>NW_011888827.1:1982955-1997973 GCF_000151845.1 Pteropus vampyrus
GGGAAGGTGGGGCCAACAGAATCACATCACGTGGTGACAGCGAGGACTAAGTGAGACGGCGCCTGGACACAGTGGGTCCTCGACACGTGTTAGCTGCCACAACCGCCACCGTCTGGAGGGAACCCAAGCAGGTGAGCAGCCCCGAAGGGGCCCAGATGGAGAGGTGGACGGCCAAAGCTGAGCCACTGTGGAAACTGCCTGCACAGAGGGCAGCTGAAGGTCCCACCAGCCGCGCCCACAGCAGCTTCCTCCCCATCGGCTCTGGGAGCCGCCCGTCAACAGGGCTGTCTCTCCTGTGTAGAGGCTGGAAGCATCACAGAACATCCAGGCGCCTGTGGCTCCCTGCGGTGCTCAGCCAGGGAGCTGGTGTTCTTGCAGCTCCCTGGGGTGAGGGAGCTATGGCGGGTGTACACCCCTTGTGTCACCCTGAGTGCAGCTGGGCAGCCCAGCTGGGGCTGGAGCAGCTGCTGTATGCGACCTGCATCCTTCGTTCCACGATCCCACCTGAGTCTCCTGAGTGGAAGTCAGCGTGAGTAGCTGCAGCATCCACGTTTCAGTGACACCAGCCACGGGAGTGAGTGCCACCAAGGTGGCAGGTGCTTAAGGCCTTTTGAATTAAGCTGATTAGGAATTGAATGATCGATTAATACTCTCGGAGGGGCCGGGGGCTGCCTTCCTTCCGGGGCTAAAGGTCAGCTCCTGGGAGTCTCTGTGCCTTGTTGGCAACACAGTCCTCGCTGCCTGGAAGCACCCCACCTCCTGCTTCCCGTTGTTTGGTCTTTGTCTTGTGACTCCCTTGTCACCCCCTCCGTGTGGGCTCAGAGAGGACAGAACCTGTGACTGTCCAGTTTGCAGGGACCGTCTGCAATGATCTGCTCAAGCCTCACCCATCTTGCAGCAAAGAACACTGAGGCCCAGGAAGTCCTTGGTCCCACGGGGAGTTAGGGGTAGGATGGTTTCCTGACCTATGTGCCCGAAGCCACCCCTGCCACATTGTGTGGACAAACAGCCAGGACCTCGTCACACAAGCTATGGTGACCTCCGTCTAGTGGCAGCCTGAGACATGGGGAGCCCCCTTCCTGCGGGACCAGTGCCTAGTGTCCAGGTCCAGGGTGAGGACGAAGCCACCACTGGCCCACAGGGGTGCAGGACACACCCAAAGCAGTTTGCATGCAGGTGTCATCTCAGGCTCTCCGGGCCTCTGGGAGGCGGGTCTGGCAGGGACAGCCACTTTTGAGAAAGGGAAACTGAGGCCCAGAGAGGGAGCATGACTTGATTGCACACGTAGAACACGGGGACCAGAACCCAGGCTCCCGGGCCAGGCTCTCTGAACTGGATGGAGAACACATTATCTGTCAAGTCGGGGATAAGAAGACGTGAGTTCCAGGGCCTCCAGGACCCTGGGGGTGGGGGTGGCGTTGCCTCTCTTCCTTCAGCCATGACGGGGTGTTCCTGGGGTGGGGTCGGGCGGCCTCTCGCCCTTCAGCACACTCCAGAAACCGCTTCCGAATACTCTGCATTCTAACGTGTCCAGATGACATTGCCTCTGCCAACACAGCTGTAGCCACCCCTTTCCCTGCTGACCACCCTCGGGCCCTTCCCCACCTCACTGGCCTCTCAGAAACACCCGCACTGGCCTGGCCTCGATCACCCGCTTTGGCCCTGCCAGGCATGTGTGCTCTCTGGGGCAGGCTGAGAATTCTGGATCTCTGGAGACCAACGGCAGCCACCAGCCGGGTGCCTTCCCGGCAGAGATCTGGGGGCTCACATTCCTGGATAAGGCCTCCCATCCCTCTTGCTGCAGGGCCTGGGCAGCCTCTTACCTTTGGGGTGAGGTACTTGGTCATAACTTCCTTCCCTTTTTCTCCCAGTTTTTCATCTGGAGTAACTTCATATTCTGCCTAAAACAGAAGAAGGAAGAGAACCATCATAGATGTACTCATGAGCTTCTTATAGTTCCAGAACCTTGGAGGCTCTTGGACAAGACACCCTGGAGGTCACCTGACCAATCCCCTCCTCCTGCAGGGCAGAGCGCCATCCGTGGACATGTGCTGAGAACAGCAGCTCTCCTCCCTGGCTGCACGTTAGAATCGCTGAGGAGCAGACACTGGCCCGTGGGCCCCGCCCCACCAACTGAGTCAGACCTTCTGGTGATGAGGGCCAGGCATCCAGGCAGCCAGAGTTGAGAAGCACCGACTTAGATAAATCGAGGGAAGCCACTGAAAAATAGCGAGTCACCGAACTGGAAGGCCCACCCCCTAGAGGCTGCCTTAGGTCACTCAGACCTTACGAGTTGCGTGACTTCAGACAATTTTCTTAACTTCTATAAAATGCAGATGGAAAAGAATGTGATAAAGCTCTTAGCCCAGAGCTGGGCACGTAACACTCGGTTAACAGTTGCCATAATGATCACCACCGTTATTACACCTTGCAAGAGAACAATAATTTGGAGGCTTTACTTTTTTCAGCTTATAAATGAACATACAGAGGCTGCATGTTCAGATGCTCTTATCTGAAACTCAGACAAGCCTAGGTAGCGAAGTGGGAGGAAGACCAGGGCTGCCATAGCAACCCTTCATCCGCATCTAAAGAACGGGAGACGCGGTAGAGCGTCCGAGGTCATCCAAGGGGAGGTGGCGGGGCTGGGACTTGGACCTCCAAGCCTGGAGCTCTTTCTCAGCGACACCAAGGAGTTTAGGACTCCAAGTCGCAGGCCAAGCTGGTGGGACCTGGGCTATAAGGAAGTGAGGCCTCTGAAAGGCGGCCTTTTTATGTCCTCGACCTAAAAGGCTCCTTCACTCGCATCTGATGCATTTGCCAAGTGGACAGAAGGCCTGGCGTTAACGAGAAGCCTGGTTAAGCTTGCCTTTCTCATTTACACAAGAGAACGAAACGCAAATTGTTTATAACCACTTCAAAATCTACCAACCAAGGATCTGTCAGTCTTGGTCCAGAAGTACAGCTATTTCAAAAGAGTCAGAGACAATGACATCAGCACAGAGCGAAACTCCTCCCCGGTCTGTCTCACTGTAGAGGTAGACACCCCAGCTCTCCTGGCCCGGTCTGGGCACCCTCTCAAGCCAATGTCTAGGGACCCATTTCTCCGCAGGCCCGCCCAGAAGACCCTCCTGGGAGAAGAGAAGCGGAGGGGGGGGGGCAGCACTTGGAGTGCGCCCAGAGGCAGTCCGGCACACTTCCAAGCAAAGTGCGTGAGTTTCCTTTTGTTACCATTTCTGTCGTCTGATGACGAATCGAGATTCAACAATTTTCTCCAAGGAAGAAACGTTGCCACTATAATCATTTGAATCACAGGACTATGGGATGGTGGTTCTGGAAGGAATCGACCCACTTACTATACAGAGCTGGACGCCGAGGCTCGGAGGAGTGAGGGACTGGCCCAAGGTCACAGAGCTGGCCATAGCAGAGCCAGGACAGAAGCGCAGGCCCTCTGACCTCTGCTGGTCACCCGCCTCAGCATCTCTCTCTCCAAGGGCCAAGGGTCAGTGTCCTCACCACTACGATGAGCCCGTGGGACGGATCATTTCTTGATGATTTAATTTGATTGATGACGTCTTGAGTCCATTTAAGGAGAGAAGGTAGCTCTTTCTCCTTGAGTTTTTCCTGTTATCTTCTCCTTCTGTGCTCCCCAGCAGCCCCCCAAAACTGACACATGTACGCGCACACACCCACACACAGTATGGAGTAGATTTACAGGCTTACCCAACAAAGTAGGTATTATTCTCAATTTATAGATGAAGAAACTGAGGCTCTCAGAGGTCACATATAACCAGTTCAAATACGACAGAGCGAACAAATGACAGGGCCGGGAGGTACGTCTGTACAGGGGTGAGAATCCTGGAGCACAACCGACCACCCTTTTTCTAGGGCGAGGAGAGAAGTGTCCACTGTCCTGGAACCCCTGCTCAGTGGTCTGGCACCATGGGAATTTACCCAGACTGCTTTGCAAGGCCCAGGCCCTGGGCAAATGGCCGACCACCTTTTGGGGTAACTCAATCTCATGCTGGACCCTGGATTTGTACTGTCCCAAATACATCTGTGAAGTCAGCTCTATTTAACCAAATGGAGGCCTGAGGTTCACTAATCAGCCTCAATAACCAGCTGAAAATATTATTGCTCTAGGTACTGAAACCCACGTTAAAAAAAAATAACATTGCTTTCAGGTCAGCTGCCTCCCAGCAGAGGCCTGGCTGGGCAGCTGGGCGCCACAGTTCCACAGGGAGGCAGCCGGGAGCACGCGGGGACAGGCATCCCGGCCCGGGATCAAAAGGCCTTTCTTTGAGAGTCCACATCAGGTCACCACCACTTGAGCAGCATTTGTGTTGGGAGGGAGAAAACCAACAGAAGGCTTCCAGCTGGGCTTTCCACACTGATTAAGTCACCTGGAGTGACAGGCCATGTTTCCACAGTGATCCCTGAGAGGGGCTCATGGGGGACAGTCTTGAGAGGCCACCTGCAGAGAGAAGGCACCGTGGCGGCTCATCCTGGTGGGCAGACCTCAGGTAGATCACACTACCCAAGGCGGGGGACCACCCGGGAACCCACTGCTATGCGGACACCCTTGCCCAGGTAGTGGGCACAAGCTGCTGGAATCAGCTTAAACCAGAAAACATAAGCAGCAAAGAAGAGGTTGGGCCGCCAGCCTAGAATATTATAATTAGAGCTTGGGAAATGGCAACCAGACAATATCTTCAATGACGAGAGGTAAACCACATGCAAGGCATGGCCCTGTGACCTCCATCTGTAAGAGGATTTCCTCCAGCCGGAGAGGGTGGTAGGCCTTATCCCCTCCCCCAGCACAGGGGACACACACGGTCCCTCCTCTCTGCTCTAACGCCCATTTGAAACCTTCTTCTGCCCAGAGCTCGACCCTAACAGCCAGAGCACCGAAGAGCACTTATGCCAGTCATGCGGAGGGTATTTCTCTTCCCCAGATACATCTGAGGTACCAGCCTAGGAAGGTACCACTTACTGAGCCTTCTCTGTGCACTGTGATTTACACCAAGCACAGGCATAATCTTTGTGGAGGAGACGCTGCTCTAACACAAAGACTAAAATACTACATTGAGATTAAGGCAACAGGAATTATTTATATATCTGTGATAGCCAGAGGTATAAGGACATCCTAGTTTATAAACCTGATAATTCATTTTCTTGGCCTGCTCTCATTGCATCGTCGATCTCAGAAAATGCTGGTGAAAATACATCCTCTCTGTTACGAAGACAGATTTCCTTCAGATGGTTTTTAAAAACATGAAGATTGCAAGCTGGCAAAAGGGGACCTGGCATATTCTCAAAGCAACTGGTTTAAAGAGCGGAGTCTGAGCTGAATTCCCCTTGGCCTCCGACTGACTTTAGATGTCACCTCCTTCTCCCAGGAGACTGTCTCCTGCCCTGACAGGATGATGAAGTCAGAGATGCTATGAGGTCTTGCCACCTCCGGCTTCTGTAATTAACGATGTGGTCAGCTTTTCCAGAGTCCTCACGGCAGGGGCCAGTGACGCGGCTGGCTGCTCACCACGGACCTTTCTGGAGAAATACCCAGCTCCGCCTGCAGTGGCCTTGGTGACTTGCCTGTGCTGACCACGGGGGCCAGGGTGGTCCTCATTCTCTCCTTGGGAGCTACTTTCCACCATGCTGCAGGGCAGGTGAGAATGAGGGGGGGAGTTATCTGCTGGCGCCCCCTCCGCCTGGGCACCATGGGCTCCCGCACCCCTCTTTTGAATGCCCAGCTCCTGTGTGCTGCTGCCTGAGCAGACACTCTGACCTCTGGCCGCCATCTGAGGAGCCCACTTGCGTCTGGGTCAGGAAGGAATTCACTGGCCTCCAAAGGGCAACAGATGGGACAGGACCAGAGAAAGAAGGGAGGGAGGAGTGGACCACTGGCCATGGTGGGGCACAGACTGAGAGTGGTAGGAGTGACCCTAAGGTAATCCCGTAGCACCATAGCCACCAGTTTGTCAGGCATGTTCTGCTGGGGCACACGCTAGAAAGAAGGAAGGAGAACAAGGCTGTGCACCTCTCTCGGATGGAGGCGATAAATCTGCCAGCAGCTGTCAGAGGGCTGTGTCGTCACCTCCTGTCTGCCCATCATTCTCCTGAGAGCCTCGGCCCTGAGTGGCTCTCCCCCACCCTCCACTGCCCAGCTGCTTCTCTTCCTCCCCCAGCCCCCAGAATTATTCTCTGTCCTCATTCCCTGCCTAGGCTCATAAGGCCACCATGCAAAGGTCTTTGACTCTCTCTGTTACTCCTTCAGTTCTAAGGGGAAAGAAGCCCACCTGAACCAGGTTCAGGTGAAACTGAGATCTCTTGGCTCCTGGAATCCAAGGATGGGTTGAGCAACCAAACTGTGGAGAGATTGGAAATGTAGCTGGGCCCAGAGCACCAGGAACCAAGGATATGAGCGCCTCTGAAACCCACTCTGTGTGTGTGTGTGTCCGTGTGTTTGCATGTGTGCCCACGCGCGTGTGCCAGCCTCATTCTCTTTCAGGGCTCACGGGCTTGCTCCAGTGGTAGGAAACATGGCAGTCAATGGCTCTCAGAGTTTTTACTCTAAGCCTTCTCTACCAGATAAGTGTATAAAACTCAGAAAAAGGCCTCAGGCTCCTCCCTGCTCCGGCCAATGGTGATTTGGGGGTGACATCATCAGGAACGTGGCAGCTTCTAGGGGAGCCATGTTTGGAAGCATGGGTGGGGCACCCAGGAGAACCCCATCTATAAGTGGTACTTTTCCAAGATGACCATGCTCCCAGGTTCTGGCCTTACCAACTGCTGGAGGGTTTCTATGTCCATCTGAAGAATGATTACCTCCCCCCACCCTGCCTCTTTTGGGAGGTGTCAGCAGTGACAGAAAGACAAAGACAAATACTGGGTATTTGTCTCTTCTCATGAATATGAGAAGCAGAATACTTAGTTCACTGGGTGAGGTATACCAAATCATTTTACAACACGATTTCAAGATAACCAGGCATATCTAAAGCTAGGTGAAAGCTTATTAATATCAAGTTATTTTCTATAGTTCTGGGCTAATGGAGTGCCTTTTAGCATTTCCTGATACGAGATTTCATTAGTTTTAACCTCATGTTTGTCATTGCCAGGCTCCATTATTAAAGATGGAGACTTTGATCATCCTTGCTCCTGCTGGTCACGCTCTTGAGGAGTTTCTTTCCATACTGAATAGGGCTAACCCGTGTAACCATTACAGCTACCATGGTCTCTCGGGTCGCTCGCTCTGGGGAAAGCCAGCCATGTCACGAGGATGCCCAAGCAGTTCCCATGGAGAGGTTCACGTGGGAAACAACTGAAGCCTCCAACCCACAGCCAGCACCAACCTGCCAGCCACGTGCATAAGTCTGGAAACAGACCAAGCCTTCAGGGGAATTCAGCCCCAGCCAACATCTTGACAGAACCTTTGAGAGACCTTAAGCCACTACTAGCACCTCGGTCAACCATTTCTAAATCTTGACCCTCAAAAACTATGAGATAATAAATGTTTATTGTTGGTTCAAGTTGCTAAGTTTTGGGATAATTTCTTACACAGCAGCAAATAACAAATACTTAACAGGCATCTGAACTCATAGCAAGTATCACTTACTTCATCAAAACCTTTTCTTTATTTTTCAATCTCTCATTTAATGAGATAGCGAGCTCCATGAGGGCAGGAACCTACTTCTCCTGCTCAGTGTGTCGTCCCCACCTGCTGGAGACATCGATCACTACGTGTGGAGCAAGTCTGCTTGAGGATCTGCCGAAGCGCCCCACCTCCAAAGGGAAGAGACCTGAAAACCAAGCCACACCCTAGTGTGGGGACAGGAGGGTTTCAACGAGCCACAAGGCCATCAAGGCTCCCGGAAAACAGGTTCGAGAAGAAGCATGTCAACCTTTAAGAAATCCATGGCAAGACCCTTTTGGCCAGCGGAGGCCGACACTGCCTGGAGGCCCTTCTGACTCCCTGACCAGCTGAGAAAACCTTCTTTACCCTCCGGATGCTAAGCCTGGTCGTAGTCTTGACTTAGGTCACTGACTCCATTTCTCAGGAAGGCAACGGGGGCGTCCTTCTCAGGCTCCTAGAAGCCCCTCGACGACCAAGGGCTGAATTACCCCTGCAGCCTGGTGAGTGATACGCAAACAGTCCCACCGCTCCCCAAATCACCCACCCCGGTTTTAAACAGCCACAGTCTTCTGCTCGACTTGAGAAACTCAGACATGAGGACTGTGCAGGGGAGCAGCCTTCCCTGCGGGCTGCATCGGAGCCTGATGAGGACGGGTTATTTTTAATAAACTCCACTTGGTAGAAATTCCACACAGAGGTGGGAACAGAGTGGATGGCGCGGGCCAAGCCCGGGCGCGCCGGGGTGGTGTGCAATGGCCAGGACAGCGCCACCTCCTCCCTTCTTGGCGTTCCAGTCAGGACGGAAGGAAAAAAAAAAATACGTATTTCAGACAAGAATTGCGCCAGCCCTGGAAAACTCAATAAAGTCTTCATGCGTAAAAGAGGCGTTCCGAAGGCCGGTCATTTGACGTCAGGATGGGTGATGAAAGGCCTCGCTACTTCCCAGAGATGCAGGCAAAACGCAAGGGGGTAGGGTCAGCCTCTTGTGAGTGGCAGCTTCATTAGGGCATATGTAAAGAGCATTTGTCACGTCAGCGCAGGGAGCCAGACTCACATTTCCTTTCCAAAAAAAAAAAAAAAAAAAGCTCCTGGTACAGGCTCAGCAAAAGGGAACGTCTCCATGACCAGAATGAAATGGACATCCATTGGGGTTTTTTTCTTCTTCTCAGACTGACTATAAGCATCGAATAAGACACAAGGCTGGAAAATTCCACTGGCTCCCGGGTTTACCATTGCCCCGCTCTGCCTCATGAACTCTAGACGGGCCCCCAAACCGCCGATGCCTCATCTCTTCCAAACGGGGAGCAGCCTTGGTCCAGATCTGTCTTTGGGTTTTGTCTCTTCTCCATCCACATGCATCTCCTTGGTGAGCAACTCCAGCCCATGGCTCTAAATGCCAGCCCTATGCTGACAACTCCCCATTTTCTAATACCAGCCCAGACCTTTCTCACAAAGTTCAGACTTGAACACCCTCCCCGCCTCAGACATCTCCACTTGGGTGTCTGATGGACATCTCGAGCCGAGTGTGCCTAAAATGGAGCTCCTGACCTTCCCCCAAATGAGCCGCCCTGACTCTTTCCTCCCAGTTGCTCAGGTCAACTCTTCGAAGGCATCTGTAACTCTCCGCTCCCATCTCCAATGCATCAGGAAATACTGTTCATTCTGCCTTCAAAACATGCCCAAATCCACCCACTCTCACCGCTGCCAACTGTTTCCATGTGGCCTGAGCCACCACCAGCTCTCACCTGCTGCAGCAGCCTCCTATCAGAGCTCCCCACTCCTACCCTTCCCCCCACTCCTACCCTATTCCCAACACGGGGGTCAGAAAGTCCTTTAAAAACCTAAGTCAAACCATGTCGCTGCTCTGATCAAATCCCTCCAGTGGTTCCCACTTCATTCAAAGTCAAAGTTCTCCAATGGCACAAGGTCTGGCACCACTGACACCTCTGTCCTGCTCCCTCCATTCCAGCGAGGACTAAGATCAGCCTGGCAAGCAAGCACCACCACAAGCAGGTGGTGGGGCCAGAACGAAGGGCCCAAGAAAGACCCAGGGGAAGGTCAAGCATGAACGGGTGGGCAGGGGGCTGTCAGTGGAAGGCCTGGTTAAGTCAGCCTCAGAACTTGCACTCTGACCCTGGACTCATAGTACAGTCCTAGGAAATTTGAAAGATGCCAATGTCTGCTACAAATATGGCCAGTCCAGTGGTAATGAGCATCCCTCGTGCCAAGCTGGTCTCCAGGTACCATTTCCCAGTAAGAGGGGCTGGGGCTCCTTGGAGAAAGGACAGACTCTAGGTGTAGGGCAGGAAACATACAAGATGGGCCTGGAACATCACTTTATGCCACAGAGCCAAGAGTCTGCCAGTGACGGCTGGGTTCCTCTCAAGAGATCCGAAGTCAATCTAAAGAGCTCCCACTGGCTAATGGTGCGACCACGGAACACCAGTAAAGATAATGACTGTGGTGCATCCAAGCGCACATGTTTAAATCCACACATTTAAAACTCTAACTGGTTACTGCTACTGGAGGGTGCTTTGAAAACACAAGTACAGGGGAAAAATCATCAAGCACTTCCTAGTTGACCTTTACCGCTGGGTAACCAAATAATAATCAAAAGGTGTTTCCTAGTTAGCAAATGAAGGGGAATGATAGACTTAGAACGTTGCCATGTTGCAGCCCCTAATTTATCGACAGATTTAGATATTGAATATCAACAGCTGCTGCCATCTTGAAAGGAATGGCAACCAGATATTATATGTCTCCTGACAGAAGCACATAAAACCACTTATGAAGTTTGTTCACCTGCCCCCAAATTGAAATGAATCTAAGTCTCTAGATTCAATGAGCAATTCACAAGGAATACAGAGGAAACTATTAAGTGACACTCAGGGATGAGCGTGCAAAATTCAGAGTATGGGAGGCTCTTCTGGATGAACAAGGGAAGATAGTTAGAAACTGTTAAAACACGCATTTATAAAAAGTATGAGAAAATCAGAAATGGGAACTGTGACTGATATTTGATGATAGCAAGAATTATTTTTTTAGTTGCGGTAATGGTACTGTGGTTATTTTTATTTTTGTTAAAGAGCTCTCATCCTTTAGATACATACTAAAATGTTCACCGATGAGACACGTAAGATCCATGGTGAAATGCTAGAGGGGAGGAGATGGGTGAAGCAAGACCGGCCGTGAGTTCATAATTGTTGAAGTGGGGTGAAGGGTGCATGGGGGTTCATCACACTATTCTGTAGACTTTTACTTTTTACAGTTTGAAATTTTCCATAATAAAAAGTTATGAAAATACCAGGTCCCACCCCTGAGATACAAATTAATGAGTCTGGGCTTCAGCTTGAGTACTGGTATTTTTTTAAGGGTCCCAGGTGTTTCTACTGCTCAGCCAAGGTTGAGAACATTGTAATCACTTATAAGAGAGGTGCGAAGAGCCTGCGCCAAGACCAAGGCAGAGGCTAAGGAGGGGAGAGGTCAAGGAGCCAAGTGCATGGTCCTTGATTGGATGAGGAAGGGATGAGGAACAGGGAGGGGTCAAGAACAATGCAAGTTTTCAGGCTTGGGTGACTGTAGGATGCTGGTCACAGGAACGGAGAACATGTCAGGGCTGGCAGTTTGGGGGGCCTGGGGGGAAAGTTCTGAGTTTTTTAAGACATGTTGACTTTGAGAGGTGCCCATGCGACTTCTGCTGGACACATTCAGTGGACAGTTTAGCTCGTGAGTCTAGAGAGCCACATTAAAACCCATAAGAAGACACAGAAACTTGGGACCCACAGGGCCATCTCCTAAACCAAGGCAGAGGCCGGGATGGCTGCAGACACTAATGGTTTGAGGGCCTCTAGGGGACAATAGCACCTTGGCCCCCTGAGCTGAGAAACGGGGTCTGGATGACCCCACTCCTTTCATGGCTGGTTTCCACCCTCTGCCTTGAATAGAAACCCAAAGGGTAGTCAGCCAGGTCGAGGTGCCCTGCCTTCCTGAGTGGGTGCCGATGAACTCCTGCGTATTCCCACATCTGGTCCTTAAAACCCACGCAGATCAGTCAGCATTTGTTAAACAAGTGAACGACCAGTACGTTCGCAGGAAGTCCCCATGGTGTCAATCACGGCCAAGTGTGTGAAGCCAGCAGCTATCAGATTGGCTTGAAACTGCTAACACATGTTCATTCCACGAACGTATACTGAGTGCTTGTATGTGCCAGGTACTGTGCTAGGCAGGGGTGAACCAGAAGCCCAGGGTCCTGGCCTCAGGGAGCTTGCTTTCTAGAAAATGGGTTCTCAGCTGGGGGAAGAGGCCACAGAATCCAAGAGCGACTTTGGGGTGTTGGGGGAACTATATAACTTCCCCAGGCCCGACCTTGTATAACTCAGGCTCCCGAAATCAGACAGCTGACAGGGCCTCATGTCAAAGCAGCATCAAGCGAGGCCCAGAGCAGGAGGTGGCCTACCCACGGTCACCCAGCAGTTGCAAACCTGGAGACAGTCTACATTCTCGAAGTCTGCAGTGGAGGTTTCTTGAGCAACAATTTTATTCTTCACCGTTCTAAACCGTGCAGACAAAAACGATCACTGACACAGAGGACCAAAGACAGCCCCCCTCAGGGACTTACCACTGAGTCCAAGAACTGGATGTAACACTCCAGCCCAGGTCTTGTTTCACAGAACTGCCGGAAAAGTAGCCTTCCAATTGGCTGCTTGTCACATAAACTGCAGTAATCTCTGTCTGGAGACAAGAAAAGAATAATGTGGTAAGACCCAGGCGAGGGTCAGGCAGGGCACCCCTCCCCCCCATCAGCCCACACCTGGATCTAACGCCACAGATGGATGGAGAAAGGTGACTGGCAAACTCTCAGGACCCCTTATTTATCTCCGGACTCTGCAGACTCAGAGGGGTCAAGGTCAGTGTAGAAGAAGGCACCAGTTACAACCCAGCCTCTACACCCCAGCCCACTTCCCCTTTCTGATGCCCTGATTTCTGTGTGGAGATGCCAGCAGTTCTAGGGACTATCATTGGCCCCTGGCTGGCCAATCAGCACATCGCATTCCCTGATTACACTGACTGGATAAGGGTGGAAGGCAAGTAACTCAAGCCAGTTAAATCAGGGAGAACCATAGACTTTGTCGGGTATACTGAGCAGAGGTGTTTTCTCTTCCTCTGGATGCCGGGCGCATGGGGATGAGGCCAGAGTCTAATGCAGTGTTCTTGACACTGCACAGGAAGCTGCTGTGAGCATGAGGCTGACACACAGAGGAGGTCAGAGATGGGAAAACTAGAAGCAGACTTGGTGCCCTGGTGACGTCATGACTCTCCGGATCAAACCATGCCTGCAGCCCAACCACATCTGAAAAACTTATTCATGAGCTTTGTTTAGTGCAGTTAAAAACATTTTTTAAATTACTTGTAATACGAAGCATCCTAATGAATACAGTAAAAAAAAATTTTTTTCCCTTCTTTGCCCAATTGGAGCAAAATCCTGCATTTTCCAGCCGAGTCTATGAAAACCCTGCATTTTCCAGCTGAGGAGCTAAAGGCACAGAGACAGAAAGTGATTAGGCCGTAGGCATTCAGTAGCCAAGAGAGCTCTGAAGAGGAGGTGCAATGCCAGACTCCAAGCCCAGGGGCCTGGAGACCAGGGGAGGGTCAAAGACTTGCTACGTGACTCTAAGCAATTCACTTGTCCTCTCTGCACCTCAGTTCTCTCTGAAAAATGAAGGAAGGCACATGCTGGGAGGTAAGATGGAGTGGGGTGAGGTGGGTCCCTTCTTGGCTCTTCCTGCAATGATTCTGCGAGGGGCTTTCTCTGGCCATAAAGATGCTTAAAGGACTGACTGAGACACATTGCCTCGAACCACCTCGAGCACTGAAAATTAGCCCTTTGATTCCGCAGCTGCACCAGAAACAGTCAGGTGGTTTTGTGGGGAAACCAGGAAGTGGGGTGAGTTAGACTTTGGTTAGGAGAGGGACCTAGATGGAAAGAATGACTATCCTAGCCAAATGTAGAGGAAGAACCAGAACCATTGTCCTTCTAGGGGGCCTTTTTCTGGAGACAGGAATACGACAGGAAATATGAACACAGCCAAGATGCCAACTCACTTTCATACCCAAAGAGCTTATTCACAGGGAGGTCAAGCTCTTACTTATAGGGAGATTGGGGGCTGTGAGCATGGGTTATGGAGCTAAACAAGCTGGGTTCAAATCCCAGCCTCACTACTCACTGCCTGTGTGAACTGGCTTAACACTTTTATCCCTCAGTTTCCTCATCTGTAAACTGGGAACAATAATCGTACCTAGTTCCTAGGACTTTCACGAAGATTAAATAAGACAATGCATGGAAAGGACTCAGACCAGAGCCTGGCTCATAGGAAATGCTTAATAAACACAATCTATTACCATCGCGGATGTGGACTTTTTGGTCTGTTCCATCTCCCTTCCTTTAGGGAACCTCCTCTCCCAGAGTCTATAAAAATCCAGCCCAAAGTTGTCAGGGAGCCGGCTCCTCCCGAGCCTCGGGAGTGAGCACATGACTCAGTCCCAGCAATTCAGAGTCCTCTGCCTCACGGCCACAAGGATAGGTTCATTGAGACCTGAGTAGGCCTTGGAATCCTTCCAGGGTTTTTGCTAGCACTTCCAGGAAAGACATTTGCTCATCTCTGGGATGACAAGGCCTTAAAACTGGTCGGCCAAGAGCTGCCACCACGGTCTTTCCCACCAGGCGGTGAGAGCCCACGGAAAATGAAACCAGCACGGGAGGAGGAGAGCAGAGTAGAGACAGAAACCTGGGGCCATGATATCACAGGAGCCCCTGAAGCAAGCCTGCCGGGCCAGCCCGGTGCCTGCACTGTTATCCACCCAACAGCATCTTTGCTTAAGCCAGAGCGTGCTGAAGATTTGTCTCTAGGCATACTGGCTGGAGAGTTTTATAGCCATTTTTCCTTTCGTGGGTAAATTGCCTGAGGGCAGAAACTACTTTTGTAGGAATTCACTAGTTTTAAGCATACGATTGTTTAAGAAGGCACTCAAACATTTCTCATTCTCTGAGCGGATACTTTGATGAATGTGGCCCCCTGCTCAAGTGGTTTGGAGGCTGAAACTAGCCTAGAACTAACCTTAATTCAGTCTACCTTCCCATTCACAGATGGTTCCCAAACAGCCACTCCAACAAACATTTAACCCACCTCGACGTGTGCCAGGATCGGTGGGGGAGGGGGTGGGATGTCGTCCCAGCCCCCAGGGATCTCAGATTCTGTTGGAAAGGGAGTGTGTGGGTGGGTGAGCAGACAAGATCCCAAGTGACAGCAGTAAAATGTCAAGTTAGATGAGTGTTATCGTCACAGCGGGGAGTCTGGGAAGAAGGGAGCCCAGAGCATGACAGGTCTGTA
>NW_011888827.1:1998023-2004552 GCF_000151845.1 Pteropus vampyrus
GAGTCTATAAAAATCCAGCCCAAAGTTGTCAGGGAGCCGGCTCCTCCCGAGCCTCGGGAGTGAGCACATGACTCAGTCCCAGCAATTCAGAGTCCTCTGCCTCACGGCCACAAGGATAGGTTCATTGAGACCTGAGTAGGCCTTGGAATCCTTCCAGGGTTTTTGCTAGAACTTCCAGGAAAGACATTTGCTCATCTCTGGGATGACAAGGCCTTAAAACTGGTCGGCCAAGAGCTGCCACCACGGTCTTTCCCACCAGGCGGTGAGAGCCCACGGAAAATGAAACCAGCACGGGAGGAGGAGAGCAGAGTAGAGACAGAAACCTGGGGCCATGATATCACAGGAGCCCCTGAAGCAAGCCTGCAGGGCCAGCCCGGTGCCTGCACTGTTATCCACCCAACAGCATCTTTGCTTAAGCCAGAGCGTGCTGAAGATTTGTCTCTAGGCATACTGGCTGGAGAGTTTTAAAGCCATTTTTCCTTTCGTGGGTAAATTGCCTGAGGGCAGAAACTACTTTTGTAGGAATTCACTAGTTTTAAGCATACGATTGTTTAAGAAGGCACTCAAACATTTCTCATTCTCTGAGCGGATACTTTGATCAATGTGGCCCCCTGCTCAAGTGGTTTGGAGGCTGAAGCTAGCCTAGAACTAACCTTAATTCAGTCTACCTTCCCATTCACAGATGGTTCCCAAACAGCCACTCCAACAAACATTTAACCCACCTCAACGTGTGCCAGGATCGGTGGGGGAGGGGGTGGGATGTCGTCCCAGCCCCCAGGGATCTCAGATTCTGTTGGAAAGGGAGTGTGTGGGTGGGTGAGCAGACAAGATCCCAAGTGACAGCAGTAAAATGTCAAGTTAGATGAGTGTTATCGTCACAGCGGGGAGTCTGGGAAGAAGGGAGCCCAGAGCATGACAGGTCTGTAGCCCGCACCTGTTAGTATGACGCCCTGCAGACACAGCCTGCGGACTCACTGCCTCCCACTCAACCTGATGCCCCAAGGTGAGACAAACGAACTTCCCCTTCCTTTCCCAATCAGCCGAGCTTCCCCAGCACAAACGCAGAAGGAAAGTAAATTACCTTGTGTCAAATTCCAGTTTTATTCAATTACGGCAGAGAGCACCGCATCCCTTATATGATTTGAGCGAGGTCCCCCCTCCCTTTCCAAAAGCAATTATGAGATTTCATGTACCGTATTGTGATTGCTTAAGGGTTCATGTGTCAGGATTTTTTCTCTCCATATGGCGTTTGCTGTCAGTATGGAAACAAGGCTGTTATAAACTCACAGCACAGTAAACACCATGTGATTCCGACACAAGCTGTCAGCACCTCAGTTCCGGGCTGCTCCCAGCTGTATAGAGGATCCCAGGCAAGGAAGCCCCTCATTGAAGCCCAGGACAAAACAAAAGGATCACTAATCATCTATTTGGATTCTTTCCTCAGCCTTCAATGAAGATAAATGAGCTTATCTTCTGAAGAAGCACCACCACGCCAACCACCAAAGCAAAGTGCAATGTTTGCGGTTTCTTTAGAAGTGGAGAATGAAGCCATAGAAGGGAAAAGATGAATTTGGGGATTAATCAAGGTGACGGGAAAAGGGGTGAAACAAAGTTCTGGATGCATCAAGAGCCAATCAAGGTGCGGGTCACTTCTAGAGTCAAAAACACTGACGCTGGAAGCATGACGAGCTCCACAACACATCTTCGGGGTGGGCCCCTTTTGGTGGTTTTCTACAGAAGCCGGCCATGGCGTCGGGATCCAGCGTGGGAAGGCCCTGCCCACAGCCCTTCTCCGAAGTGTGGTCTGTTGGGGTTGGTGGGGAGAGCATCCGGGGGCAGAAGCCTTTTCTGTCTAGATCTCCAACAGGATGGGACAACCCTGAGATGCTGGGCTCACAGGCATGCACGCACTGTCCCCCCTCCCCCCGACACACACACGTACACACACACACACCATCTCTTCTACTATAAGACGATCCTGCTTTGGGCCACATGCCTCATTGATCCTTTCCTCCAAGCCAGAAGGAGTCTGTTGTTACATAAGATATGAGGGCCATCAGCGTCCCCTGCCCCCAAAAGTATCCAATCATCTAATCATTCTAGCTTTATTCTTTGAGGTCCTTCATTCATTCAACAAACTCCCTTCCAAGGTCTCCTGCTGTTTGATACTAGAAGCTTCCTTCAACTTTGACTCTCTTCTTGAAGTCCACACCTGGGGATTTGTGGATGAACAGGTGGGAGGAGACACACCTTATACACACTGGCAGGATAGCAATCCATTAACAGGCTTGGAGTCAACAGCTGGCTGTCGGCTGAGACCAAGAATGGGAGGTGGCCTTTGTGATGTTACCTTTGGCCTCAGCTGGAGGAATAGAGGTCTGGTGGACATAGCAAATGGAAGCAACGCCCAAAGGAAGGTGGTAGAAAAGGGGGTCTAGGAAGCCCATTATCAGCTCTAGGACACTGAGCTGTGCCCTTGATCAAGGGGCAGAGTGCCTCAGGGAGGGGCTGGGGCCCACTGTGCACACAGGATGGTGGTGAGGCTGGAAAGGCGGGCTGGGCTCGGCTAGGAAAGGGCCGGACTCCAAAGGAGACTGGAATGGATTCTCCGTGCCACTGGGACATCCATGATCTCAGAGCATAAATGATTCAAGCACAGTCCACAGAAAGGGGCACAGGGATGCTGAGACATCTCCGGAGGTCGCTGCCTTGGGCAGGGAGGGCGCAGCGCCTGCGTTTGGGATCCTGCTTTGGTGAAGAGCTGCACTACAGAAAACCACATGTGTCGTTTGTTTCTTCGAGGGTTTGACACCTCTCAAGCATGCCCGCAGCTGGCCTGGGAAGACAGGAGGGCCACACCTTCCTGTAACGCGCTGAACTCCAGCCACGCCCTCGGACAGAACCGTTTCTTCCCCCGGAAAGTCCCTTTAGCAAGTTGACAGGCACTGGCTGAAGCCCCGCTGGTCATGCGCTCTGGGACCTGTCATGAGCACCCTTGAAAGCAGACGAGGCACCACAGGCTTCATCTTTGCCCTGAGCAGTGCATATGCTTGCCGCCCGGGGCAGGAGGGAGCCACATTCACGGGTAAGCTGGGAAGAGCAGCCACGGAACAAAACTGCATAAAGCAGGACTGCTGGCGATGGGCACACTGCCCTCGTGATGCTGGGTTGGTTTTGGGGTGGTGCCCATGGGACAGCATGCTGCAGCATGGGAATGGGGGTGACAGGGTCCCTGAAGGCAGTGCCGGCAGGGGAGAGGTGCGTGCTGGGGAAGAAGATAAAAGTCAAAGCCAGAGAAATGAGCGAGAGGTCGGGGCGAGCGACACGGAGGAGCCACACGGGGTGCGGGGAGTGGGGGTGGTAAATCCCCAGGTGAGAAGCCAGGAGGACATGGAGAAGTGTGGGGCATGGTGTACTGGGGTAAGAATTCAGAGCTAGGTCTGTGGCCACTGCAGGTAGCCTTCGAGAATGGCTGAAGGTGTGTAAAGTTTCCTCGAAAAAATAAAAATGAAACTACCATATGACCCGACACTCCCACTTCTGGGTATTTATCCAAGAGTATTGAAATCGGGATCTCAAAGAGATATCTGCACCCCCACAGCCACTGCTGCACTGTTCACAATACCAAGATGTGGAAACAACCCAAGTGTCCATCAACGTGTGAATAAATTAAAATGTGGTGTATACATCCAGTGGAATATCATTCAGCCTTAAAAAGGAAGGAAATCCTGCCAGGTGACAATGTGAATGAGCCTTGAGGACATCACGCCAAGTGAGAGTAAGAAAAATGAGAAATAAGCCAGTCACCAAAAGACAAATACTGCATGGTTCCACTTACATGAGGTATTTAAATGTCCAGCTCATGGAAACAGTGGAATGGTGGCTGCCAGGGGCTGGGGTGAGGGGTCAATGGGGAGCTGTTGTTCAATGGGCATCAAGTCTCGGTGAGGCAGGAGGATCAAGTTCTAGAGATGCACAGCACTGCGCCTATTGATAAAAACACGGTACTGCGCACGGTCAGCTTTATCAAGAGGGTGGTGCTCTCACCGCCATAATTTTTAAAAGAGAAGACGCCTTAAAGAAAATGGACAGAAAGCGACGGGTTGCTTGGCGACGGGAGATGAGGCACGAAGGGACAGGAATCAGTAACGGAGGCGGGATCAGCAAGTAAATTTACTTGATAACGAATGTAACCGAGAATGCACACGCAAGTGTGCAAATATGCAGCACACAGCCAAGTCACTTCCAGCCCTTCCCTGCTCGGATCGGGCATGACACCAAGGCATCGACCAGCAGAGTGCAACCAGACGAGGGGCCAGTCCTCGCCACCACCTGGCGATGCTGCTGAGAGCCCCACCTTGTCTCCTGGCCTGTTCTCATCATGAGCTACTGCTGGTACCACCCCCTCAGGCCCCTTGTCAAGGACATCCGCTATAGACTAAATGTTTGTGTCTCCTCCCTAAAATGCATATGTAGATACCCAATCTGCAATATGTTGGGATTTGAAGGTGGGGCCTTTGGGAGTAGGTTATGAGGGTGGAGCCCCCATGAATGGGATTAGTGCCTTTATTAAAGAGACCCCTGAAAGCTCTCTCATCCCTCCCACCATGTGAGGACACAGCGAGAAGATGGCCACTTACAAACTACAGTGCAGGCCCTCACCAGATGTGGAATCAGCCAGCACCTTGATCTTGGGCTTCCCAGCCTCCGGGACTGTGAGGTTGTTGTTTATAAACTTCTGTTGTTTATAATGCACCCGTCTGTGGAGTTCACTCACAGCAGCCCAAACGGACTGACTCGCTGTCCAGTCTTGGGCAAGTCCCTTCATCCTGCCCCTCGTATCACCTGAGCAGTACGTGTGAGCGCCTGGCCCAGTCTTAGGACATAGCAGGTCCTACGTAAACAGCTGCCGATCAGACAGGTCATATCTCTTCTAGAAGATTCAAGTAATGGTGACTTTTACTATTCTGAAGATGCAGGGGGAAAAAAAATGAGATGTAGCTGGTGAAAGGGGGCCTGACTGCATCAGCACCAAAGAAGGAAAAAGCCGCTCCGCCCATGGCTGAGCCATTCCCCAACTCCGAGCCCCCGGAGGGCAGGGTCCAGGGCTCCGCAGGCCTTCCTCTCCCTAGCTTTGAGTCTCCCTCTCAGACAGAAGCCACACGTGTCCTCACAGCACATGGCCGAGGTTAAAATCTCACAACCCACAGTCAATTCCTTTAAGGCGCATAACCCCCAGTGGGACTTAGAAACAGGAATGATATTGATAGTGGAGATAAATAAATGCTGTCACTGTTTTCATTCCTTTCGAGTGACATGAAATGGGAACATATTTTCTTAATTAGGAGCTTGTGGTATGTGGCCGCTTGGAGGGCAACCAGATTTTCCCAACTGAGGGCCAGGACACAGGCAGCCAGGATGGCCTGGCTCTCCTCAGATGGCCAGGAACCCAAGTGACGAGGCCACCCTCCCGCCCCGGCTCAGAGAGCTGGCGTTGCTCCTTCGTGGACGGGGAGCAAGGAGAAGTCATGGCTGGGGGCGGGGAGCGGGGCGCTGTCGATGACTGAAACCTGCTCGAGACTGTTTTCCTTGTCGCCCCAGGCACTTCTTGAACTTGGGCCAAGGAAAATGCACGTTCCATTTCAGAAGTAAGAGCAAGAAACGCAGCTTCCTGAGGAAATGGAACCGCTAACACCCGAGCCCTGGAAATAAAACCACGTGTTTATTGGGCACGGCAGAGGGGGACGGACGGCCTCCAAAAGTGATTCCTGGAGCCATCTCAACCAGCTCGAGGTTTCTCTTACTTTGTTTCATTTCATTTTATTTCATTTACCATTGTTTGACCAAAATACCAGGGTGTTTTCTTTCTTTTTTTTTTTTTCTTTTTGGTTTGTTTCCTTGTTTGTTTTTTGGGGTGGTTCCTGATCGGTCCTAACATAATTTAGGAAAATAGATGTGAGGAGACCAGATCAGACAGAGGCCACGCGCCCCCTCCTTCACCGTCCTCCGGGTCTAAAACAATACACAGAAAAGTGATCTGAAAACAACTTTCTCTTAAAAATTCCTGCCAGGGCTGGAAAAAACAACCGGGCGTTTGCTCTGAGGAAAAGGCTCTCTGACGTTGGAAGGGCAAGATATCATCACGGATAATGGCCATTCCTCACAGCCCGCCTCTCGGAAAGAGCAAGCGAGGAAAAGGGAAACGTTTGGTATTTGGTTAGCAACAGCTGAGTGGGTTCCCATTACTTGAAGAAAGATGTTTTTATGTGAATAAAAAATGACATATGGCACATGACACAAACACACCCAAATCAAGCCCCATCTTCCTGTGCCTTTTGTTCCCCTCATTCTGGTCTCTAGTCTTACTGAATGTCTTATACTTGTCACATGTCTCTGTAGGCTTGAAAATCTTAAGACTGGGTCTTACAAAGGTTGGTGGCACTTGGACAAGCCACATGTAAAAAACACTCAGTTGTAGGGTGTTTTGGGCTGGCCTTCCAGGTGAGGGAGAGAAATAGTGTGTGGGGGG
>NW_011888827.1:2005772-2017054 GCF_000151845.1 Pteropus vampyrus
GGGCAGGAGTGCAGGTGTATATGAAAAATGAGCAAATGATTAAATAAATAAATGAACAAATCAACCTGACGGGAAGCCACAGGCTTCCAAACCGAGGAGCAGAAATCTCAGGCCCACACTCCCTCCATGCAGCCCCCTGCTCCCCCATAGGGAGGAGCCTGGTGAGGACAGAGGCATCAGCGGGCACAGCACTGGGGTCTTTAAGCCCATGCAGCTGCCTTCCCTCCACACCTGCAATGTGCCAGCAAAGTGAGCTCAAGTTTAGAGGCAGTATTTTTGGAAGGCCCAGGAAGGGCACTATCGTGGGGTCCAGGAGCCCCAGCGTCCACCGTAGCCCTGCCACAGTTAGCTGCAAGCCCCGATCCTTCATCCTCCTCTCTGGACGAGACTTACCCTCTCGAGTGCTTTTCTGATTTACCCTGGGATGACAATGCCTGGCTGCCCTGGCCTGCTGGGGAAGACAGCAGGGAGACCGAGGGGCTCTGACGTCTTGGGTGCCAGGCCCACCTTGCCATCCAAGGCCCCAGGGACTGACTTCACCTGGAGCTATGAGCTAATGATGCAAAAGCCACAGGGGGGTGGTGCCAGGAAGTGGCTGGGCAAGTGGCAAATAGCGGCCTCTGTGCAGAGAGGCAGCTTGCTTCTTCCTGGGCCACTGGCCAGGGCCTAGCGCGGCTCATAGCTACGCCGGCTGAAAGTCCTGGAGAAGCGAATGCCTGGGATGATCTCCGGAGAGTCCGGACGCCTCAGGGTCTGAAGACCTTGGCCACTCTAATCTTCTCGATGTGCTCTCCACCAGGGGCTCAGCCGACCTTGGTGTGTGCACCTCTGGGGACAGAAAGCACTTCATCTACAAGGCGTCCAGCCCTCTTTACCAAGACTGTTAAAAGACCATTCTCCATCTGAGACCAAACTTCTCTGCTACCTGTCCCTTGGTCCTCATTCTTGGGAAGCAGAGGACAAGTGTGAGGTGGCAGTTATTCTCTGCTCCTGGAGTCTCCTCTCGGATAAACCTCAGGTTTTCCCAGCTGCCTCATCACGGCTCCTATTAGCCTTGGCCATACCAGGTCTCTGTTTCCCCAGGGGACGGACCGCGGAGGGTTTGGCTGCTGGAATCTGATCTGGGTCTTTGGTAATTCAATGTGAAACTATGTCACTCCTTCTTTCAAGCCTTCTTGGCTTAGCTCAGCCCCAGGCGCAAGAGGAACAAGATGTGGGAAGAGATGGACACATTCGCAGGCACGCAGAGTTCACCCGATGCCCACGTTCCAGACAAGCAGGGGAGAGGCAGGCTGCTTCAGCAGAACTAACGCACAGAAAGCAGGAGTCTCAATTCAGACTTCGCTTGGCTCAGTTCTAGCTCGAGCGTTGAGATTTTAGAGACGGATTTTCAGAGTCCGGTCGAACTAGTTCTCAGAAAGAGGTGGCCTTTGGGTCAGGCAGTGGCCTTCCCACTTTGCCGTCTGATGTGCGGTAACAGAAGTGAGAGCGGCTCACGGGGTGCCTGCTGTATACCAGGCACCGTGCTAGGCACTTTTCATACTTGCCTCTTGCGATCCTCGTAACAGCCCTACGGAACAGGTTCTACTATCGGCATAGTTTTTAGACGCCAAACGAGGAGGCACTGAGAAGGAATTCGCACAAGGCCCCAGAGCTAGCAAGAAGCAGAGATGGGATCTGTACTCAGCTCTTCCTCAAGCAGAACAACCTTTCTGCATCTTTAGGGAGCTGCAACAGCAGCAGGCAAGGACCTAGGCCACTGAGAGGTGAATGACATCCTGCCTACCTCTGGGAACGAACGCACAGGGGAAAAAGTCACCCAGGTAACCTGAATGTTCCCCTGTCTGCAGGTCCAGGGCTGCTCTGCACACTGAGTTTGGGGGCTCTGGTCTCCAGAGACAAAGGCCTGGGAAAGCCACAGCAGCCAGGGGCGGGCGGGCTCCACCGGCTGGGCCAGCCAGGGTGGTTATTTGAAACACCCTTCTCTCCTCTCCTCCTCCAGGAAGCCCGAGCATGCCGCCCCCACCCGGCCCTGAGCTCCTTCAGCTCCGAGGCCTGTACCACACCTATGACCACAAAACGTACATGCCGTCTCATTCCTTTGGCTGCTGTCCTTGGAGTTGGCTTTGTCCCCTCAGCTGAGCTATAAATTCTCTTTCTCCACGGCCACCCCTCTTTGTATCCCTGTACAGCCTGGGACAGTCTGGACACTTATGAGGTCACCAAAAAATATACCACGGATTAAAGCAGGAGCTGCCATGAGAAAAGTTATTCACTAGGATCCTGTTTACACTTCTTTTGTCTAAACAAATCCCTTGCTCTTCGAAGGGAGAAATCTTAAAGTGCTCGGTGTTCAGAAGTCATGCTCGGCTTTTAATAGGGTGTTGGAATTGCATTTCGCAGCACATTCCTGTGCTCAGACCTACATCGAGACAAGTCTTGAAGCCAACAGGACAGGAGTCCAACAGGGCTGGACCCAACGTGGAGCAGGCAGGGCCCAGGCTGCCTTGTCCCCTGCACCCCCAGCACGAGCACGGGGCCTGGCACGGAGCCGGCACGCAGTAACGTTTAACAAGTGAATGAATGAATAGGTTAATGACCTAACTCATCCATTCTCTAGCTGTTGGCTGTCTTCTAACAGAAGTGTTTCCCAGTCTCTCCTGTGCCGGGTCAGGTTAATAACCGGGATCTACCACACAGGAAACAGAGCCCTCTCGACACTGACACCTTCCTCCTGTGTGCGCAGTAATGTCAGAGCAGAGAAAGGGCGTGTTGGTGGGAGCGCGGTCACAGACCTTGCAGAAAACCCCGAGGAAGGCCAGTCTGACCCCCTCATCTCCTGGATGGGGACACCGAGGCCCAGGTAGGGGAGGGGTCTTGGCCTATCACCCCAGGGCTCGCTTAGCTACCACAGCTGCTCTATGGCCCCAATCGCAGTGTACGGGGCGGGGGAAGTTCTTTATTGCAATTCAAAGACGCTCCCTCATCCAAGCTTCCCACCCAGGTCTGGCACAGAGACGCCCAGTCAAGCCTTTCAAAACTGCCCCCAGGACTGGCATTTTGAACACCATGAAGTGTAACTGCTTCTGTCAGCCTGAAGGCCTATGATCGATGCCACACAGGTGTCTCACATAAATCTTCAAAGGCTGTCTCTGCGTGGAGCCAAGTAGACGCTTTTAATCACCAAGAGAAAAAAAGCAAAGTGCCTCATGCATTTTCATTTTTATCTAAGTAAAAGAGCACAATCAATTTGTCAGCAGGCAGTACCACTTCTTGCCAAATACCACTTATTTTAAACTAAAGCTTTCTCAGCTATACAAATACAGAATAGAAGCCTGCGGAACCCAAAACACATGCTTTTCTTTCTCCCATTCTTTCTTTTTTCAAGAGTGCCACATATCTTATAACTGTCTAGACCTCATAAGCTCTATCTCAGCTGGGACCACTCCTCTCTGTTAACGCTTTTTCTCTTCCTTCTGACGGCCGGGCTTGAAACAGACATGTTGACAGATATTTAACTGATGCTAAACCTAACAGATAGCCTCCTCGGTTACTTAGCACAAGACAGCTAACTGGGGAAAAGACAGGAAAAAAAAAAATTGTGATGATCAAAGAATACCATTGTGGTGAAACCCCCGTTTCTAACTGGTCCAAAAATGTAACCCATACAGCTGTTTGTTTAAAATCATTCCTTGCCAAGAACAATGTTCAGATGATTGAAAAATTCCACACTGAAATCTCCGATGCTTACTTATTTTTCCTTTCGAGCACCTGCGTGGAGAGAAGCTTTGCTCAGAAAACATAACTAATCACAGGCAGGCGAACTCCCAGCCTCTCGTGTTCAGTATGCTGCCTTGGGAAGCCCTCTTAAGACCTCTTAACGGGGGGCCTGCATTCTGAAAGGTCGGGCTGGAACTGCGTTTTGTTCTTGATGAGTCAGGGCCAGGTAAGTAGGTGGCTGGAGCACAGCGGGAGGGAGACAGAGACCCTTCCTTACAGACAAGGTCTGCAAGGGGGCCAGCTGCTGACAAACATGACCTATGTGTGGTGGAGACGAATCGGAAATATACACAGCACAGCCCAATGACCACCACCAGGAGAGAATCCAGTTCTTCCCAAAGGGGACTCGGAATCAAATTTCCATTCTGGAAGCACAGCTCACAGACGTTGCTCACGGTTGGGGTTAAGCTGGGGGAGCCAACAGGACAGCCTGAACCTCTGGCCCAGACCAGAGCAGCTGCAGGGCTCCACCCTGGAAGGGAATCCTACACCCGGCCGCCTTCTGGCGGTCGGTCACCACTGTGTCCAGCCCCGGTTTCCTCAACTCGTTCAGCAAGGGTTGGATCTGGTAGGCCAGGTCCCTCTCTCCTGCATCCCCTTTAAGATTGATTTACTTGGTGCCCTGCTCTGAGCTAGCCCAGAGGGTCAAGGCATCGCCAGGATCACCTACCACCCCACGCACCCAAGGAGCTTACGGTCCAGCTCTGGGCTCTCTTCCTTAGAGCTGACCTAGAATCCTTCCAGGATGAGAGGCAATGGAGAAGTCAGGGGAGTGAACACTGTAGACCACCTGTACTCATATCCCGGTCATCCAACGTCTGTTCACCATGTTTTCTGTTGTCACAGAACTCTCACTTTTAGCTGGACAAACGGCCACTCAAAAGAAAGACTACCTTTCCCAATCACCTTTGTGGCTAGATGCAGCTATATGACCATGTTTTGGCCAATGGAACGTAGGCAGAAACAATGGGTCCAAGTTCGTTCTGGTTATGCCCTTCACCACCCCCCTTCCCATGGACCAGGATGCAGACTCAGTGAGGCGCTATCCTGGACCATATAGAAGACAGAAGAGACAGAATGGCCACATTGAACTTCACAGCAGCCCCTGACCCCTCCCCAAGCACCAATCCATGAGAGAGAAATGAGCTTCTACCTCATTCAAACCTGTGTTCACCTGGGTCTTTGTTACAGTCACCGAACCTGTTCTCTACCTGATACCACCACCTACCAGCTATCTGCTCTGTTCTGAGACTCCCTTTCTTGGTCCTAAACTGGAGATAATAATATGACTTCCCCTCATAGGTATGATTCAATCAAAGTGCTTAGCACAGTGCCTGGCACATGGTGGGCCCTCAGTAGATACTACCTATTAGCTATTACCGTAAGGAGCAGCCACTGGATATTCTTGCTCAAATGCCCTACACCCACCTCCTTCACTGCCCAACCAAGAAAGAGTGTGAGCACAAATGGCCAAAAAGGGGTTAACTGGGACCAGGTTGACCCAGCGGAGCCTCGCCTCCTAAATCAGGCAGAGTTTCAGGTAGAGTGTCAGGTGCTGCTCTGCCAAGAGTGGGAGGCTGAGGTGCTGCTTCAAACATAATGGACGCACCCAACCTTCCTCAGTAGGACCCGTGGTGCTGTAATACGGCTCCAAGGGGCCCATGCTCCTCTGGGTGCCCCTGCACTTGAGCAAATACAGAACTGTTTCTCTGGGGGAATTAAGGTACCCAAGTCTCAAAAAGCATATGTTCAGTTTTAAAGATGATGCTCTGAAATGCAGAACATTTTTCTTCTCCGCCAAACAATTTAGTTCTTTCTTCCCTGTGATATCCCGGGTAATCCGCATTGAAAGGATATTTTAGTTAGAGTTATAGTTTGGATGCTGGAAGGTTCTGAAGTCAACAGAACCGTTTTTGCTGTATATTATATAAAATAAACACTCTGGTTCCAGGAACTCAAGGCAGCGCAACTGGGAACCACATTTGTTTTCTCAAGATACAGAAGCTGTGCAAAACTGCCCTTGTCGTGGCCACATCGAGCCACCCAGACTCGAGTGTCTCCGGGGTTCTCACAGGACATGGGCAATGGGCAACCCTGAGCACCTGCGATGGCACCACCTTCACTCACGAGGGCTGGGAAGGTGGGTGATGAGTGTGCACTCAAGGGACAGACATTCAGGCGGTCTCTGACCCCAGGCTACGGCTTCATTTAAATGACTAAACACAGATTGTATACAGGGCTATTAAGGGCTTCCTAAGAACTGACATTTCTTTTTTTAAATATTGACTTCCTTCTTGCAATATCATTGCCTCTGATGGTCACAGAGCAGAGTGGGGACAGCCTGCAGCTGGTGCCTGCATTGAAAGGCAAGGGCTGTCTTTCAATTCGAACCCCTTCAGATCCTCCGCCAGTGCCAGGCACCCAGCACGGGCCCCAAGTCTGGGCTCCTATCACCTCTTCTCTGCGGGCCTCGGCACAGGTGACCTTTGAAATCTGCCTGGGCAGCTGCCTGATTAACTCACCTCCCCACCTCCCTGGTCTGTCTGAATCCTGACCGTGTTTCCCAGTGCCCAAAACAAGGCCAGCACATGGCAGGTTCTCAGAAATGGGAGAATGAATGAATGAATGAATGAATGAATGTTGGAACTTGCTGAATAAGGGAATGGTTTTAATCATGGTGAAGAAGATGAGGCCTCCATCTAGGCAGTTAGAGAGCGGCAAAGGCCACACACTGATCAATATGCATGGGTGTCTGCCAAGGTCGCCTACCAGGCACCAGGAACACTCACACGGTAATGAATGCACGCATATTTGGCACCTACTAGGATCCACATGCTTTCAGACTCCATTCTCTGACCAGATGCCACCCTGTGAGTTAGAGAGCACTACCCCTGGCACAGCCAGCCTAAGGGACTTGTCTGAGGTCACACAGTGTTGGTAGAGGAGCTGGGGTCTGGGTCCAGGTTTTTTGGGCTCCAAAGCCCCCAGTGCTCCCAGGAAGCACTAGGGAGGCCAGAGCCTGGGACTCAGAGGGAAGGAGGGCAGCACTTGCTCCTCCCTCAAGAGGAAGCCACCATTTCCCACCAAAGAAGCAGTGGGGCCGCGGACTCAGAAGCACTCAGGGGCCTCGCTCGGGCCGGAAGAGAGACGCAGGGCCTGGGAACAGAGCATGACCCAGAGCAAAGGGCCAGGTGCAGAGGAAGAAGATAAGGGATGGAAGCCGGGGGAGGAGGGGCGAGGGGGGAGTCATTCCATCTTCCCTTAACTCTGGGGTTGCAAGAGCTTCAAGTTCTTTAATATGGAGCTGTAAGAGAAGCATTTTTTCCCTCTCGGATAGGCTGTGGCTTAAACTCTGAAAGCAACTTACTAAACACCCCTGGAGACCACCAGGGGCCCGGGTGTGCTAAGCTGAGGGACAGACATAAGAGAGGCCAAGGACAGGCTCTGCATTCAGATAACGGGTGGGCTCACAGACTCTGCTTCGGGGCAGCATCTGGCACTGTGGCCTCCATGGAGGAAATGTGACAAACAGAAAGTTCCACCAAAGAGCTGAGTCTCTCAGCCTCCCCCAGCATCCCCCAGCCTCCCTTAACCTCTCTCAGCCTTCTGGAGCCTCTCCCAGCCTCCCTCAGCCTCCCACAGCCTCCTGGCTGGGCACCTACTGCCACCCTGCCCAGAACCTGTATCTGCTGTGGACCCCACATAGGACTTGGTGCACACACTCGAACCTCTGCCTTGGGAATACTGCCCTCATTCCAGAAACACAGGCACAGCAGAAACTTAAATTCTAAACCTGGCAGGCAGGATTCCTGTCACCAGCCACATCCAGTGTGTGTCTGAGAAGAGGGGACAGACGCTGGATGAGGAAGGCAAGAGAATTTACAGCAAGGCTTGCACATGCCATGCTGTCCTAGTACAGTTCATTTTTACATAGAGATCACACTCTGCCAGCAGCCAGGGCCGCAGAGCCGGGGCTGGCTGCCACGTGCGGTGACCCGCTCTGCAGATGTCTCTCTGCTGAAGGAGGGCATCGCGTGTTCTTGGTCCATTTCCGCTCTCTTTTGCCCACCCCCGGCCACCTAGAATTCCATTCCCTTCCACGTTAAAGACCTAGAAATGCTACCTGATTGGCTGCATCAAGCTGCAGCTGTCCCAGGGACCAAGCAGAGACCAGTGGGGATCCCCTCTTGCCATTTCCAGAAAGTGGCTCCTGGAAAACAGCCACAGCTCATCTGAATCACAGGGGTGGACTACATGTGGGGTTGCCCTGAAATGGGCTATGGTCCCAAATGGGCCAGCTACCCAAACCCAGCATGTACGTGCATAAACACACACCCAGAGTCACACACACCTCCTCCAGGAAGCCTTTTTGGATTGTCCAGCCCTATCCCTGGGCTCCTGAAAAACCACTCCAAATGAATCCTTTGATGGCAGTAGCAGCCATCTCCTGGTGTGATCTGGGGGGCCCAAAACAATGAAAGACGCTCAGGGTACCTTACAACTAAATTGTGCCCAACCTACCCCCCAAATTCTAATGTTGAAGCCCTACCCCTCGATGTGACTATATTTGGAGAGGAGGCCTTTTGGGAGTCATTGAAGTTGAATGAAGTCATAAAGATGGAGCCCTAACCCAGTAGGACTGGTGTCCTTGCCACAAGAGACTCCAAAGACTGTGCGCCTCCCCCGCCTCCTTCTCTCTCCCTCTCCTCTCTCCACACACACAGAGGAAAGGCCATGTGAGGACACAGCAAGAAGGCAGCCATCGACAAACTAGGAAGAGAGGCCTCACCAGAAACCAACCCTGTCTGGACCCTGAGCTCGAACTTCTCGCCTAAAGACTGAGAAAATAAGTTGAAGCCACTCAGCCTGAGGTACGTTGTTGTCGCAGCCCAAGCTGACTAATACAGGGCGTGTGATCAAAAGAGTGAGATTTGAGGCTCAGTGATCTCTGATGAATCACTTGGCCTCAGTTTCCTGTTCTGTAAAATGGGGCTACTAACTCTCTCTGCCCTTCCTGCATCCCTGAAAAGCCTGTGGAGGCCCAGGAGAAGGCAGCCAGGCTACAGGGTAGAAGGGCTGGGGCTGGGCGTGAGGTGGACGCAAGTTCAATCTTGGCCTGCCACTCATCACCTGAGTGACTCCAGACAAATCACATAATCAGAGCAGCTACTGTTGTTAGCAGAGCGTTTGCTATGTGCCAGGCACAATCAATCTGTCTTCTCAGCCGAGCACTGGGGGTAAGGGTCCTGTAGCTCACAGGAGTGACAGTCGGATGCTAACATGGACACAGTGTCCGAGCCAGGGCCAGCACGCCCTCTGGAAGTCACCCAGGTACCCTTCCTCCTGGCTCTTGCCACCCCTGGCCCAGGGACACTCACTGTTGCTCTGGGAACTGGAGCAAGCCAATCCTTGGCTCCTTCTCCACTGCACAATGGGGAAATCAGCTGGGGCTTTGGAAAAATGGGGCCAAGTCGTTCCAGGCCATCAGAGGCATCTTCCAAGGCTCACATACTTTCCACACTGAGGCCTCACCCCTTGGGGTGTGATTGACGCAGCCACGCCAAAGGACCGGAGTCTGCTCGGCAGACGCTGCCTGGCCCAGCTTGAAAAGCTGCCTCGACACCTTGTCCAAAATCCAGTCCCCATAGGGCCAATGCGTCAGAGTCAAGGAGTGTGCCCCCGCCACCCTTATCACCCTGCTGAGGGTTGTGGCTGCTTCCAATGGAGAAGCCCCGAAACACAAAGGGGGTACATCAGGGCAGGTGGGGTGAGAGGTGGGGAAGCAATGGGAGGACTTTTGCTTGCATAGGAAGAAATACATGCAGAGCCGTAAATGATGGGGGCCAGCAGGGGTGCTGAGTTCGAGCTGCTATTGCTATCGGAATTTCCCTGGCACCTGGACTCGGGCCTTTGGAGGGCAGCCAAGCCAACAACGATTTAGCCTTTAATGCTTCCCCCTCCTTCCCCAAGGGGCAGGAATTCAGGAGGCAGCGATCAAGGTGTGCACCAGAATGGAACATTCCCCACTATGCCATTTACAGCCATGGCCTTTTCAAACATCTCCTAGACGCCAAATACCAGCTGGCAACTAAAATGCTCCTACATGGTGCCTCAGCCTCTATCTCCCAGGAGACAGATCTGCAGACAAGACCAAGGACCCTCTGAAGGCACTTCCTTGTTACGCTGAGACAGTCTGGGGCTCGAGGGAATCTGCCCAGAGCAAACAGAAGGCCACAGCCCACTCCGTCTCCCATTTGTTGTTTTATCTTTGGAGAAAAACAAACTTCAACTGCATTTACAGTCAAATTGGTCAAATCACTATTCCTTACCCAGTCCTGCTCTGTCATTTGAAAGGAAAAACAACATTTGCAGATCACTTGCGTGACAGTGGACAGGGCGAGGCATTTGGTGTCACTTCGCTTTGCCTGGGCACCAGGCTTGGTTTGGCCTGGCCCCTTTTCCATGTCGCTGGTTGCTAAGACTCTTTCCCCCCCTAGCCTGGCCTCATCCACATGCCGTTCTCCAGTGGGCATGGAAGCTCCCTGTCCAGGGGCCGGGTCTTTTTTGACAATGCCATACAGGTGCCACGAGGCAGTCCGCCCCTGGTAGGCTGCAAAAGAGAAAGCAGGCGAGCAAGTTGCAGCAAAGCAAAGTTCCCCCTTTTGTCAATTTGAGCAGGGTTCCCACATGGGAAGACAAATCCTCCTGCGGATTGTGTTGAAAACTCACGAGCAAAAGGATCAGAGGTGGCCGGGCTGAGTCTGCTGGCTACAGAGGTTAGTGGTTCTGTTTTGTTGTTTTTTATTTTCGATAGTTTTCTCTATTCTAGGCAATTCCCTGTTGAAGGTCCTAGGGCTCCATCAGCCTGGTGTCAAAGGCAAAAGAAGTAGCTAGAAAAGCCCAAAGTCTGTTCAAAGTTGGATTTAGGCAGTGCTGAGAGCAGACATCCGGGCATGGTTAAAGGGCTGACCTGACAAGGCATCAGGAAGGTAGGCAAACAGGACCTCGGCCAGCCCAACCTCAGAAATCAGACAGGACCCCCAGGGCTCAAGAAGGGGTGAGCTGTGAACATGTTCTAAAGTTAGGGTTCAGAGCCCCAACCCTGGGCATTGACAGCAGTAAGAAGAATGGAGCAGCAACCAGCAGAAGAGCTGGGGACAGGCCCTGGCACAGAGGAGACCTGAAGCTCAGCTGTCCAGTCCTAACACGGTCCCTGTAGGGCACGACCATCCTTAGCGGAGCCATCTGGACCAGAGATTGTCAAACATGACTATGTGCCCCGGAGAACTCTTAAAAAATATAAAATTCTTGGCCTAGAGACTCTGATTCTGCAAAGTCTTGGGGTTATTTATTTCTTAAAAGCTCCAAGGTGATTCTGATTTGATTCTCCAACTTCCCTGATGGACCATTCATGTTCCATCTAACTGAGGAAAAGGGTGTATAGGCAATGATATTGTCATTCTGTCTTTTTTGAATTGCCCTCTGCACCCCGAGAATTTCTG
>NW_011888827.1:2018669-2028765 GCF_000151845.1 Pteropus vampyrus
CAAACAAACAAACAAATAAATAAGCCCTAGAGCATTATTAGTTTTTTCCTGGGGGGCTGAGGGAAGAACATCTAAAACTACAAATACAATGTCTATGTTGAAAAAAAATGAACTGAATGGGATTAATGGCAGATTAGACATTACAGAAGAACAGATTCGTGAATTTGAAGACACAGCAATCGAAACAATTTAAAATAAATCACAGAGAAAAAAAGGCATAAAGAATAACAGAGCTCCAGGGAACTATGAAACAACTTCAAATGTACTAACATAGGTGCAGGCAGAGTCCCTGAACACGCAGGGAAAGTGAGCCAGAGGGAGAAGAGGATACAGAAAAAATTATATATAAGAAAAAAAAGATTAAAAAATTTCCAAATGTTGTACAAGCTATAAATTCCAGAAATTCAACAAACCCTAAGCCCAATAAACATGAAAAAATCTACACTCAGAGACCTCATAATCAAATTGATTAAAATTACAGTTAAAGGGAAACCTTAAATAGAACTTCAGGGCTGACCCACAGGTAATGAGGAAGCCCATCACTGGTGACAGATGGAGCGTTGACGTACCTGACATGGAACTTCAATGCGACTGTTCAACTATGACCTGTGATGAACTAGGACAGGGTATTTGTGAAAGAGAATGCACTGACAGGTATATCTCAGGCCTATGACAGTTTTGAGAAATAGTAATTATAAAGAAACTGGAAGGCTGTTGCCATCTTAAAAATATGAACTATAGCTATAATAACTTTTAATGATCTATTAAATTTATCACTTATATTAAGAAAAAATTCTCAGTCATTATCTCTTAAGATATCACCTCTTTCCTATTTTCTGTATAATCTTTGTGAAAACTCCATCAGATGTGTATTAGACCTTCCACTGTATCCTACATGCCCTGTCTTTTATTATCTCCATCTCTGTGTGTCTCTGGGATGCATTCTAGTTGGTTAATTTGAACCTATCTTTCACTTGTCTAATTTTTCCATCCACTGTCTAATCTGCTGTTTAAGGTGTCCATTGAAATTTTACTTTCATTTATTCAATTTTCATTTTTAAAAGTTCTCTTTCTTTTCAAATCTGCTTTTCCATTTTTTTATAGCCTCTTCTTCCTTGCTCATATTTCCGAGTCTCTCTTATACTTATTATGAAATATACATACATCCCATATGCCCTTATACGATGTGACTGACGCTCCTCCTACTGAGAAGTGGGATCTATGTTCCATCACTTTGTGTTTGGGTACCAGCTTGTCACTACCCCAGTCAACAAAACATGGTGAAGGAGATGCTTTGTGACTTTGGAGGATGGGTCACGAAAGGAATTAGCTTCTGCTTAGCTCTCCATCTGTGGGATGCTCCCCCTTGGAACCAGCCACCAAGTTGTGAGGAAGCCCAGGCCACATGGAGAGGAAGTGAGGACCCATTGAGGACCAGCATCAACCGCCAGACTCGTAAGCAGAAGTCTTCCCGCTTCCAGCCTTCAAGTCTTGCACTGAGGCCTCGAACAGTATGAAGCAGAACTAAGCCATCCCTGCATGAACCTCTGAATTCCAGACCCACAGAATCCATGAGCATGGCAAGCAGTTGTTTTATGTCACTGAGCCACTCGGCCGCAGAACACCCCCCAATGTCTCTCTAGTGCCTAATTTATGTCTGGCAGATAGCAGAGGCTTAAATATTTGTCAGATTTATAAAACACCTTAGCTAACATATTGTTCTTCTAGCCAACTCTTCAGAAAACTCCCAAGTCTTTCGCTGGGTATCTTGATCCTTCAATGGAACAAAAGCTCGCTCTCCTGTTTGGCAGTGAAAGAAAGCCCACAGTTCACGAGAGGGCTCCTGCCCCACCCAGTTCCTCAGAAAGCTAAGGGGTGTGGTCAGCCCTGCTTCCTGCCCTCTGGGATCCACCCTCAAAGCAAATAAGGCACTCATCGCTGTTTCCCAAACAAATATTTATATTGCCCTTGGCTGCCAGGCTGCCATTTTGTTGTGCACCAGGTACTTCCAGGACAAAAGTGATGCGGGGAGAGAGAAAGACATTTGCAAACAGCACCTGCATCATCCAACCTAAAAATAAAGCCAGTGGGACTGGTTTTAGGAGTGAGTGAGGCCGGGGCTAAAAATAATTTTCAGATGTATAATGACATTAGCAGGTAGCTGGCCTGGGACAGGGGCCCCCGTGTGCTGACACCTTAAGGAGCTGCCTGCTTTCCGAAATGCGTCAGTTCCTCCTCACCCCACCCCACCCGGCTTTCGTTTTGGGAGGCCACAGCTGGACCTACGAAATTCACGGAAAAGGGATGGCTGAACACTGGGAGAGCCTAGATTTAGAGCTTTCATTAAAAAGTAATATGGACTTTCTATTTCAAGAACAGAATGTCTAACAGTGTTGCCAAGGAGAAGCACTCCAGGACCTGCTTAAACGGTAAACGCCAACCGCTGTAATTAGCATATTAATAGCAGTATGATTTCCAACTCCATATGAAAGCATCTCTCCAGCCTCTTTACAATACTGTTTGCTTGGAGGTAATTACAGAACAGAGAGAGTCTGCTCTCCCCAGTTCTGTCTCTAACTCGCTGCAGCAAAGCTTCCCAATCAAGAAAATGGAGGTACAGGGGTCGACCCCACCTTTTGCACCCATTTTAGCCCTAATAGTCCATCCACAATCTGACGAAAAGAGAAAAGTGCCCCCAAAGTGAAAAAGGAATATTTCAGACCCCAAAGAACCCAAATCCCAGCAGAGGGGGCTTCACATGAACGAATGGCCTACGAGCGCGTGCTTGGAATAACTTCGGCAACTCAGAAGAGAGCATTGGCGATTTTAAAGAACTCCTCAAACTTGCTATTCCTGGCAACCAGCCAGTGTGCATGCCCAAGAACTGAGAAGTGAAAAGCAAACTCAGGCCCCCAGGGCCTGGAGGCAGGGAACGAAGAGGGAGGGAGGGCGGCGACATGCGGTTTCCAGGCCTCGCACTTGCCGGTGAGCTGCACAGAACCCACACTCACCTTGGGGCTGGTGAGTACCGGGCAGGACCCGCAATCACAGCCCAGGATTCAGCTCTGGGCTGCAACAAAAGCTGGCCCTGCGGCTCCTGCTCTAACGGCACCGGAGGGTGGAAGGCTGGGGAGCTACACTATTTTGCACTCAAGAGTGGCTCTTGTCTTCTCAGAGGGGCTGATGGGATGGCGGGCAGGGGCTGTCTGGGGCGGCCTAATTGCTGCAACTCTACACTCCAATTAAACACCAAATAAAAGTGCTGAACAATCAATCCAACAGACGAAGCTTATTGGGGCTGCTCCAGAAGCAAGTCCCAGTTCAGAGGAGGCTTTTTCCTCTCAATCGCTGTCCCCTCTACAGCCTCAGCCGGAAGCGGTTCCCTCCACCGGAAGCGCCCAAGGACAGGACTTTTGTCCTCCACTCCGTATGCCTTGCACACAGTAGGGACGGCCAACGAGATGGGGATAAGCTGTTAGGTTCAGCTTCTAGAAAAGCTCCTTAAAGGTGGCTGAGTCATTGAGAGAAATGCATGTTTACCCTTTTCGTCTTCCTACAGCCATGTGGTGGCTGGAGCTGCATCAGCCATCTTGGACCATGAGATACCTGGTGGGGCAGAGAGATGGACAGAGCCTGTGTCCCTGAAGACACATAAGAGCCAGACTTCATTTATGGGAGGGAAAAAAATGTGTTTATTCAAACCATCCAGCCAATTACCATGGGTATCTGATTCATAGGATGCTCTGTCTTACCGCTCAAACTTTCCTTGCTAAATCCTATCCCTCAGTCAAGGCCATCTCCTCTAGGAAGCTTTCTTGATTATGCCCTAAGGAGAAATAATTACTTATTTATTTGATCGACTGCAGTACTTTGTCATGTAGCGCACTGGTTAAGAGTTCATGATCAGGAGTCAGACAGACCAGGCTTCAAACCCAAGTTCTTCCACTTATAAGCCACGTGACCTTGGACAAATCATTTCACCTTTTTGAGCATCACTTTCATCCATTGTCAGTTGAGATGGTAACACTACCATTCCCTAGGGCTTGGATGATAATAAGGTAAAGCCCCTGGTAACCCCTCAGCACACAATAAATAAACTTGCACTTAACTCTTCCAGACATCAGCCATTTGTGAGCCACTGTCATGGTTTTGTTTACCGTAATCTACCACCTGTAATAGTTACTGCTATTATTGTAGTTACCTGATATTTTTCTTCAACTTGGATTCTAATTGACCCTCCTACCTTTTTCCAACTTAGCCTTTCTAAGCAATACCACATGGGAAATTACCACGGCAGTTAGTGCTTACTTTTTTAGACATATATTGAAATAAATGCATAATTAAATCTATAGTTCATCCATGGACCACCTTAAGTCATCTCACACAGAGAGGTGGGCCTGCGCCTCTCCTAACGTGGTTCTGATGTATTTACGAATGAAATGCACATGCCTCTCCCATTCTCTAGTGATTAGGCTCTTGAGGACGGGGCCCAGGTGGCACCTAATCTCTGGTTAGCCCAGCATCGGGGACATAGAAGGAGCCTGTTGAATATTTGCCAAATGACCAGGAGAACATTCTCTCACAGCCATATCAGAGACTTGGACGGAGAACACAGCCAAATTCCATTCCAGTACATTCCAAGGGCCATCCAAATACTTCTGCTGTGCTGAGTGCATGTTCTATGAAAAATTACACGTAAGAAGTGGGCTGTCAGCAGGGGAGGCTGTGATCGTTTCCACGAACATTTCCACGAACCTTAATGTCAACGGCTTTTGCTGTAATGGGATTTGATCCATTTTATGGTGCCCTGGCTAGACCCGTACTGGCCAGTGAAACGTGGCCGGGACTTCACAGAAAAGGGGTTCTTCTCTGAGCCAGACAAAGAAAACTTTCTAAAGGAGTTTCGCACCACCTCGACAGCTGAAAACATTCCTGCAAAATATTTCCATCAGGGAGCGGGTCCTTACGCAAAGCGAGAGGTGGTGACATTCTGAAAACGCCGTATCCCAAATAAAATGTGAGCTGTGACAAGGAGGACCCAGTAGGACCCAGCTTCTGTGTCAGAGACACTTTCTGAATGATGGAAATGTTTTGATGGAAAATAGTACACTTGGCCGGTTAAGACGTAACCAAGTAAAATGTTTCTTGGCGCACATACAATGTTTTATTTGGCAACTTCACGCCAACTCGGACTGGAAGGTAACTCGCTTCTCCCACCACCTCACCTTTCCATGGCCAAGCGGCACACTGGAAAAATAAGACAGGTGGAGGCGGCAGGCGCTGCTCAGGACCAGACAGCCAAAGAGCTGCATGCAGAGGGTGCTGGAGCTGGAGGATCCCCAGGAAAGAGGTGGCTGCTGCTTGGCCAGAAGCTCATCCAGCAGGTATGGACTCGACCCTCCAGCCCTGTCTGCACTGTGCACTGTGTCCTCACCCCATTCTGAGGCAGGGCACGCGGTGGTCACCACTGTGATTAAGGCGGTGCCCCCCAGAAACAGCAGTGGGCAGTTGAGGGCCAGCCCTTGCCTGTAAATGGGCGGCACAGGCAACTTCTGGGAGCCCGCTCTGTAACCAAGAATGAAAACATCACTTACTCGCAGGATTGCTGGGGGATTACATGAGCTCAGGGAGTGTGAAGAGAGCTTTGCAAGCTGCACAGCAGCCCACAGCCTGGATGGGGAGTGAAGACAGGCACTGGGAGCAACCGCCAACAGCATGTGGCTTGAGTAACCTCCGTGGGCTGGTGGCGGTTGTGAGGACCATAGGAATCCCTGGGACTCAGAGGAAAAGGAGGTGATGGCAGCTGAGTGCATCCCAGACGGGAGAGCTGGCTTTTACCATTTAGGCCGAACTGGGAGGAAAAAAATGTGACTGTTGGTCAATGACCCCAGAAAGGCCGTCGCCAGGACTGTAGATAGACCCAGCACCCACTCCTGACGACTGCCTCCGGCCCCGGTGAGATGCATTCCTCACCTGCGTACACGGACACCCAGGAGACACGTGTCATTTAGTCACCCTGTGGTACAGGTGGGGAACTGCTTCCTGGAGGTCAGAGACATGCCCGAGGCTATCCGGTGAGTAAGCGGAAGAGCAGAGAACAGATCTCAGTCTGGCTTTAAGGATGCTTTCCTTCCAGAATCACCACAAACATCCTCTAACGGAGCATCACCTCGCCCCCCTGCTCCCCAAAGCCACGGCACTGCCTTTAGCTGTGTCTTCCCTTTTGCCTGCATCTTTGTAGCACTGGAGCCCAGTGAAGACCAGGCTTGGCCTGTAGCTAACCGGCCCTATCAGCTCCCTCCTGCCTCCTTCCCGCACAGACCACCATCACCTACCACGCTCCTTCCTCTCTCTCCCCCCCCCCGGTCCCTAGCCACGAGCTCGCCTCTGAACACAGCAAATGAACGTGTTTAACTTCTCTGCCTAGAGCTCATTCTCTTAAATTCTCTCTCATGATGGGCTGGGGTTGGGGAAAGGAGGACGGGAGATTGCTCAATTCTCATCTCTTGCCAACATCTCAAAACCTGTCTCCTGCTGGAGGCCAGGACCTCCAGAGCAGCCCTGTCATCTGGCCACCCTGGCACTCCTATTTATACCTCTAATCGAGCTTTCTCCTTTTTTGGACAATGTCACTGTCTTGGTTCCCTGTGAATACTCAGTCATTGTGTCTCTTCACCGGGGACAGAGAAGCAAAGTAACACATGTGGCTGGCCTGCCACCGGTGCTGTGACTTATGATGTCTAATTCTCCTCCAGGGCACTTTCTGATGGCCTGTCTAGCCAAGCTCTTGGCCAATTTTTCCCAAACGGGAAGCTGGCCAGCTGCGCCCAGCCAGGCAAACGCTGGCCCCCTCCCGGCCGATTGTTCCACAGCCAATGCCACGCTGGCACATGGCATCTTCCAGCCTGAGTAGCCCCATCTTCCAGAGCCCTGGGGCAGGCCCTGGCCTGGCACTGCCCAGCACGTCAGCCTGTCAGAACACATTCTGCTCATACATTCCTCGAAGTCAGCAGGACAGGTGCTAATGTGCCTCCTCTCCAGAGAGGGGAACAGAGGTCAGACACATCTGCTTCCCAGGTGGAGCAGAGTCTTTTCTCCTTTTCATTTCAAATGTACTAATTTATTTATTTATTGCTTGTTCACTTCCCAAAAGGACCCGCAGCATTTTCCAATAAAAGCACATGTTCAATTGTTCAACGAAAGACAAAGAACAGAAAATAAGCAGCGAAGGAGAGGAGAACAAAATGAGCTCCCTCCAGGACATCTGATGAAGGGGAGCTATGCTTTTGGCACACAACTCGGCCGCAGGCTTCCCAGAAGTTTGAACAAAGATGGATGCAGGTGGGTGGTTACTGGCGAAGCATAAACTCAAACCAGGCCTCAGGACTCCTGGGTAAATAAACATCACCATACCTACTGTGTGCAGTTGCTGTGACACATGCTGGGGGTGGGTGGCAGGAAACTGAGACACAGCACCTGTCCTTGAGGGCAGACAGATGGGGTCGGGTGGTAGAGAGGAGTCATCCGTGGGGCACCACTCTGCCCTCCCTCATAGAGAAGAGAGAGGTGGACACTGGACGAGAATGGGACAAGGGACACCAGCAGGGCCCAGGAGCCAGCAGCCCTCTTTGATGACATTCTGAGGGTCAGCCGGTAGCTTGTCAGCTGGCAGAGGCAGCTCTGCAGCCCCGGCCCACACGTCCCAGAGACCTCGGGTCTGTCAGGAGCTGTCAGGCTCCACAAACGGGCAGAGGCTTCACTGGGGCCTCCCACCAGCGGGAGGCCAGGTCCAGAACCCAGCTCCGTGGAGCTTTCTCCTTCCTGTCCCAGGAAATGATAAATCTGACCCAGCACGTCATGGTCAGGAAATAACGAGGCAAATGCCAAAAGCCTGCAGACTGTGGAGGTGTGAGGACGGGCCGTCAGGCTGGCGTAGCCGCGCCGCGTCCAGGAGCTGCTGTGGGTGTCCAGGAGAGCGCCCGAGGGCTCCTCTCCTCAGCCCCCCACCACGATGCCCCCTCAGCATTCACGCCTTCCTCCCGCCCTCGGTGGGGCCCGTGCTGGCTCGCTAGTTTTGTGGACACCGTATCAGCTCCCGCTGAGGCGCGGGCACCGGGTGGGGGAGGGGCCAGCACGCGAGGTGGCAAGGGCATCACACACCTTCTAGGAAAAGCTGGACACTTGAAGCCAAGTTCTATTCCCTGTGCGTGGAGGGGATGGGTGGTTATTTGGGGCAGGGGTCACTTGACACTGGAGATAGGACATGGCCAAGTGGAGAGAAAGACAGATTAGGCCTGAGGCAAAGGCCTAGAAGCGGGAAGAAAATGTTTACGAGCTGCCTAGCACTGGGCAGGGACTTCCAAATGCACCGCCACGTTTAAATCCCCTAAGCAACCCTGAAAAGTACATGGTGTGGTCCCCGTATCTGTGAACAAGGACCAGAGCCCAGACAGGACCTGAGTCGGGCTCTGCCTCTTTGTGGTACATGACCTTGGGCAAGAGGCTTATTGCCACAAACCCCAATTTCCTTATTTGCCAAACGAGCCTAAGACCAGCACCTCCCTCTTAGGGTTTTGGGGTGGGTGTAAGGAGGTAATGCACAATGCTGGCCGCAGCATCCGGCACACAGCACAACCTGATGCTGCAGGGAACGGAAGCTCCAGTACTGCGGCCAGTGTCACTATCAATTTTGTTCTGTCTCTGCAGCTCAGAGAAGTTAAGCAAACTGCTCAAAGTCACACAGCTCGTAAATAGAAGAGCAGAGATTTGACACTGTGACTTGAAAGGCCATGCTGTCAACCACTATGTTGGTAAAGGTCTACCCAAGGGCATGAGAGGCTTCCAGGGATGGGGGTTAGGGAAGAGGACCACTCTGGTTGGCTTTATATAGCAAGTCAGAGACCAAGTTTAGAGTGGCAGAGGACAGGCACGGTGAGAAGCCCTGACTTCAGGGTGCATGTTTTGGACTTTATCCCATGGGCAGTGGATAGGCCATTTACATCTGCTGGGAGCCTCAACTTGGATGTTTTCAGAAAAGTTAAGGAGCTTCTGAGTGCTAAGAACAGCAAACAAGAAGGTCAGATTGGATGGGCGGGAAGGAAAAAGGAACCATCCAGAAACAAGACCAAGGAAGAGGCTACTGTACTAGTCCAAGCAGGGTGACGAGTGTCAAGGCAATGGGGTGGAAAGATGGGGGCAGATCCAACCAACTGAGGACAGGAATTCTGGTGTGGCTGGGAAAGCCACTGAGGAAAACAGGAATCCAGGAGGGGTGCAAGCTTAGGGGTGGGGTGGCGGAGAGGTTAGCACGATATCCGGCAAGCACAGATGAGGACCAGTCCTTTCATGTTACAGCCAAATGGAGACAGATGGTGGCAAAAGCCCAAGAGAATGAGTCTTGTGGCTGGCTGGCCAGAGACTGTCGGGGTGGAGAAGGCAGGTCGGGTCTGCAGGCCCTACCTGTAAAGTGCCTGAGATGATCTCTCAGCTGGGCCTGGGCACAGCACAGGCAGAGAGATGGCCAGTGTGACATTCACACCCATCTGCCTTCTGAAAGGCCCTGCACGGGGAGGAGGGAGAGAGCATAGACAGCAGGGGAGCGAGAAACCACCCCCCAAAAAGAGGGGGAAGAGACAGATGGGCAGTGGGAACAGCTGTTGGCTCAGATACCTCACAGGTAATATGAAAGGCGTCTTGTGACCCAGTGTCATGAAGGGAAACCTGCTCCCAGCCTGATGCTGCAGGTAAGAGAAGCTCTAGCCACTCCTGCCTCCTGTGGCGTTACCTGAGCCACGGCGTGTCATCCTCAGAAGTGGAGGTACATTCCATTTGTGGTACATTCCGGGTCCTGGGCTAGGCACTTGAGAAAGAACATTGTCTTTTCTGCCTGGCATACAGCAGGAAGAGGCTGACTACCTGGAGAAGGGAATGTATCTCATACCACCCTGAAGCTGCTCTCACCCTGAGGGTAGCTGCAGACCTAGCAGAGATGAACATTACCTGCAGGTCAGATGCCTAACCTTTCAGCTGGAGGCACGGATGGTGTCTCTGTCCTGACCCAGCCTCTCTTGGACCTTCTCCCTCATGAGTTCTCCGT
>NW_011888827.1:2029615-2032180 GCF_000151845.1 Pteropus vampyrus
GTCTGACTTCAGGGCAGGGACACAAATGACAAGTGGTGCAATTCTCTCTCTGAAAGCAGAACTATGAAAGGGCCATAAATGAAAATGTTAACAGCAGTTATCTCACTGATAATTTTTATTTTCCTCTTTTCAGATTGTTCTGTGATTTCTTCGATGGATGTATATTATTTTTATAAAGAGAAAAAGAACTAAAAGGTCATTTTAAAAATAATTTTTAAAGATGATGCGAGGACAGCAAGAGCTTGAAACAGAAAAACAAACAAACAAAAAACAGCCCTCGAAATGTTTCTTGATTTTGCATTTTCCTTCTCAACAGTGGCTGGAAAGGGCCACAGCTGGAAGTCAACAGGAGCTCTTGAGGGGACAATATATTTTTGTTGTTCTTTGGTTGGGGTTTTTTTTTTTTTTTTAACTTGAAAAGTTTATATTGGCCCCAAATACCCTACCCACATTTTCCCTTCTCACCCTCTCTTGGGTGCTAGCTCCGGGGGATTCAGAACAAGGCGTATTGAACACACCGAGGCAGACGCCGGGTGCGGGGCTGCCAAGGTGTCGCTGAGCAGACAGAGCCCGGGAAATAAATTCCGTAAATAGCGTCTGGGCAGCGACCACTGAAAGTGTTGTCCTAGCGTCTCTTTATGGGGCAGAACGCTGTCCTGCCCAGGCTGCAGCGAGTCGGCTGTGGCCTCTTGTGCTGGTTTGAGGTCCCCATTGCTGCATAAACCAGCCTGTTTTTCTCATTTTCGGTGACGGGCCTTAAAACAGACAGAAAAGGCCTTTCTCATGCCTGTGACTACAGTGGATTGGGGCTGGCAAGCGGGGCCCAGGGTGTTCACCACACCTTGCTTGCTTTGTCCATCAGCAGCACATTTCAGGTTAATGGCATCTGCAGATGCAGAGCTGGAGGCGGAACATTCCAGAGGAAGCAAAGTCGGGTTTAGCTAAATGTGTCTGGCCTTCAGAAAGACGGTGCTGGCTTTCTCACTCTCTGAGCCAAAGATCGAAATGTCACAATGAAGCACGAAGATGTTCATCTAAATGCTAATTATAATGGCAACAACTAGGGGAAAAAAAAAAAAAAAACAAATAGCACAATATGTACATGTGATAGATATAAAGCCTTTAAAAATCAGGCTTATGCTGGGCTCTCGGGTGAGGACTTATTTTCAAGATAGCTTAAAGAAAGAATCTACCCACAGAAAATAATTAAGCCACAGGCGGGGATAAAGTGGGGGCCTGGACTGATGCTGGGTAGAGGGTGATAGGCTAGTCCCCCACTGTCCACTGGTCTAATCGCACCTGGAGAAGAGCAGCCCATGAGGACAAAAATTTCGTGTTTTGGTCACTGAGGTAGCCCCAGTGCCTGATATTCGATGAATGTGTCAAATGGAAAAACATAAATCACATTTATAGAGAATGTGAATGACTGGGAAAATATTTTTGAAATTCTATTAAGAAAAAATAGAAAGAAAACTGTAGGTACACGCACAGGGGAAAGCTGGAAGGGACGCAGGAAACTGTTACGCGTGGCTGCCGCTGAGTCGGAAAATTAGGGGTGGCCTTTCCTTAACATTTTCTGTATGCTTTTTAGCAAAATAATTTACCAGTTTCTGTGACCTGAACAATAACAACCACAACAACAATAAAAAGAGGGAATGAAAAAGCACCTCCCGTGGACGTTCCCGTGGCCTGTGGGCGGCCAGCCTGGGTCAGGAGGGAGGGAAGGGGCTACGCTCAGACCTGGTGGGAATCGGGATCCTCTGGCCTCTCCAACTTGACCTCCACGGACCATGTGAGAAGCCGGGTATCAGGGATTGAATTGTGTGTGTGTCCCCACAAAAAAGCCATGTTGATGTCCGAACGCCTAGTGCCCTGGAATGTGACCTCATTTGAAAACAAGATCTTTACGCAGGCAGTCTGAGGTTATTAGGGTGGGCCCTAACCCAAAAGGCCTGTGGTCTTTGTGAAAGGGGAAAATCTGGACACAGACATGTACACACAGACACACAGGGAGGACACCAGGTGAAAATGGAGGCAGAGGTCGGGGTGATGTGTCCACGAGCATAGGAATCATAAAGATTCCAGCAAACCACCAGAAGCTACGAGAGCGGCCTGAAATGGACCACTCCTCATGGCCCTCAGAGGGAACCACCCCTGCCGACATCCTGACCTGCGACCTCCAGCCTCCAGAGCTGAGACAACATATTTCTGGTGCTGAAGCCTCTAGTCTGTGGCACTTTGCTATGACAGACTAAGACAGCATGGGGAAAAAACCTGCCTTGGAGTCCCGTCACGGTGAGACTCGGCAAGTCACTTGTCTCCCTGGGACTCAGTGTACTTATTTGGAAAATGGGAGGCCTGGCCTAGAGCGGTGGGTTTCAAATTTGGTTTGAACCCTGGAACAAAATCTTAACACAGAGGCCCAAACATGGAAGGTAAAAAGAAGCCCTGGTTAGAGAAGCCTGCTCTGGACCGCACTCCTGCCCGGCGAAGAAGCCTTCGGAAACCCAGCTCTAGATCTTCTGCAAAACCCCTACCGGTGTGTCAGTCTACGAATCTAAACGC
>NW_011888827.1:2032230-2039527 GCF_000151845.1 Pteropus vampyrus
CCCCACAAAAAAGCCATGTTGATGTCCGAACGCCTAGTGCCCTGGAATGTGACCTCATTTGAAAACAAGATCTTTACGCAGGCAGTCTGAGGTTATTAGGGTGGGCCCTAACCCAAAAGGCCTGTGGTCTTTGTGAAAGGGGAAAATCTGGACACAGACATGTACACACAGACACACAGGGAGGACACCAGGTGAAAATGGAGGCAGAGGTCGGGGTGATGTGTCCACGAGCATAGGAATCATAAAGATTCCAGCAAACCACCAGAAGCTACGAGAGAGGCCTGAAACGGACCACTCCTCATGGCCCTCAGAGGGAACCACCCCTGCCGACATCCTGACCTTCGACCTCCAGCCTCCAGAGCTGAGACAACATATTTCTGGTGCTGAAGCCTCTAGTCTGTGGCACTTTGCTAGGACAGACTAAGACAGCATGGGGAAAAAACCTGCCTTGGAGTCCCGTCACGGTGAGACTCGGCAAGTCACTTGTCTCCCTGGGACTCAGTGTACTTATTTGGAAAATGGGAGGCCTGGCCTAGAGCGGTGGGTTTCAAATTTGGTTTGAACCCTGGAACAAAATCTTAACACAGAGGCCCAAACATGGAAGGTAAAAAGAAGCCCTGGTTAGAGAAGCCTGCTCTGGACCGCACTCCTGCCCGGCGAAGAAGCCTTCGGAAACCCAGCTCTAGATCTTCTGCAAAACCCCTACCGGTGTGTCAGTCTACGAATCTAAACGCAAAGCTCACCGACTAGGATTGCTGAGCATCTCACGTGCACCTCGGCTCCTGCCAGGCACTGAGGACCCGGCCCCCTGTCTTTAGGTGGCTACCGAGCTTGGTGGAGTAGCGAGATGAATGCCCAGAAAACAGTGGGCAGACAAGCCAGGCTGCCCCCTCCCTCCTGAGAGCTACAGCTGCAAACAGGTCACCTGATATTCTAAATCCACCACATCTAAATTTATCTTGCCCTCCAAGGATGAGCAGATGCTGTACCTTACTGGGCCATGGCAAGTGGCAGAACGAGAGACGTGACGTGCCCTTATCACCCCAAGGACAGCGATGACGTCTGCAGAAAGAGTTGGTTTCCCTGACGATGAAATCAAGAGCTTGCATGCTAGTCTAGCGGCCTGAAGGAGACGGGGGAGGGACCCAACCCAGGATTCTGGCATCCTTTCCCGGCCCTGACAAGTGCCTGGCAATGCCAGGGGGCCAGTAGCCCTTGATCAGGGGTGAGCAGAGAGGGAAGGTGTTTGAGGTACAGACCAGCCCCTGCTGCATCTCTGGGTGAGAACACAAGCCACCCATTCCTTTCAGTGGGCACTGACGCTGTAGGCAGAGACCTCCGTGGGCTGGATTAAGGGGCCACTCCAGGTCAGAGAGCAGAGCTAAGCAGCCTAGCAGAAGCCTGGAGACCCCACGGATGGGGTCCAGGGTCAGACTCAGCTGATCCAGGTCTGGACTTTCCTCCAAATTCTCAAAGGATGGAGGCACCTGCTGGAGGTGCAGGGTGGCTCCTGCCTGCCAGCATCCAAGAAGAACCGGGCGGGGGCCCCTCAGCCAGTCCTGTGGGGTATGCAAAAAATGGTGAGGCTCTGAGCATCTTCTCAGAGCCCACAGACTCATCAGGGGACACAAAGTCATAAGGAAAGAGAGAAATGGTGTCACTGTTCCTACTGCCCCACTGTGGAATCAGGCAGCACATCCAGTCTTCACTTATTCAACTTTTAATTACACAAGTAACATGCCAATTCAATCTCCTTTTTAAAAAAAACAAAAACATTTTAAATAAAGTTAACCTCCATGCCTTCCCCAGGGGTAACCGTCATTAGGGCTTTGGGGCGCAAACTTCCAGAACCACCATGTGTCCTTGCAAAGAAACTCTCTAGTCCAGAGATCTGGGCTGAGTGTGACACTGTGGGCTTCCCGGGGCCATGGGGAGGGACGAGGCCGGAGGGCTGCAGGAATCTGAGTGGGCCTCTGGGAAGAAGAGACTGGAGGCAGGGACTCAGGAAAGGGACTGGGATGACCCCAAGGCGGGGGCGGGGGGGGTTCCTGGGACGCTGGACCACGTGATGTTAGCACAGATACATCTAGCTCCGTTCATCACCTGTGGCCAAGTCAGCTTCTTTGGGGAACTCTGAAGCCCTCCACAGGATCTTCAGCCTCTGCCCTCAAGCCTCTAGCACCGCAATGACGATGACGATGGCAATGGCGTCCGCTAGGCACTCTGCTGGCCCTCCCGCCGCTCCACCAGGTCGGTACTAGTGTCTCCACTTTATAGACAAAGAAACTGCAACCCGGAGAAATTAGACAATTTGCCCAATGTCACTCGGCTGGGAGTAGCAGAGCCACCACTTAACCCTGGTGCCAGTGACAAAGCAGGTCCTTCCACGAGACTGCACTTCTCCTATGTCCAATGGTACAACTCTTGTGCCTGTGACAATGCTTAGCACATAGTAGGGGCTCAAACAATCTTCGTAGGCTGATTTCTTGTTGAAGAACATGCACAAAGGTTAGGGAGTGAATTATCAAGTACTCGGCTAGTTCCAGACATACCTCACGATATTACGGTGCTTGGGGTTTCTTTTTTCTTTGATGTTAAGATTCTACATTTTTCTTCCAGGAGTCCCCCACAGCCTAGAGCTTCTGCTCCTGCAAAGAGTTAAGGCTCTGGCCAGAAGCTCTCCCACCAGGCAGACGACATCTCCCCGCCTCATGGGTCAGTCACGAGGGCACAGGGCGCCACCACAGCTACTATCTGTGAGCAGCCTTCTCATAAACGTCAGTCATGCCAAGGGGTGGGGAGGGGGCCCTGATTTATTATACAGCTTTTGGACAGCTCCTACAGAAATATTGCCAAATAGGGGAATAATCGACTCTTTCACTCAAGCCCCCTCATACTTTTTTTTTTTAAATGAAAGAATAAAGTACGCAATGAGGCGGAGCTAAATAAATAAAAATGCCACGCTTTTCCCCGACAGAACTTTCTGCGTCACTGAGAAATATTTGCAGACCTCGACAATCTTTTATCTTCACAATGACGTTCTGGCCTTCCAAGTTTTGCATATTCTGGGAACTGCTTTGATTTGGGTCCTCTAATTATCTTATGTGAACAATTAGTTTATTAATTAATAATGTCATTATTTGATGTTTCATCAAACGGCCATTAGAGAACGGCTTCTTCCTCTCATGGTCTGTCTGCCCTCCTCCAAGATTGTGTAAGGGTCAGTTACTCTGTCTGGGGCTCACGCTGGAAGTAGATCTGTGTAGCAAGAAATTTCTGTCTTAATACTCGTTGCTGCCAGTCGCAGCGTCTGGGCTGGGAAGGAGAAAACATCCATTCGGCCGCTTTATCCATCCTTCCTTCTACCACCCAATCCACTCACTGTGTCAGCAAGGGGGATTCTGAGATGGACAGGAAGTCTACGCCCTCAGGGAGCTCACACAAGGAGATAACGCTGGGGGCTCAGAGTGATGCTACCTCTTCCATGGATGTTTGTGATGGGGGCGGGACCCCCGACACTTTTCTCCAGCTCAGCAACCTGTTCCTCCATCACAGAACTTTCTCAATTTGTTATCACTGCTTTACGTCTCTCAGTTTCCTGGGCGAAGCCATGCATGAGCTCCAGGGGAGCAGGAATCAGATCTGCCCCCGCAATGGGTGGCACAGAGAAAGTGCTCCATAAATACTTGTCGGATAAACAAATGAACATACGACCCATACTTACGAGTTAAAATAAAAAGAGAAACAGACAGACACGTGTGTCCCCTTGAGTGCCTGATGAGTCTCTGCTTTGATTATTGGTGGGGGCTGAGGCCCAAGATGTTTAGGAGTCAATATTATATTAGGGGATGAAAAGCTGTAGCTTGGGACCAGGGGCCTGGACTGTCCTGGAGAGGTCACTTTTTACTGTTTACTCAGGTCTGAAATGGGTGTTGGACAAGATGCCCTCCAGTTTCTTATGCTGAGGATTCTGTGGCAGCCTGACATCACTGTGAGAATTACTCAAACTATAGCCTTAGGGGAAAGTGACCTGGGCCAGGAGCCACCAGGTTGTGGCCCCAGCCTTGTAATTGTGCTAAGCTTCCTCATCTACCTAGGAAGGACTGTGGGGAGGGGTATCAAAGTAGATGCTTTCCAAGGCACCTCCTAAGTCTAAACTTTTATGACTTTAGGTTTAAACCACTGGATAAGATTAAATTTGGATATGATAAGCACATGTCGCAATTTTTTTTAAAGGCCCCTAATTTCCAATATTTCTCCTCATTCATTCCTTTATTCACCCAATATTTAACGAGCCCCAGGCATGGTCCTATTGGTGAACCAGACAAGACATAGTCACTATTACCGAGTGACATCCAGTCTAGTGGTGGGGACAGAAGATACACAGTCAACAACTACACAAAAGATGACTTCAGGTGGAGTTACAGGCAAAGAACATTAATAAACAGCACTGTATGAAAGACAGTGATTCCAGGGACATTATGGTTCCTGTCTAGAGGCTGGCTGGGAAGGCTTCTCTACGGAGGAGGTGATCTGAGCTGAGACCTAAAGGTCCCTGGAAAATTTGTGGGGAAGAGCAATCCAGCAGGTGCGAATGGCAGTTGCAAAAGCTCCAGACTGGAGACAAGCTCGGGGTGTGTGGCTGGTGATCAGACACAGGGCAGGCCGGCTCGGCTGGGCGGGGCACGGCCAGGGGGACCGTGGACAGGATTTAGGGGGCCCATGGACTTGGATGGAGGAAGTGTCGCCGCTCTTTTCACCAGCCTCTAAGTGAGAATGAGCACTTCCTTCGGCCACAAACGTCGGCGACACCCACATAACGTCAACAGTGCCTGGGATGCGTCAACAGCGGAAATCACCCATCCGTTCCTAGCGCCGTTGCTACTACTGATCTCTGGAAATAGCGCTCACGCTCGTCACACAGCGAAAATTGCAGTAGCTATTCGACCTTATTATCTAAAGTATCAACAAGGAAGCACATACACTTCAATATCATAACATTTTAAAGTGTCAAATAACTGTATCTAATAAGCGAAAATAATTGGTTTCCTTTGTAACCTCATGCATTGTATTTTATATACCTAAAAGCATTATTCTAAGAGGGAGTCTCTAGGCTTCACCCGATGGCCACAGTGCTCATCAGCCACAGTAAGGGGTGTGGGTTTTGTTCCAAGTGGGATGGAGAACTGTCATCGTGGCTTCTGCAGGGGATTCACAAGGGGAAGTTTTCATTTTTCCAAGTCACCCAGGCTGCTGGGAGGATATGGCCTGTGGTCATGCAGGGCAGTGCTGAGGCCAAGAGAAGGTATGGCTTTAGCCAACCACTGTTCTGGGCGGTCCAGAGGGGCCAGTGTCCCTGGGTCCTCGTGGGCTCTGCCCTTCCCTCTGATCAGGAGCCTTCTCCCCGCGCCGCCCCACGCTGTCCTCTGGGCCCAGAGAGGCCCTGTCGCCTTGGCCTGAATCCTGTCCCGGGACATCCTCCCAAAGAGCTTCAGAAAGTGAGCTCATGTGTCCGCAAGAAAAATAAATGCGGCATTTGCCACTGTTTGGTTTGTGTCTTGGTCTAGAAAAGCAATGAGATTTTTATTGAGGAAAGCCTTCCAACAGCACCCCAGCAGAGGCTGGGCAAACAGCAGGGCGACAGACTGTAAACAGGCCGCAAGGCCCAAGTGCTGGGGCCAGTGGCCGTGAGCTGCAGCCCCTCGGCTTACGCCGGCCTTCCTGTTTTTCCCGGCTTCCCCTCACACGGCACGCGCACACAGACTCTTTTCAAGGCCCTCTAGGATCCAGAACAGAAGAATTCATTTTCACACACTGGCACACACGTGTCTCACACCCTCCTAGGGGAGTGGGCCCTGCCAAGGGGGTCCACGGACAAAGAAAAGCTCCTCGGTCCCCCAAACCGGAAGTGAAGAAGGCAGGGCTGGGCTGGCTGGAAGGTGAGGGACATTTGTGGCGCTTCTGGAGCAATGCACGTAAGCCTCGTGGGGGGCGGGGCTAGGGCAAGGGGTGCTGAGATTCTGCGGCGGGGGGCACCGGGCCTCAGCAGGGCTGAGTATCAGAACCAAGTCTCAGAACCTGTGTGTCAGAGAGGAGGAGTGAGGAGGAGGGGACCCCGGACCCGTGAATCTGGATCTTGGTTGAGCGAGAGGAAAGGCAGAAAGGCGGGTGTCCAGGTTGCTGGTGTGAACCGCAGCGGAAGTGTGACAGCTCTGGAGTGGGCGCCGCACCGTGCCAACAGCCTCCCAGTCCAGCTCTGCTGCCTTTGGCTAATGAGAACAGGCTTGCTGTTTTGTTTTTTTTTTTTTTTTGGAGGGGGGCGTCTTTTCTGTCTGCACCCAGTGGCTCTCCTAGGTCATGAGTTTCTCCAGCACCCGGTCCCTGGGAAATAAGGGAGGCGAGAAAGAAAACCCAGGCTCCCTGGCGGGTTGCTCCTCACTCCCCAGGTCTCCGGCCAGCCTGCCTCCCTCCCTCCACCCCCAGAACCTCCTGGCATCTGTGCCATACAGGACAGCCAGAGCTTCTGACTGCCCTCGGCGAGAGGGATAGGGGACAATGTGCCTCCTTCGTCTTGTCTAGAACCAGAAGTCTCATAGTTTCTATTTTCATGTTTTATATTTTTAAGAAACATATACATGAAATATAGCAAAGCATTAAGATTTCTTTAATCCGATGGCAGTTACATGAATGCTCTTTACATTACCCTCGATGCTCTTCCATTTACTCGAAACACTGTGTAAGTTCAGTGTTCACTCACTCACACGTCTCCATTCATTCTTTCCTTCTCTTATCCATCGAACCGCCATCTGCCGTGAGCCTCCTGGAAGCCAGGCACCAGGCACCAGGCACACAGCGGGAATTTAAAAGGTCCTTCCCAGAGAGGTTTTCACACTTCAGGGGCAAACAGACATTCGACAATAGCTACGGAGGGGTGCGCCCACAGAAGGGGACAGGACGCTCCGAAGACCCTGGCTGGGAGTGCATCCGGATTCTGAGGAAGTGGTCATCAGGGCCGGCTGTGCCTCACAGGGCAGTTTTGGCCCCGTCACCTGCGGGCAGTTTACCCAAAGGCAGAGAACCACACAGCTTCTCCCAGGAGCGGGCTTCACAGGCAAGGCTCCTCCCAGACGCGCCCGGCCCTCGCCCAGCCACCCCACCGTGGCATAGCTCCCTGCAAGCTCCCTCTTCTAAATCAGCACCTCAGAAAAGTCTCTTGGGTCAGCAGCCCCTTGGCCCTGAGGCTGAGTGGGAGCCATCCTCTTGGGCCTGCTGAGGAAAAGCCGGGCTCCGCCTCCAG
>NW_011888827.1:2039772-2045436 GCF_000151845.1 Pteropus vampyrus
CTCGATGCTCTTCCATTTACTCGAAACACTGTGTAAGTTCAGTGTTCACTCACTCACACGTCTCCATTCATTCTTTCCTTCTCTTATCCATCGAACCGCCATCTGCCGTGAGCCTCCTGGAAGCCGGGCACCAGGCACCAGGCACCAGGCACCAGGCACCAGGCACCAGGCACCAGGCACCAGGCACATGGCGGGAATTTAAAAGGTCCTTCCCAGAGAGGCTTTCACACTTCAGGGGCAAACAGACATTCGACAATAGCTACGGAGGGGTGCGCCCACAGAAAGGGACAGGACGCTCCGAAGACCCTGGCTGGGACTGCATCCGGATTCTGAGGAAGTGGTCATCAGGGCCGGCTGTGCCTCACAGGGCACTTTTGGCCCCGTCACCTGCGGGCAGTTTACCCAAAGGCAGAGAAGCACACAGCTTCTCCCAGGAGCGGGCTTCACAGGCAAGGCCCCTCCCAGACGAGCCCGGCCCTCGCCCAGCCACCCCACCGTGGCATAGCTCCCTGCAAGCTCCCTCTTCTAAATCAGCACCTCAGAAAAGTCTCTTGGGTCAGCAGCCCCTTGGCCCTGAGGCTGAGTGGGAGCCATCCTCTTGGGCCTGCTGAGGAAAAGCCGGGCTCCGCCTCCAGGAAAGGCATTCCGGTAGCCAGTGAGCTCGCTGCTCTTGGACGAAGAGGCTAAAGAGAGAGCTTGGCTCCCTAGGGTCTGTGGTGACCATGGCAACTGAGGTCCCTGCACTCCCCCCCCACGCCCCATACTCATACTCAATCTAAGCCTAAATTAGCATTAAGAACAAAATGCCCCTGGGAGTTAACCAACAAACTCCAGGGGGGCTCTCCCTTCCCTCCCCTCTTTGAAGGCCACTAAGAGCTGCCAGTGACATGGCCATCTGCTCTCTCTCAGCCCCGGGACAAAGGCCCACCTGCTTGTGTGCCTCCAGTATTAAAAGTGAACATGGCACGCAAGCCCCCAGCACGGGAGCAGCTCAGCAGGGCGGGGGCTGTTGGGCATTCTGAAAAGAAAGCTGGGGTGCTGAGGGGAGTGGGCCCCAGGCTCCCGAGGGGGCTCCAGCAGCCCTTGACACACACAGTCTCGCTGGACTGAGCTCGTGACCACTGCTCGGCTGGAGAAACTGAAATTCCGCAAGACTGGGCAGTTTGTTGAATGACCGGCAGAAAGGCTGCGGTTAGAACCCAGGTCTGTCTGGACCCAGCAGCCTCGCTCCCTCAGGCCCGCTCCCCTCTCCGCCCCACAAATGCCAGAAGGATTCCAACCTGTGGTTTTAAGGATGGGAGGTGGGTTGGAGGACCTCTCCCCCTCCTTCGGCACCCTGCCATCCCCAGCTGCTCACATCAGCCTCCAGGAGGCGCAAGTGGCTGCCATTCAGCTCATAAACACCAACGGAGCAAGCTTCTCCTCCATGCTGGGCACACAGGACACACGGAGCGAACGACTGTCGCCTGCTATCACAGTGCCACCGAAGCATCTGGAGGGTGGGCCTCGGGGCCAGGACTGAGCAGGCCTAGGAGGCCCACCAGGTAGGACCCACCTGGCCTGGGAAACCGCTAGAGGCCAGGCCACATGGAGAAGCCATTTAGAAAAGCCACATAGTCACAAGTGGTCTCACATCCCACGGCAGGCATAGCGCGGTTCACCCAAACGTACGGACAGAAGTCCCAAGGATAGCTGGGCCTGCAGAGTTTGGGGTCACAGGGCCATTCTATATCCAGTAAGAAGCCTTCACACACATAGAGGGGGGATGCCCCACCTCAGGGCACATGGGGGAGAAGGGCCAGGGCCCCTCAGTATGAGGAGGAGCCCCAACACACCCACCCCTGGGAGCCCTCGCCAGTCACCTGGCCTCCTCACCACAGCCGTGTCCTGAGTGCGGCAGGAGATGGACCTCACTAGGTACGTTTGGATGTGCCAGTCCCTCAAGAGACAAGTCCCCTCTGCTGTGGGAGGTACTTGGCCATGTGGGTGCTGGAAAAAGAGGACTGGGCAGTGCCACTGAGCAGGGTGGCCCCTCGGTGAGCACAACATCCCTGGCAAGAGGATGGAGAGCCCAGATGCTCGCCCCACCCTGGGCTCCCAAAACCTGGAGATGCTTGCAAAGGGCAGGATCCACAGGCTCCAGGAAGGGTGGAACATCACGAGTGGGGTGCTCAGTGCTGGGCCTGGCCCCCCTCCACCAGTATCCCACAAGCTGTGCGACTTTGGGCCAGTCACGGAACCCCGCTGCACCTCAGTCTTCCACTTTCAAAGGCAGAGTAAAATAATAGTACCTGCCTGAAGAGGTAACTGAGATCATTCTGCCTAGTATGGATCAAATACTGAATAAATGTTGGTTGCATCTTTATGTCAGTTAGCAAGGACGTCAGCCTGGAGCCTGACATGGAATCACGGAGTTAACTGGTACTGGACTCCCCTCTTGGTGGTTAGCAGACTCCTTGCTCCCCCACCAGCCCCTCCCTGAGCCCCCTCGCGGCGAGGCGGGACGGGGGCCAGCTTACCGACTGTCCTCCGGAGATCCTCACACTGGCTGATGTGAGGGAACTTCAGGATTTCCTTCCACTTCTTGCTTTTCCCTTTGCGCTTTCCTCCGCCCCCTGCAGAGATGGGGGAAAGATGTCAGTGGACGCTGGCGTTGTCCAAGGCTCCAGCGCTGCGTCCCACCCCCGCCAGCCTGTCTACCAGCTTCCCCGGCTGGGAAACAGCTGGCGGGGTGTGAGGCTCGAAGTCCAGTCAGTGACACACCCAAGCATCAGGCACATACGCTCTCTCCCCTGCTGGCATCAACCTGTGTGTTCTTCCCGCAGGCTCAGGCCTGAGCTCCCTGCCCCCCACCGGCAGCAGGCGAGCCCCTCCAGTCATCCGTGCGGGACCCTGTGCTTCCTTAGCCAATGCCACAGATGAAGAAACGGACCTCTGAGGCTGTGTAACCCTGTCCGATGACCTGTCCGACTCCACACTTGCTCTTTCCACAGCCAGGGCTGACACCCAGGTACACACGCACGCACACACTGCAGAGGCCTTCCGCTGGCCCTGCCCTGGGCCAGACTGCGCACGTTCCCCCTCCTGGAGTCTTCGCTCTAGCTCTACGTGATGGAACTATCACTATTCCCACGCGGCAGATAAGGAAACTGAGGCAGAGGGGGAAGAAAGAAGCAAGTCGCCTACGGCCTCACAGCTCACTGACAGCAGAGCAGAGACCCCAGCGCGAGCAGAGCCCAGGCCCTGGGCACTCGCCCTCACCCCTCAGACCTCCCTCTGGGTGCACCGAAAGCGGGGAGATTCTCAGGGAGTCAGACCTCAGAAGTGCTGCGGCATGGGTGACAGGGGCTGGAACGGGGACCTCTAGCTGGGACGGAGCCTGCGAGCTCCAAGGACACCACCCCAGACCTGGCATCTCAGAGTGGTTGTATTTGACTGACACGTGGGTTACCTGTTTGCCTGTTCGCTGAACCAGTTGTCAAGATTTAAACGTTAGGAGATTTTGCGGACTTCTCTCCCATAACCAGGCATCCCACAGGGTGAGAATCGGCTGGGGCTGGGCAGCAGCTGCCCCTGCGGACATGCCATGTGGCCTCCATTCAGGGGGCCTGCCTGGCGTCCTGAGGGCAGGGGTTAGGATGTGCACCCCGAGAGAAGGAATAAAAGCCAGTGCTCCAGTCTCAGCCACTCGTAGGAGACGAAGCCACAAAAGGCCATTAGAATCATCAAGTCCACATCCCTTCCCAGTCATTCCTGCACCTGCTTGGGACAAGCACCGTTTTCGTGTGTGTGGTGAATACACGCAACCTGAAATTTACTCTCTTTACCATAGTCCTGGGGCAGTCAGCACATGCACATTGCTATGCAGCCTCCACCTCCATCTAGCTCGACATTTTTCATCATCCCAAACTGGAACCGTGTACCGACTAACGACGCCCCATCCGCTCCGCCCCCAGCACCTGGAGACCAGCACTCCACTTTCTGCCTCTGTGAATCGGACGGCTCTAAGTACCGCATGTAAGTGAAGTCAGACCGTGTGTGTCCCTCTGTGACTGACTCATCTCACTAGCATAACATCTTCAAAAGTCATCCACATTGTAGCAGGTGTCAGATTTCATTCCATTTTCAAAAGCTGAATAAAATCCCGTTGTGTGTAGAGGTCGACCATATTTTGTTGATCTCGTCATCTGTTGATGGGCGTGGGTTGTTTCTACCTTTTGGACATTATAAATACTGCTGCTATGGATGAGTCCTGCTCTCAGTTTTGGGGGGCATATACCTAGAAGCAGAATTGCTGGTTCTGTTCTTCTTTAATTTTAATAACTGAATCTACATGAGACAGATTAACAAGAGAAAATAACCAAATTTAATTAATACGTACGTCTGTGAACCCCACATACATAAGAGAGTCAAAGACCCATCAGACTGCACCCCAACTCTCTGTGATCGGAACCCAAGAATGTAACTTCTAAAAACACTCCCCAGGTGATTCTCAGGTAGCCAGCTACAGAAATACACACGTGTGTGTGTACTTTTTATAAATTAATTTATCCATTAAGAAAATTAACACAGATTAATTCATTCAAGCAATATGTGCTGAGCATCTACTAAATGCTGAGTACTATGGTAGGTTCTGGGGACACAGTGATGGGTAAGACAAATGGGGTGTCACCCTTTTGGGATTTCCCCTCTTGGGGTGCTCAATTTAGCAAGAAAGACAGACATCAGGGCTTTTTATTCAGTGATTCTCAACCACTCTCACCAGGATGTCCCCGTAAAAGGCCACAGGGACCCTGAACAGCCTCCCCACTCACAACTGGCCTCCAGTTCCTCCAAAAGTCCCATGAAACACACCCAGCCCTCCCTAACTCGGACGGGTCGGGGCAAGGTTCCATGTCTTAACAACAAACAAAACCTGCCTCAGAGAGGTCACCACTCCCACGCGAACGTGTGGCTTTTAAGTGTGCCATTGGGTTATTAAACTGCGCATTTGATGACTGAAATGTTGACCCTGTTTATTATTTCAGTTGGACTTGATTGTTTCTCGGTATCCTGAGGTGGCCAGGCCCACCACGGTCTTGCAGAAATTCCTCGTGTGCCCTGGCCCTGTGGCCCCAGCTGCCCCAGATGCACATCCCCGCTTGGGAGGCGTGTCAAACCTGCAAGGGGCTAGAGCCGCCACCTCCCCGCTACCCAGGGCCCAGCTAGGCCCCAGAAGCCGGAATGGCCAGTCTGCAGCCCAGCCCGTCACCAGGTCTCCCTGGCCAGGTTTGAAGCCCGTCACCGTCACCGTCACCGTCTCCCCAAGTTTACTTCTCAACCTGTCACGGCTCCCGGGGCCTTTGCATTCGCTGTTCCCTCGTTCAGAAGCACCCTCTCCCTATTTTTCTGGTTTCTCATCTGTGAAATGGGGCGAGTACCATCTTAGTGAGGGCCAACCCTATAGCGCCTAGTCTTATGCTTCAGTCTTAGCCTACGTACGGCCGCGCTGAAGGGCCTTCTTGGACGTCGGTAGCTGAGGCTGGCTCGTCCTCTGCCCCTCCACCTGGGAAGCCCCGGTCGGCTGGGCAGCCGGTGTCTCCCACACACTGGTCAGCGGCCAGAGTCACGAACCGTTCAGCACGGGTTCACGGCCGTGTTTAACCGTTACGGGCGAAGTCACTC
>NW_011888827.1:2047450-2052737 GCF_000151845.1 Pteropus vampyrus
ACTTAAAAACAGAACTGCCTTATGACCCAGCAATTGCACTTCTAGGTGTTTACCGGAAAAAAACCAAAACGCTAATTCAAAAAGATCCACGCACCCCTATGCTCACTGCAGTGCTATTCACAACGGCCAAGATACGGAAGCAACCTAAGTGCCCATCAATAGACAACCGGATAAAGAAGTTGTGGTACAATGGAATATTACTTAGCCATAAAATCTTACCATTTGCCATGGCGTGAATTGACCTACAGGGTGTTATGCTGAGTGACATAAGTCAGAGAAAGACAGATACCATATGATCTCTCTTATATGTGGCCTCTAAAGAACAAAATAAACGAACAAACAAAATGAAAACAGACTCACAGACACAGAAAACAAACTGGTGATCGCCAGATGGGAGGGGGGTTGGGGGACTGGGTGAAAAAGGTGAAGGGATTAAGAAGTACAAACCGGTAGTTACAAAACAGTCACGGGGATGTGAAGCACAGCACGGGGAATATGGTCACGATATCGCACTATCTGTGCTGCCAGGTGGGTACTAGACTAATCGGGGGGATCACTTCGTAAGTTTTATAAATGTCTAATCAGCCTTCCAGATGATTCTCAACACGACGTCGCTCACCTGAGACTAATATAAAATCATATTGAACGTCAATTCTAATTGAAAAAGAAAAATTAAAAGAAAGAAAGGCAAGAACCTGGCCTCGAATCATTCAAGCAGTTTGTGTCACAACCTGAACCAGGACTCAGGGATCCTGACTCCTAATGTTCTTTTCTTCTCTGGTGACAGATGAGCCTTTGGTCAGAGAAAGGCTCCTTGGGGCGAAGCTGAGGAAGACTCTGCTTGTGTGGAAAAGACCTGCCCTCCTGCCCTTGATACAGTGGCTCCCAGTGTGGCCCTCAGCCCAGCAGCTCCCGCGTTCTCGTTTCGCTGGGTGACGCGTTATAAATGCAAGTTCTCGAGTCCCGCCCTAGGCTTCCTGCATCAGAAACTCTGGGAGGCAGCCCAGCACTCTGTGTTTTAAAGAGCCTTCCAGATGATTCCGAAGCACAGTCAAGTTTGAGAAACACTGTCCTAAGTTAACTGTCCCCGGACATCGCATGGGAAACAGGACGATGGGACTAGGCTCCTTGGGAATTTCTCTCTCTCTGATTTGTTATTTCTGCCCCGCCTCTATCTAAAAAGGACCTGGAGAAACACAAAGAGTTTTGAACAAATTGACTGAAGATATTCCTCCCAGCTCCAAAATGTGGTGACCCTGGAGTCTGACACTGATAAGAACCCAGGTCTCTGTCACCTGCCTGACTTGAGCATCCAAGAGCAGCTGTGTTTGTGGGAACAGGAAAAGTGCGAAAATATGGACAGCCTGTGCCTGAGGTGTCTCTGCCTCTCGCTCCCCCATGTGCCTCTCTGCAGACGAGGCCAGGCTCACTCGCCCCTGCACAGGCTCGTTAGCCATAGTTGTATCATCAAGAATTTGACTTTGCTTCTAGTTCCTGGGAGGTAATTTCTAAATCCTTGGAATTTTCCAGGTGGTAGGAGTGTCTTTTTAATCTTGGTGGCCCTAGACACCATTCCTGAGTTTCTGCTACCGAGATGACACAAGTTGGGGCTGGCCATGCCACAATGACTAACAGTGTGATCAGAAAGTTTGAACCAGGTCAAACCCTGGGGAGGGCAAGGGGGCGGGAGATAGAGTTTAGCCACCTGGCCAATTATTCAATCACTCGTGCCTCAGTAATGAAACCCAGTAAAAACTCTGGACACCAGGCTCGAGGGACTTTTTCTGGATGGTGACCATATGTCGGAGTGTGGGTCGGGGACGCATCCCTTGCAGACCTTGCCCTGTGTATCGCTCCCTTTTGCTGGTTCTAATTCATATCCTTTTGCTTTAATAAAATTATAAATGCAGTGCTCTCCTGAATTCTGTGAGTTGTTCCAGTGAATTAAACCTGAAGGGGGTTGGGGGAACCCCTGAATTTATAGCAAGTTGGTGAGAAGTGCATGTGGCCTCGGGACCCCCGAACTTGCGTCTGGCATCTGAAGTGAGGGTGGTCTTACAGGGAGCGCACTCCTCGCTGGCGGAGTGTGTGCTCACTCCGGGGTGATCAGCATCGGAGTTGTGTACGATGGGCCTTGGGACTCTGCAGCTCAGCTCACTGCCTGTCTGCCAGAATCCTGAGTATAAAGTTCCAAGAAGCAAATCCGAATGGCCGACTCCCCTTTTGTCTCCAGGCTACATGTCGTGGACCAGCCTAGACTCTGAAACAGTCCAGTTGGTTCTGGCTCTTGTAGATGGGGAGGGCAGGGGTGAGGTGGCGGGGGTGAGGGAGCAGGGGGCCTCCCCAAGCTTGAACATTCAGATCAGAAGTCCCCGGATGGTGCCAGGGGTAACCAGAGGCAGCATGAGCGAGATCATGGAACAGTCACCCTCCCTTTCAAAAGAGTTTAGGGCACTGCTGGTTAGTTAAAGGCCCAAGGACACGGAGTGAACAGTGACGCAGAGTACAGCAGCCCAGCCCAGCAGGGTCCCTTCCTCCTGTCACCTCGTGGTATGGCCTGTGACCCACAAGGGGCCATAAGGAAAGGTCAGCACGTTATGGTCACATGAGGGAACAAATTTGTTAGAAATCCAAATTACGTGGCTAAGCGGGTCTTTAGAAGCTCCACTGGGGGAGGCGGGGGAGAACCACAAAGGTGCTCTCGGCACACTCTGACCAAGGTCTGGGAGGCTCTCGAGTACCCTAGTGACTGTACGTGGGAAGGATCTCTCTGTGTTCCCAGCCACGAGACGCCGATGACTCACCCACTCTCAGTGGCCAAAGGGAAGGCAGCGTTACAATTCTGCCTGTGACGTCTGTAGAGTTAAAGAATCTATTCAATTCTTTTCTGCCCAGGTGAGCTTTCAAGACTCAGTTTCCACAGCGCTGCCAGCAGGGCGGTGTTCCAGAACATAACACCGTGGGGGAGGTGGTGGGTGTTCTCAGAGGTCATGGGCACAGTCAAGGCCCGTTTGTCTGATGAGGGAGGGTTCCCCTGTGTCTGCCGACTCTACCCCTGCCCTCCCCACCACTGATATTTCTGTCGCAGGCACCTGGGCTCTGCCACCTCTTCTCCCACCAGAGTGGCACCTCCAGCTGAAGCTAATGACAGGGTATGTGGCATCTCAGTGGTTCAGTCTCTTTTCACCCAGCCTCAAACAAGGCAAGATCCCAATTATAGGGCCTGATTGGGGGCTGCGTCACTGAGTGACTCAAGCCTTTTCAAAAGGGACATGACTCCAGCCAAGTGGACTTGAGGTGACCTCAGCCCCCTTGAGGGGACTTTGTCCAACCCAGTGCACTTGGCCACCACTGTGAAAGGGAGATGGGCCGCTTGGGGAGCAGGAGGAAGCACAACCCCTCTGTTCTTACTCTTCTCATCTGGGACCCGGGCAGGTCGTGCCAGCACAGGTGACAGAATCTCTTTTTTATCAACAGAATTTTTCTTGAAGATCCTGGCAGGTAAGATAGATAATAAGGGAGCCAATCGGGTAAGTGGGGCGAGGGGGTTTCAGACACAGGGCCGGGGGACTCGTCCTGTCTTTGTGGGTCTCACTTTCTGGAAATACTCAGCACTTGCTGGGTCTCTGCCTCAGGGTGCCATCCTCGGTGAGGTTTCCAGGACACCCTCTGAATCAAGGTGATGCCTCGATTTTCCCCCAGCACCGCCCTCGGGTCCTCAGTTACCGCGCTGCCCCAAAGTGCTGCACCCGGGAGGCCAGGATCTGGCGGCGCCATGTGGAGATGCCCCCATCGCTACTCACTGACTGAGTGTTTAGAAGAAAGTGTAACACAAGAAGTCAGCAAAGGCACCTCTGCTCCGGCATCTCCTGAGATGGGAACTGTACCATTGACACTGGGTGGCCCGAGTTCGCGCTTGCCCCGGGCAAGAAGCATCAGGTAACCACGATGTCTTCCAGTGTGTCCAGCACCTCGTTAGCTGGCCATAGGACCCCAAGGGTGGCTCAGAGAGGGAAGAGGGCAGGTCTGGGGAGCACAGAGCCTCTTCCTACCCAAGGAAGCTTTCCACAGCCTGACATGGTGGGCACTGGCCCTTCTTACCACTTCAGAGACGTAGGGATGGGCCCAGAATGCTGGATTGGGCCCAGGCTCCATTTAAAGGCTGACAGTCTGGTGCTGGCACAGCCCAGGGAGCAACCTGCCCAAACTCAGTGAAGCAATGAGGAAGACGAGGAAGGGAGGCCGCGTCAAGCCACCTGGGAGCTAAACTCAGCTGCAAGTCAGGGGCTTGTCTTATTCCAGGGGACCTCACTAGGAGGTGGGCAAACACCACAGTGGGCCGATGGGAGCAGGCACTAGCACACCCCAGGCCTTGAGGCCAGCTCCACCCTGTGAGGCCGGACACGGGGAGGCAAAGACACATATTATCCTGACCCCAGAACTGACCCCAGTACATTTCGTGGTGCTGCAGCTGTCAGCTACAAAGACCTGAAACCTCCAGTATGTTCTTCAAAGGAAGTGCGGTGTTAAAGTGGTGTGTGGTGTGTGGCATGGGGCTGCGGCACGGGGCCTGTGGGGCCTGTGGCCTGTGGGCAGGTCCTAGCACCTCCAGGCCCCACTCACAGCCACACCGCAGGCAGCTTTCCAGAACAGAAAAGCCTCAGCCACAACCAGAAGGATCCCACACCTCAATTAGGAAAACCCAAACCAACACCAGGCCTGGTAGTTGGTTGCCATGGGGACAGGGAGACACATCCCCTCCTCAGCACACTGAGACTGAGAGAAAGGAGGCCTCTGGTGTGGCTTGGAGGGGGGACGGTCCCTCCCGGGAAACCCTTGCTGCCAAAGGCAGCATTGAGACTGGGCCACCTAGACCAAAGGCTGCCACCCTTGAGTGACAGCTGTGCTGTTTACCAGGGGTTCTTATGCCCACTGCCTCGAGGCCTCCTCACCCGGAATGAGAGTGGGTATCACCGCATGCTATCTGAGCCCTGCCTCGCACTGGCTGTGTGGCCTTGCTTAGTTACGCAGTATTTTTTCCTGCAAACAAAGATGCTGCTACCCAATTTGTATTGCTGTGTTAAGGATCAGAGTCAAGTGCGCTAGTGCTGAGCACAGAGTAGGAGGCTCACAAAACGTAGCCGTTGTCATCAGCACCACTATCAACACTGTCAACATCACGATCTTTACCACCAACACGATCTCTACCACCACCACCATCATCACTATCACTACCACCACCATCCCCACCATCACCATCCCTGGCATCACCAACCGCACTACCGCC
>NW_011888827.1:2053426-2055138 GCF_000151845.1 Pteropus vampyrus
AAATCACTATCATTGCCACCCTTACCACCACCACCATCATCATCATCACTCCATAACTGCCACCATCGTTGTGACTTTTTATAGATGAGACCTGAGGACACAGAGCTGGCAAGGGACAGACAGCAGGTCTCAAGACAAGGTCTTCTGACTCCAAGTTCAGCTATTTCTCCACCCTACTACTACTCTTCCCCAACACACACACACGCGTGCGTGCGCACACACGCACGCACACACACACACACACACACATGCGCATGCACACGCACACACACATACACTACTTCCTCATCAGTGTGATGGCAGCATCTCTCCCAACATTTGCCAGAGGGTAGCACAGGGAAGTCACGTAGGAGGCTGCATGATTTGGCCCCTTTACCTCTCCGACCTCACCTGCTACTACTCCCTCCTTTATTCACTCCACTCTAGCTGCACCCTCCTCCCCATCTCTCCCAAACACCCAGTCACCTTCCCACCTGAGGACCTTTGCTCTAGCTCAGGAGTTGGCAATTTTTTCTGTAAAGGGCCAGGCGAAATCTCTGGGTCACAGACAATATGCAAACAAATGAACACAGCTATATTCTAATAAAACTTTATTATATAAGTAGGCAGCAGACTGTCGGCCCCAAGGATTTGGCCCTGGGTGGGAGCCGGGGAGCGGGGTTCCCTGTTTGCCAGAGTTTATCCGCTCTGGCTGCTCTCTCTGCCCGGAACCCTTTCCTTCTCCTTGGGAGAAGACACCCTCAGCGTCAGCACATTCGCCCCTTTAGGTGTTTGCACAAATGCTACTTTCTCCATGAAGCAACCCTAACCACTTTTTTTTCACCTAATGAATAATTTATTGAAGTAAAGTTCAAATAACATAAAATTAACTACCTTAAAGTGAACGATTCAGTGGCATTTAGTACATTTGCAATGTGCGGCCACCACCTCTAAGACAGTTTCATCTCGTTAAAGTAACACCTGTCGGTCACCATTTTTCACGCTACAACCTGTACCCAGCCACTACCCCACCTCTCCTGAGCCTTCTGCCTTTCTTTTACTTTTCGTTTTTAATTTCTACTGCCATTCTCATCTTGTAACATTGCACGCGGCTTGTGGGTGCCGTTTATTGCTCATCGCCTGTCTCGGCCCCTCCGTCCATTAGAATGTAGGCTCTGGGAGCACAGAGATCTCCGTTTTCTTCCCTGCTGCCTCCCAAGCACCCGGAACAGTGCTCGGCACATAGTAAATGCTCCACAAATTGTTGGTGAGTAGATGGATAAATAGACGGAGAGGCAGGACCAAAAGGGAAAAGGTTTCCAAATGGAGTTTAAACGAACAAACAAAAAACTCATATCACACACCATAGTCTTTTCTGAGCCTTTGTTTTTCCTCTTGAAAAAGGGAGCCCAGCCACCTTCCCTGGGAGGGGCAGGGTGCACACAGCGCCTGGCTCAGGTGTGCCCCCTCCCATCTCCCTGTGTCGGTTATGCCAACAACTGGACCAAGAACCCCTTCTCCTAGGGCAGGGTGGGACTTCTGACTCCTCCACCAGATGGGCAGGGTTGGACTTGACTCCTCTGTCCACGAGCTGAGTGACCACAGGCCACCTCCACAACCTCTCTGAACCACAGTTACCAAATTGCTATGATAACCAAACGCCCTCTGAAAGGGTCAGACTCAGAGCACGTTCAAAGCCCTAGCCCGGTGCCTGGCACTGGGCAGGCGTTAAC
>NW_011888827.1:2056733-2063155 GCF_000151845.1 Pteropus vampyrus
AGTTTTGAGAAATCTGTTACACCGCAATAGCTGATTAACACTGTCTTCCACCTGCAACCATCCACCAGGTCCTATGGATTCTATTTCCAAATGACATACTGACTCTGCCATCTCCCTTCCCCTCCACAGCCACTGTTTTGGTTCAGACCACCGTCACATCTCACAGAATGACCGTAGCAGCCTCCTGCCCGGCCTCCCTTTCTCCATCTCGTTCCTCTGTAACCCACTGTCCATTGCAGCCTGTGGCATTCTACAAAAGCAACGGCTCCCCATGGCTCTTGGGATAAAACCTGAGCTCTGCCATAACCCACACAGGCCCTGCAGGCTGCAGCCCACCTACCTCCCGCCCCAGCCTCAATTGGTTCACCCACAGCAGCCACACTGGGCTGCCTTTTGTTCCTCAAATACACCAGTTCTCCCCGATTCTGAGCCTGGGTGCTGGCTGTTTCTTCTACCTAAAATGCTCTTCCCTTTGGTTTCCAGCTGAGAAGTCACTTCCTCAGGGAAGGCTTCGCAGACTACGCTGTCTAGGGGATGGTCCCCATCACCACATCGTGTTTATTCCCTGTACAAACTGCAATGACCAACATTATTTTATTCATTTATCTTTTCAGCTTGTGTATTGTCATCCCAGCCTCTCCACCCCTTAGAAGGTTACTCCTTGAAAGCTGACACCATGACTGGACCCAGTGCCCGGCACCCAGCAGGTATGCGATGAAATGTTGTCCAATGAATGAATGAATGAATGAATCCCGTCTTAATGCAACCCCAGAAAAATCTCCTATCATTTCAGAGCTTGAAATGTCCACCAAGGAACCCATTAACTAACTTCCTGTGTGCTCCTGAAAGTCCCTTCTCCTCTCTGGGCCTCAGTTTCCCCAGAGGAGAAGCTGGGCTGATGAGCTCTCAGGTCCTATGGATCCTTGTGATGGGTCTATGAGCAATTAAGCTATATTCTTAGGAAAGTAAAAGAATCCCATTTTTTTGTGCTCCTGGATGGGACCAGAGGGCCTCATCTTGGGTTCTATACAGCTGGCACTTCATTCTTAAAGATCAGCTCGAACAAGCATCTCTGTGGGAAAAAACTGCCTTCTCTCAGGCTGTTTAAATCTCTGACCCAGTAAAGCCCATGGGCTATTCTACCATGAGCACAGCTCTGCATCTGAGGATGAACCAGGGTACCTGTGTCCCCTGCAAGGCCCTGGGGGGTAGCCCACCACCTGCTACCTCAGACCTTGGCCCTGACCATGATTGTTCAGCCCACAAAGATGTGCTGGGCAGATGGTGCAGAGCACACACTAGCTGATCACTCACTGGGGATCAATGTTGGTGACTAGAGAGGTAGTGTCCAGCTGTGGACTTACAGAGGCAGGGTCTATGCTGGAGTCCCAGGCCCCCCTTGACCTTTTCCCCTCTGTACCTCCACCTCCTAATAATTCCCATTACACAGCAAACAGGAGCAAGGCATTTGGGCTTACAAAATCTTCCTCTAAAATGCTTCTTTAATTGTGAAATGGCCAAGGAAGGTTCTATTAGGGAGACTAGATTTCTACTCCTAGGAATTCAGAATCGAATTTCAATACAGAAATGAAAGCCGACTGCAAGGAAATGAGTGTCAGAACACGGTGTGTTAGCTTCCTGTTGATGCTGTAACAAATTACCACAAATCTAATGGCTTAAAGTACCATGAATTCATTATCTTAACATCCTGGTAGTCAGAAGTCTGAAATCAGATTCACTGGGGAAGAATCAAGGTGTCGGCAGGGCCGGTTCCTTTGGAATGCTCTTGGGAATAATCGGTTCCCTGGCCTTTCCCAGCTTCTAGACATGCCGACATTCCTCGGCTAGTGATTCCTTCCCTCCGTCTTCAAAGCCAGCAGTCTGTGGTTGAGTCTTCCTCAACCTGCATCACTCTGACCCCCTTTTCTATAGTCAAATCTCCCTCTGCCCTCCTCTTATGAGAACCCCTTGTGATCACGTGGGGCTCACCTGGATAATCTAGAATAGCACCCCCATCTCAAGGTCCTTAACTGAATCATATCTGAAAAGTCTCTTTACCAGGTAGGTAACATATTCCCAAGTTGCAGTGATTTGGATGTCTACATTTGGGGGAGGCCATTATTCAGCCTACCACAGTGATGATTAAGACCAAATTTCCAAGGTCAGACGGACCGGGTTCAAATCCTAGCTGTCTCATTTACTAGCTGTGTGACTGTGAGCAAGTTACTCAACCTCTCTGTGCTTCAACTGACTCCTCTGTAACCTCATGGACATAGGAGTCCTGAGCTAATGCATGTAAAAGCATTCAGCACAGTGACTAAAGCTCAGTACAAGAGGGCTGTAATTATCTTCTCTCCATCAGACTCAGAACTGACTGACGTCAGAACTGGGAGGGACCTTGGTGATCACCCAGCCTTGCCCCTCAATTAACAGCTGGGGCCATAGAGACCCAGAGAGGAGAGTGAGTCACACAGGTCCCACAGCATTTTCTCACGCAATTCCCAGTACCCTCTAAGCACCACCAGGCACAGACTAGCCCCAAGGAGGGTCCAGCAAGGCAGAGGCCACGGCCCCCCAGCGTCCTGCATGCTGCCCTGCACCTGGTAGATGCTGGAAGACACTGCAGCCAGCAAGTCACAGGCAGGGGGCGGGAAGTGCTCCCTAGCAGAACGTCTGCAGGAAGCACCTGCCGGTTGCAGCCACCTCCCCCGCCAGAATCCCACGGCCGCCATTCCCATCCCACCCACCAGGCTCAGAGGCCGGAGTTGGACACTATATATCTTTCCCCGGGAGAGGTCAACAAGACTAGTGTTAGCTAGGGACATAGAGACCCATGTTCAGGGCCAAGATAAAGTGTTCTGGGCTGCAAACGTCAGCCAGGCCCCTCGCTCCTTCCCTTTGGGCCTCTGTTTCCACATCAGAAAAGCAAGGTCCTGGGCCAGACGTGTGGCCCTCGGCCTGCAGTTCATGTTTTCAGGGTCCAGGAGCCACTGACCAAGTTTTGGAGAGTCGTACAAGGACACAAAGCTGAAACAGATGCCTAACATGCTGGTCTGGGCACGGAAGTTCATCGGCGTGTGCAGTAGAGGCTGAACAGACCCGCTCAGAGGTGTCTGTGATTAACGAAATGGGGGAAGTGACTCACCTCACGCAGATGGCCTATGTAGCAGGCAAATTCCTCCACAGAAGGGGAGAGGAATCACCACGGGTCCTTGGCAGACGATCAACGAGGCTCTGCTGCTTCCAGCCACAGAGGGCTGACTCACCCTGAAGGCTTTCCCCTCCCACAAATCTGGCCTAGGCAGGCACTGCCCCCGGGGGTTCAGTCTCCTCCATCACACTGTGCTCCCGCTGACACCCAGGATGCCTAGAAGGCCTTCCCAAAACCCAGGAAATGGCTCTTCCCATGGTCTCAGGGGCAGCTGAGAACAGACTTTCAAGCAGAGAGATGCTCCAGGTAGGGTGGGCTCCAGAGCAAAAGCCGGGCCTGCGCGCGCTTCCGCACTGGGAAAGTTCTATCCTGCCTCAGGGCCTTTGCACACGCCACTGCTGCTACCAGATACACACTCCCAGCATCATTTTTAAAATGAAATATTTCACGCTTAAAGAGAATCAAAAATTTAAAAACGTACATCCTTGCTGGTTTTGTGGAACTCTTTCATTCATCCACTTTCTGTTGACATCCATGCGGGTTATTATTTCCAGATTTTTACCGTCACAGACAAGGTGCTTTGAGCACTCTGACGTACACCCTCCCACTCCACCTGGCCCAGTCTTCACGTCTCAGCCAGTGACACATCATTCCCTGGACCCCTCCTCACCAATCCGAGAGCTATGTCTCCGCGTTTCTCTCCCGTCACTCTCGTCTTTGCACAATTTGTGTCTTTATTGGGTTCCCATCCAAGAGTATAGGGACCATGCCCCTTTTGCTCACCTGCGACCAGTGACCAGTGCCTAGGACACTGCCTGGCACACAGTAGACCTCAATAAGTGACTACAGATGAGTGAGTGAGTGAACGCATGAGCAGAGGCACTGCCCAGAAGCTGGCTATTTGTGTTCCTTTCCACCCACGACTCAGAGATGACCCTGGCACATCGGAGCCCTTGGAGCCGGAAGGTCAGAGGCTCTAAGCGCCGAGCATGAAGTGAGGATCAGACCTTCATCCGGCTTCCCCGAGGGCTCCCTGCAGCCAAGGGCTCCCTGCGGCCGATGCCCGGCCCTGCTCCGCCACGCAGGTTTGGGGAACTCGCTTCCCAAGGCCACGCCCAGTTGAGAAGCAGCTGCTCTGGGAATCCAGGGACCTGGGCCAGGGGCTGCACCTCATGTGTCTCATCCCTGAGTGCCTGGAATAGACCAGTCCCCACCTGCGGGCCACACCTGACCTTGGGGTCAGGCCAAGGAGCCCAGCCAGGCAACGTGTCTGCACTGCTATCAGTCACTTAGGGTCGGTTTCCAACACTTCAAGAGAACCAGTTTTTCTAGATATGAAAAATTGGAGGATGGGGAGCCCAAGGTAATAATAATAACAATAACACGTTAGCTGCTGTAACTGAGCGATGCTCCTTACAGGCCGACCTCTCAACCTTCCCCACCACTCGACGAGGAAGGTCTCGCATGAGGAAACTGAGGAATGGTGAGCCATTCTTTCCTCGCTTTGGGAGGTGCTGGGGCCTTAACCCAGCTGGCTTAGGGACCAGCCAATGATGCAGACTGGAGACAAAGGGACAGACAGACACACACGGACAGACCATGACATGGTAAATGATGGTATTCTAGAAAGACAATGGGTAGTCCATCCCAGCCCCTCCTGCCGTGGAGCTGCCAGGTGCTGTATCAGAAGTCTACCCTCCAGGCACCCAGCACAGAGCCGGGTTCAAGTCCTGGGTGTCGACCTTTTTAGCTATGCGGCCTGTTTTCTTCTCTGCGAGATGGGCTAATGCTCGCTGGATGGGGACGCCATTCAGCACTACTGCATCCTGGTGGCTATGCAAACTGCCAAGCGCAGAGGGGCATCAAACGCCATTCCTAGTCCTGGACCTGCTCTGCCCCCTTCAAGGGTCAGGACACTAAACCCTGGGGATGGAGATGGAGGCATTACTCGCCTCCCCACACACGCGGCTGAACGCCTTCTGAACAGAGGCTGCCGAAGGGCACCCATGCACGGGTCCCAGCACCACAGAGGGCACAGGACGTGACCGTGCAGGGGAGGGGAGGCCCCCCAGGGACCCAGGGTGGGGCACAGCCACAGCCGCCACAGCCACTCAGCCGGCCCCTGCTTCCTGCGCTCCCCGCCCTGGGGCTCCGTAGTCTGAGAGGAAGCCTGCCTGCCTTCTGCTCTCTGTCCTTCTGACACGCCTGCTTCCTCAGGGCACATGGCTTTTTATTTTGATTTCTCTCTCCTCCAACTCATCACAGCCTGTATTCTGAGTCCCTGGAGCTGGGCTCAGTCAGGGCCTGGCCAACATCCCCCAGAAGCCACAGCCTGCCTGTTTGAGAGGCAGAGGGAGCTTCCTGGGCCTCCACACATGAATTAAGTTGTCTTCTCCTGCTTAATTCTGACCCCAGCCCATGAGCTTTGTTCCCCATGCCCATTTCAGAGGTGAGGACACGGAGGCTCAGCACCCTGCCTTGGGCCACGCAGGCATGGGAGAGTGCGGATTTCAGCCTGGGTTTCTCAGCCTTTCAAAGGTAAATGCCTCAGTGGAGGCCAGTGCTGTCTAAAGCAAGCCACACAGGCAACTTAAAACTGGCTGGCGGCCACATGAGAAAGGGGAAAAGAAACGAGCGAAATTAATTTTAGTAACATATTTAATTCAATGTATCTAAAATATTATCGCTGTAGCTCGTAATCAGTATAAAAAATTGTTAATGAAACAATTTACATTTTTTTCATACTAAGTCTTTGAAATCCAGTTTTATACACTTATAGTGCATCTCAGTTCGGACTGGCCACATTTCAAGGGCTCCATGGCCACATGTGGTGAGTGGTTTACTGGCTGGGATGGCCACTCACTAGCAGGGTGACCTTGGGCCACACACTCTATGAGCCCCGGTGTCCACACCTATGGAATGAGAATAATGTACTTTGCCACTTGGGGTTGTGAATAAATGAGAAAACTCATGTATGGCTCTTAGCTCAGGGCGAGGGCTGAATCAGCAGTAGCTCTGGCTATTGTCCTGCTGTTGCCATCACTGAGGACCAACCACTGAGCCCTGTGCTTTTCCACCCTATGCTCATTTCTCCCTGGACTCATCCACCAGGGCTGCCTCTCGGGCATTAAACGCAGCCCAGACGAATCACCAAACTCTGAGTTTTCCAATTCCCCCTGATTCCAGGTAACACCACACCATCCGGGAAAGTAGCTGGAGTCAACCCCTCCAGGTGGGATAATGGACACCTCCAGGCACCACGCTGGCACTT
>NW_011888827.1:2064170-2078569 GCF_000151845.1 Pteropus vampyrus
TCGCCACCAGAACAACCTTTGCCCCAATGACAGTGTCCATAAGCAGTGGCGGGCAGGTAAGGCGTTGGCCACCCTGGTGACAGGTGGCTCCCCTAGAGGCCCATGGCAGAGGCCCTGGGAAACCCCAGACCTTTGATTAAAAGGAGCCTCACAGGCCCCACCCTCTCCTCAGGATCTCCGGCTCTGCTCAAACACCTGGACAGTTCTGCTTTCTGGCCCCAAGAAGTATTTACATTTTGATTAAGTCTGGTTTTAAACCACCAGGTAGTCTGGCCTGAGGCCGATACACCCCAGCCAGTCCAACTGTAATAACAAAGTGCACTGGGGGGGCAGGTAACGAGCATAGGAAGCAGGGAGGAATGAACCACATTTCCAGTGGACCCCCAACCCTGCCCTCTGCCTTAAGCCACCTGTTAGCGAAAAGGAACAACCAGCTCTTGTGAACAGAGGTGGTAAGGACTCCAGTGAGCCCTGCAGTTCAGCCTTGGAAATAAACACACAGGGCAAGGAGCATGGGGCACCCCAACCAAACTGGCTGCAAGGAGATGGGCCACCCTCCTGCCAGGTGGTGTCTCACCCTGGAAGCAAGAAGTGAGTCTTCCAAACTGGGGATGTGCACCAAGTCACAATTTTATGCTGTTGGATGTATTCCGAGGATTCCACTGACAACCTACGATTGTGAGACCTTAGGAGGCTGGGAGTGAGCTCAGTTAATTTATTTTACCACCTTCAAGTCTCCTTGAAAGTATGATTCTGGAAGCAGCAAACTATACCCTAAAGGTATGTGGACTCCTGAATTCAAAATACAGTAGACCCCCTTATCCATGGTTTCAATAACCCTTGGTCTATCAGTCTGAAAACAGTAAATGAAAAATTCCAGAAATAAAAAAACAGCTCATGAGTTTTAAATTGTGTCCAGTTCTAAGTAGCATGATGAACTCTCATGACGTCTCTCTCTGTCCACCCCAGGGTGTGCATCGTCCCTTTGTCCAGCACCCCCACGCTGTAAACCTACCTGCCCATTAGTCACTTAGTGGCCTTCTCAGTTATCAAACCAACTGTCCCAGTATCACAGTGCTTGTCTTCAAGTAACCCTTATTTTACTCACTAATGGCCCCAAAGTGCAAGAATGGTGATGCTGGCAATTTGGATATACCAAAGAGAAGCCACAAGCTTTATCACAGGTATGTATATACAGGGAAAAAACATAATATATATAGAGTTCAGAACTATCCATTGTTTTAGGCATCCACTGAGGGTCTTGAAATGCATTCCCTGTGGATAAGGGAGGCTACTGTAGCCACTGGGCAAGACACATCCCATCACTCACCCCGTCACCCCACCTGCAAAGAGAAAAGTCCAGGCAACTAACAAATGTTTCTAAAAGACATCTTTTCTTCATTTCTGGGTCCTTTCATAGGAAGTCAAGTTTCCTAGGCAGAAAGCAGGATTCTGTTTGTACCACTTGGAGCTATAATGACAAAAAAATTTCGTTAGGCCTGTGAGCTCCAAACAGAGAGCAGTGGCTGCTGAAGTTCTGGGACTCAAGATAAGGTTCAGGGTCAGCAGATGGGAACGCCATAATTAATTAGCACTGTCTGCCACTGGCACAGGCAAGGGAATAATTCTATGCATGTTACATGTTTGCCATTTAGGGCTTAGCTAAAAAGCAAAACCAGCAGTGGGAATTCAGAAAACCCAGGATTTAATTGGTAAGGAAACATGGTCAAATAACTCCAGAGGTGAGCTGGGAACTCTTGGAGGACAAAGAGAGAGAGCCACTGGCAATTTCTAGGGCGAAGGGACAAATCACTCCCAGAAAGATCAAGGCACTTCCTCAGCAGCTATTAGGTGGGACATGTCCTAGAGCTACCCCCATCTGGGCTGTCACTCAACCCACGATCCACTCCCAGCTCCTCAGAGAGACATTTGCAGGAAATGGAGGGGCGTTTGACCTTTAGGGCCCAGAAATAAATGCACAGTTATGAACCCAGTTTGCTGCTGCACTGGGGAGGTGATGGAGGGTTTGGGTCTCCCCGATGACAGATGTCCCATTTAAAGACAAGGGAAAAGGAGCAGCTGGGACATAGAATGTTCCATTAGTAGGCATCCATTAGTTAGGGCTGTGCAGGATTGGGGTTTACAGCAAGAGAAAAGAAGAGGCCTGCCTGGCAGAGCACTGCTGGCACTTTTTTGGGACAAAGAAGGCACCGCTGCCTGTTTCTATCTCAACATGAGGCCTGAGGAAAAGGCTCCCAACGTGACTGCCAGAGGCAGCCTTCCCAGGAAAGCCGACCCCAGTGGAGGATTCTAGCTGGGTTCACAGTCTGAGGGTCACGGCTAACTAAGGAAGGGCTTAGAGAGGAGCAACACAGATATTTACAGAGTCAGAAGGAGGGTGAGTTCAAGGAGGCCGGCATCCCTCAGCCGGTGGGCCAGGGGCAACTTCTAAGGAAAGTAAGTTACCTCCCAGGGGAGCAAAGGAGAGAGTTTCCATTTACACAGAACAAAAGAACATGGGGAAATTACGTTCTGCTGTATCACAGGGAATTAACGTGAGATAGGGGGAAAGTTCCGGAACATATCACACTAATTTAGAGGCGGCGGCTCACAGCGCGGCGTCTCAGGGTGTGGGGTGTGGAGATGTGGGGGGTGCGGGGGGCTCCAGTCCACCTCTGCTGAAGTGCATGACCTGGGCTCCCTTCTCTGTAAGACGGGAGGAACCGCCCCACCTACGTAGCTCACGGGGGCCGTGAACATCGATGTGTGTGGCAGGCAGTGGAATACGACGCAGCAGCGAGAACAAACCCACTGCCACTACGTGCAGCCACATGGCTGAGTCTCAAACACCGGGCTGAGTAAAAGAAGCCACGAGTGAAAAGCAGACATTGTACGACGCACTCATCTGGAGTTCAAGGCTAACCACTTTGGGGCAGACCGTGAGAGGAGGGGGCTCCAGGGCCTTCCGTGATGTGTGAGCTTTGTGAAAACCCATCCAGCGGTACATGAAGGTTTCTGTACTTTCCCACGGATGCTACACCTCAATAAAAAGCTCATCCCCAAAACTGTCTGGAAGTCTTTTGTAAACCCCTAGGTCAAGATGTCAGTATCAGGGAGTGCTCTAAAACATAACTGCTCTCCGTCTCCTAGAAGTGAAAGGCAGGCGAGATAACCCCCCGAAGTCCCGGTGCACCCTGTGGTTTGGGGGAAACTGGGGAACCTCGTCCTCTCTCCGAGACTACGAGTGTGACGCTGGGCAGGTGTCAGTGTGTAGGCGACAGCAGGGGCCACCTCTGCCCTTCGCCAACTGCACGTCGATGTCTTTCTCCAGACTGGGGTCCCCCTCCATACAGACCGCTCACTGGTTCTTGGACCCACACTTCTCTTGCCAAGGCTCACTCTGTTATGCAGGCAACTGCTAGCCACGCCGACTCATGACTAAGTGTCAAACCCTGTGGCTGGCCCTCTGGAAGGTAACGCACTGGTCTTCAAATAAACCGAACGTCAGTTTTGCACCCTACAAAAAGGAAAATTTATATTCTCCTTCCTCACAGGCCCACTTCCTGTCACCTCTCAATTTTGAAAACACAGTTGTCCTCTTGTAGAAACTCATGGTGCAGCGGCACCTAGGCTCCGAGGGCACACAGATTTTTCCATTCTTCAGTGACATTTTTCTTTAGGGAGATCGACACGAAATTTAAAGAAAAATCTAAAGTCCCAGCATTTGCGATGGGCTGCTCATTGCCACTGGAGCTAAGCACGCTGTGAGGATAAAGGGCTGCTTTAAAATGTCTGCCTTAATGGGGGGCACGGTGGCACTCTGCAAAGGGCTCTGTCACCATGTCACCATGAGGTTAGCGGCACCTTCAGCCCATCCCTCCTCTTGTCTGATCTTCACTGATAAAATGAGAGCTTAGCTAGACTGGTTGTTTTCAAATTGTCTCACTGGGACCCCACAGGTTCCCACGGGGAACCCCTCAGGAAGTGTTAATGGAGGGCGATTTCATTTGAACAATAGGTTTTTAAGACACCTACACAAGTTTGGAAACTACTGAATTAGGTGAACCTGCTGAAAGAAGAACAGGATTCTATCACGGTATGAAAGCACCTCAGCCTCTGTCAGAAACCTACTCCTTATTCATCTATTCACCCCGTTGGCCAATAAACACCTACCATTCTGGGCACTGAAGATGAAAAAGGAGATGCGGCCTGGTCCCAGCACCCCAGGAGCTCCCAGGGGTGGGGGAAGTGGACGAGTGGCCCGTTAGGAAGTCAGACTTGCAGCCCACAGGGAGGGCCGGGGAGGCTCCATGGCGGAAAGACTGCAGTGGGCCGGGAGCGGGCAGTGTGCTGGGGATGACCGCTATTCCTGGCAGCGGGAACAGCGTGTGCAAAGGCACAGTGACGAGAGCGCAAGGCTGAACAGACCAAAGCTGGGAACCGTGGCAGGGGCCGCGGGATGGGGTCCAGGGAGCACCCTGTGGAAGCCAACCTGACTGTTCTCAATAACAGGATTTGGGGACTGAGGGAGAGGGGAGCCTGGACAGGCCATCTGTGGAGGCAGGGCGCAGAAGAGGAGCCCATTAGGAGAAGACAAAAACCATGAAGCCCATTGGAAATGCTGAGTTTGTGGAGCCCAGGACGTCCAGACAGAGACAATGGTGTCCGGAGAGAAATCTGGGCGGAGGTGAAGAGAGATGCGATGGGGTCAGGATGGTGGGGAGCACGGGCCTGGAGCTGGCTCTTCTTCCACTGACCGGGACTGGGACCTGCATAAGAAGCCCCAGCTTTCCTGCTTTCTGCTCCTCCTGGATAATTCCCACTGGGGTGTAAGGAAGGAGTCTGCCTTATTCAGCACCTGGAATCATGTAGGTACACAGCGGGGCTCAATTATCTTGATGAATGAGTGAGTGAGTGAACTAACAAGCAAACAACACTGGGCTCAGAGATGCACTGCGAGGATCGAGCGAGATGTAAAGTTAAGCGGAGAGCGGGCACGCAGTGAGTGCTCAATAAACGTTAGGTGGGATTCGCCCTCAGGTCTGTGCAACATCCCCTCACCACCACAGCCATCTCGCTCAGATCCAGGGGCCCTTTTCTCCTCCAGGAAGGGTCAGGACCAAGTACAAATTCATCTCCTCAAACCCTACAGCCTGTGTCTCCCTGGTTCTGCTGCTCCTGGGTCTCGACGCTTCCCCAGCCCTACATGAGTGGGGGTAAAAATACTGCCGCTCCCACACCCCAGGAGATTACAGGTAATTGCCAAGCATCGGAAGACAGAGAGCTCCTGTCACTACTAAACCACAATAGACGCGTATCACGCCTTCCAACCAAAGGTGTCTATTTCAGGTTTAACATAACAATAGAGTATTGTCCCCACTCCTGCCTTGGGTACCACCCTGCAGAAATGTTAAAATAAGGGAGGAGGCAGCACCTGCCCACCCACTCCTGGCACTGACTGCTGCCAGGGCTTCTGAGCACCATCCACTCCTGCCACTCACTGTACCCCCTAGGGGCAGCAAAAAGTGGGACACAGGTCTATGTCAGCAGGAGGCAGGGAGACGGAAACACATGACCACCCTCACCAGAGGGAAGTTGATTCCCTGCCGCCTTGTGTCTGGCAGCCTGACATAAACAGATCTGCTGCCGCCCATGGTCCAGGGTCACCAGAGTGACAGCAGGTGGGCAGTGCTCTTGAAGGGGGAGGGGTGGACAGGAAGAACAATTAATACACAGAGAGAACGATTGCTGAGTACCCACTGCCGCTTCTCCGTTGAATGTAAACCCCGCATTCCAGGTTTTACGTGTGTCGGCTAATAACGCAGGCAGCACGGCCAAGGATCTCAAGGCAAGAGCCTGGGTTCAGGCTGCGTGCACCTCGGTATGACTCTCCCAGCCTCGATTTTCTCATCTGTTAAATGGGAGGTAAACGTACTTCCCTCCTCCCACCCCGTTCACAAGATTTCTGTAAGATTCAAAGAAGAGTGTAAGCCAGCCCCATGCTCGGCCTCTTCCGGGCTGCAGGACCTCAAACGACCAGCGATACATGACTTTCCTGGGCCTTAGTTTCTTTAACTATAAAATGAGACAATTCTTGCCCATAAGGCAGCCAGAAAGATTATACGAGAAGACGCCCCAAAGCACGTAGTGCCCTGCTCTGTGTCACCCGGGATTAGGTTATTAAAGGCGCTTTGCACACCAGGAAGTCAATGTGATTGGAGAGCCCTGCCCTGTCCCAGCTGACAAATGGCATCCTCAAGTTTGTGTACAGCTTCAAATGTGCTTATTCCCTGAGGGTAGGAACTAAGTTTGGGGCTTATTTATTTTTTTCAGAATTCTCTGAAAGACCCTCAAAATAGCTACCCGCCCAAGGCAGCAACCCCAAAACAATGAGCGGATGAGCTGCTAAGCGAAGGCACCAGGCAATTGTGAAGGTCTGCGGAGGCAGTTCCTTCCTGGCTCCAGGAAGCAGCGCTCTGCACCCACCAGCACCCATGGCAGCCTGGCCACACCCACTCAAGCAGGCTGGACCTGAACAAATGATCCCAAAGGGAACCTGAGCCCAAATACCTGTTTTTCCAAGGATATCAGGCTGAACCCCCATCCCAAGGGTGTGGCTGAAAGTGAGGCACTGATTTCCCCGAGTTTCCTGCTGAATTAGTGACACTTTGGAAACGCAAAGGAACCCTCCTTTGCTTCTGATGCCAGCCAGCTTGCGGAAAGCGGAAGAGATCGAGCCCCAGGAAATGGAGAAAAACTCCCCATGGGCTCACCCACCAGCATTGCTCGCCTGCTACCGCCTGCCCATGGCCATCTCCGGGGTCTCCATCCTGTCATTCCCCCTGCCCAAGTCCCCACCCCAAATCTACCCACCAACCTCATGTCTCCCCACTCCTCAAGGGCCCGCTCAAGCCTCGCCCCTCCACGAAGCTCCTCCTGCTACTCACACCGGGGACCCCCTTTCCTGCCCCTCTGGCTTGCGCATGATCCTCGCCATGCTTTCCCGGGTGCATTTACTGGATAAAACACGCGTTCCCATCTTTGACTTGCACGGCACGGGGCTTGACGCAGGGAATACCCGGATGAAGGTCCCTCCTTAGGGGAGGCCGGTCCAGAAGACGAGGAAGCGAATGTTATGCTCAAGGCAGGGTGGCTACGGCGCCCGTGCGAGCATTAGACTGCAGGAGCGCCGAAGGGAAAAGCAAGGCCAAGGCATCTAGAAGGCTCCCGGGAAGAGGGATGTCTCATCGTGACCTGGAGGAAGTAGGTGCCCGCCAAGCAGAGAGGTGCAAGGCAGCCTTCCAGATAGAGAGAATTCAAGGGGTCAGGCATCCTTGGGAACAGCTGGATCACGGGGTGCCTGAGAAGGGAGAGGAGTCAATCAACCAACTGCTGCTGGGCCTCCAGAAGACTGGGGATGGGACTGGGGCGGGGCGGGGTCATCTGGACAAGACCAAAGAAGCAGGAAGCTGCTCTCCTCCTGGCCTCCACTCATTGCTACCTGGCAGCTGGGTGGCCAAGCCACCGACTCGCTCTGGGTCTCAGCTCCTACATCCACCAGATAAGAATTCAGGGGCTGTAACATGTTCCTGGGCTGCCTCCATCCTTGACCCCACAGTGGGAGGACAGCCGAGGGCAGAGCAGGGGCTGCCGCCACTCTGCCCAGATACGGCTCCCAAAGCAAGGATATTAAGCGCCCCCCGCCTGGGAGAGAAATGCTGGTTTACAGCCCTCAGCTGGTCCAGTCCTAGGCCTTCAGGAGAGGAACAGAGGTCACAGCAATGACCAAGACAACTGCGGGCTCAACGAGCAGAAATCCCTCAGAACCGGGGAGTAAGGGCCTCCTCCTACATGTGGCTCTAGGCAGAAAATAGCTCCAAGTGGCCCCCAGAGCACCAAAAACAACACCACCTTACTGTCCCCATTCCCCAAAGCCTTTTTTTAATGAAAAAACAAAAAAACCAAAAACCCAACTTTAAATGGCAGTTATAAAAGAAAATAGGCTCCCTTACCATATTTTCTCATGAAGTTAAAAATACAAATGTTGAAGGGAAAAAAAGATTTTGTTTAAGGTCAGAGATGGAAAAGCCACGTTTTTTGAAATCTCAGAAAATAAACAGACTCAGCGCTCATCTGCAGGCTCTCTGGGAATGTGACCTGAGTGCTGCTGGGGGTCGCAGAGCTGTTTCAAAGAAAGTTCAAGGGCACGCCCAGCCCGGGATTAGTAGCTTGAACACTGTGTCCTCCTCTCCAGATGACCATCCTGATGACCATTTGGGACGGAGTGTCCAAGAGATGAGAAGGGCAAGGGGAACACAGAGCAGGCAGGAAACAACCCCAGGGGGGTAGCAAGGGCCCCAGGGGCCAGGTCTGTCCTCAATGAGGCTCATCCAACTGAGCAGGGATTTGGGGACACGCTGCAGGCAGGCAGATGCAGTGACACCAGTGAGGGGCAGTAGAGCTGCTGTACACTCAGGGGTCAAGGTCACACTGGGTGGTGCCTCAGCCTGGCCCACCGCCTCTTAGCAGTGCCCAAGACAAAGCCAACTCTGGGGAAGGTTGGGAAAGCAGGGCTCGGAGGTCATCTGTACATTCAATACATATTTATTAAGCACCTGTTATGCGCTAGACCCTGCAACAGGCACTACAACTAGCAAGACGGACAAGGGTCTAGTCTGCACGGACTTTACATTCGGGTGCTCAGAGACCCCCACTCTTCCCTTTCCTACCCTCCCCATCCTGGTAGACCTGCCAATCACATCGGGTACTGATGCATCCTGAGCTCTGCTGCACAAGGGCTGGAATAAGCCATGTCCCTGCCCCCCCAGGGCTGGAATAAGCCATGTCCCTGCCCCCGCCCCAGGGCTTGTGAACTCCTGGGGGGCTTTGCAGGCAGTTGGGGTGGGATGCTGTGTGGCTAGCCATACAGATATGCCCCATGCAATTACTGCACATCTCCTGCGTCCCGACTCTGTTCCTACCTGAGAGGATCGTCCAGGCCAGAGTGGAGGACCTAAAGCATGGAGTTAGGGCGCGTCTGGGAGCAGGGCGAGGAGGAAAGCTCTGAGCAGGGCTCCGGAATCAGATGAGGCTTGGTTTGGATCTAAGCCCAGCCTTTCACTAGCTGTGTCTACCTGGGAGAGTCATTTTACCTCTCTGAAATCTCAGTGTCCCCTATGATAATGTGGGGCGACAGTGCCAGCCTCATGGGTCATGTACAGGGACCGGATTGCCACTGGCATTTGACAAAGCAGAACAATGACCAGTCAGTGACCTATCCGGGCTTTACAGAGATGTGAACAGCAGTGCGCAAGCAAAGAAGAGGGGGCCATGATTTTGCCAGAGAAAGTTCTAAGTATTTTAAAAGATGAAATGTCATCTGAGTAAGCCTGAAATAGGAATACAGTTTCTACAGGAAAAAACAGAGAAGGCATTTCAAGCCCAGAAGAAATAGGCATTTGAGGGGGTGGGGCAGGGGGTACTTCTAATGACATTTCTTTGTTCTGTAATGAAAGATTTGTGATGCATTATTAATAAGAAATGGATAGACATAGCTTTCCCCTCCCTCCCTCTCTTTCTTACTTCTCCTCCCTCCCTCCCTCCTAGTCATCGACATAAGTTTACTGAGCACTTACTACGTGCCAGTTGCTATTCCAGGCACAGGCGACAGATTAGTAGACTAGACAGAGGCTTGCAATCGACCTTCACAACCACCCAGAGTAGGTCTGGCCAGCTATTGTCACTAACCCCATTTTACAGATGAGAAAATGAACCACAGGTTAAGAAGCACAAATTAAACACAGGCACTTTCAGCCAGAACAGACATAGCAAGCCCAATCAGCTTTCCCCACCAAAACCTTCACACCCAGGCAAAGTGACCACTTCGGGTCGGGGGAGGGGGTGCCTGTGTGGCCGACATGAGTGGAGGCAGGCTTCCCAGCTCGCCCATTACTCCTGCCGGCCACTCCCAAGCTTCTGTGTAAGTAATCATTTAAACTCCACAACAACCTTTTCCCTTCAAATTATTGCAAGTTCAAACGCAGAGTCAACCGAGGCCCCCAAACTCCTGAGAGAACTGAACTTGCCCTCGCGGCTTAAGGAAGAGCAAGGGGTTCATAGGGCCCTGCGGACCCACACTGTCCTTCGAACACTTAGCTGTGGCAAGCGTATTAGCCCTAAAACCTAATATACAAAAACTTTCTTTTTCCCAAGTCGGGGGGCGGGGGTTTTCGGTAATTTATTTAGTCAGATTTTATTTCAAAGAGCTTAAAGCACTTTGGGAACTCGATTTATGAAAGAAATTGTTATTAAGTGAGCTCAAAATCTCTCTGATGAAATCATAAGAATCACCGAAGTGGGCTGAAGAGCACAGGAATTCAGTTACTGTCTTCTCCATTTCTGAGTACACATGAAATTTTTCAAAATGCGGTTTTTAGAATCCAGAAAAAAAACCCCAAAAAACAAAACGAGAAATCACAATGCTGTAGAGTGAATAAAAAATAATATATTCACAGTAAGGTTAATAAAAACAACCCTTGGATTTGTGGGGTGCCTTGCCCAAGAAAGTACTTCCACATGTGCAGCATCTAATTTGAACTTTGAAGGCAAGTAAGGGTTAACAGCACCATTTTGCAGGAAGCTGAGGTTCGGGCTTGCCTGAGGACTTTCCACCGGGAAGCCAGGCAGTGAGGACTTGAACTCAGCCACCAGGCTTCACTTGAACTTCATCCCTTCCTGCTCTGGCCAGCTTGGCCAGCTCAGGCCAGCTCGGCCAGCTGGCCTACAGCAGCCCCTGCTCCCCTACTCCTGCCTCAGGGATGTGGCTGTTATCAAATACTTGGGTTTTTTTAAAATGCTAAACTATTTTGCCTGCCACCACCCCTACTCCAAAATCACTGCAGGCTTTTAAGAACTGCGCCACGGCCCCCACAAGCCAGTCACTCGTCAGGGCTTCTTGGCCCAGCACTCATCTTCCCTGCTGCATCTTTCAACCAAACACTTGTTTGGCCGGAGGACAGTCCTCAGTATAAAACGTTTCCAGCATAAATCAAGTCATAACGGAACGTTTCCCCGGCCGGCCTTAATTGTTCCAACCCCAACCCACGTTTCCAGAAACCTTGTGTGGATGGAGACTGGCCACAGATTCCCCTAATCTCTGCCACCAAGCCAGGAATGGAGACTTAGGGGACAGCGGTGGCACAGCCTGGGGAAACTTCTCACCACGCATCCTCCTCCCATGCACCTAGGACCAATCCAGGAAATGTTTTAAGCAACAGTCTTAACCCTTTCATTCCAGACCCATTTGAGAAAACACTAGTTCATTACTGCCTACCCCTCTGTGACTTTTAGTCTGCTCTGCCACAGGCCGCCTCCAAGCCTGAGGTGCCCTAAATACATCAGCCAACGTTGACCCGTGATGGATGGGTCTGATGACCTCACTTCTGACACCGGCCTGGAGACATTCTCTATTTGTATACTCAGAACCTCTGTTATGTCTGAAACTTCATAACCTTTTCTGAAGAACACATCGTACCTGTTCTGGGCTCTGGGAGTTTTATAACTGCCTTTGGCCAAAAGCAACACAGCTCAGAGCCAGATCCCCACAGCCCAGGGGCTGGAGGCTCGGAGTGTCTGCGTTCCGCAGAGCCCTGCCAAGGCCCTCCCAGAGAGCAGGCAGGACGCTGGATTTTCAGGGCAGCCCCTCGTGGGACACCCTTTTGCAGAAGTGGCAGCTTTCGCCCAGCACTCACACCTGGAGAGAGAGACCCAGTGAGTGCTTTCAGGAACCCAACCCACGCACACGCACGCACACACATGCACACGCGCACACGCACGCACACACACACACACACACGCCTGCCATTCCATCTCTATCTGTTACTCCTTTTCATCACCTCCTCATGCTTCCCTCCGCTCCAAATGGTAACAACCCCCACTCTTCCTTCACTGACCGGCAGAGTGGTCCAGTGCTGTACCGCCCAACACAGAGGCCACTGGACACAAGTAGCTACTGAGCCCTGGAGATGTGGCCGGTCTAAAGGGAGATGTGCCGTAAGTTCAAACACACACTGGATTTTGAAAACAGCATGAAAAAAACGCAAATTATCGTAATAATTTTTAGACCGATTACATGTTAAAATAATAGTTTGCATATACTAAATTAAATAAAATATTATTAAAGTAATTTTAGCTGTTTCTTTTACTTTTTAAATTAAAGTGATGACTAGAAATTTTGCAATTTCATGGGAGGCTCACGTGACTTTTCCTATTGGACAGAGGCTAGTCTAGACAGTGGCTCTGATCCACTACCTGGGTCCAAACCTCAGCTCCTTTACTAGTAGGTTTCTTTCCCTATCTGCATTCTAGTTTCTCCACCTGCACACAGGGCATAAAAGTTTTACTGCCCAGAGTGAGGCAAGAATTCAGTGAAATCACATCGATTCGCAGTTACCGCAGTTTTTGGTGCTCAATAAGTGTTGCCTGCTATTGCTCATTCAGCAAAGATGAATGGATCCCCCTCTGACCTGTCAGGCTCCACGCTAAGCCCTACAGACACAGAGCCGAACCCAAAACATTCTCCTGCTGGAAGCATCCCCAGCTCAGGCCTTGACAGAACCGGGTCCACATCTCAGCTTAGCTACTAACGGTACGAGCTTGAGCAAGTCATGTTGTAAGGAGCAGGGCTCAGGGTCTCATCTGCAGAGTGAGGGATGGAACATCCAGCTCAGACCGATGCCTGATGACTCTGAGACTTCATGAAAACCATCAGCACAGTCCCGCCACATTCCCAGGGGACAGGCATCAGAGCTCGCTCCATCCCAAGGAGAAGCCACTGTGGGTAATAGCATCTGTGCCCCAGGCCCCATTGGCACTTGGCCAAGGAGACAAGGGACAAGGGCATTCCTGAAACTGGGCAACTCTTGGACCCAAGAATGTATGTGACTTGCTCCCTCCCCCAGGCCCTGTCCCTGTGTCTTCATTTTCCTGCCATAGTCTGGGGACAGGGGTGGGAAGAGGGGATGGGAAAGGGAGGGGGAACTTGGCCTCATTTTCACAGAAGCCTCAAGGTCAAATATTTAATATCATCTCCAAATGTGACTGCACTCAGCCACAGGGACAGGGGACGCTTCTGTCTCATCACAGCTCTGCTCTGCCTGGAGCACACTATGAATCATTATTTCTTATGAACTGCGTCATTAGCTTGTAATAGAACTGTTATGCAGTTTTTGTTTAAAGAGTACCATTTTAATAAAGGTAAATAGTTTTAAATGCCAGAATATTTGCAAGAATTTTGTAGAATTTTTAAATATTGTTTTAGTGAACTAAGAGACTCAGAATAACAACAATAACAACAACAACAAAAAAAATGGAAGCAGGCCAGGCCTCTTACCACCTTTGAGAGGCCCCAAGATGCACCCACTTCTGCAGAAACACCGGTCTTCAGGGCGCACTTGTGACTGTCTGGATCTATAGGAGGGACTGGACTCAGATCAGCAGTCTGGCTCGCCAGACAACACCAACTGGAATAACTGCCTGCTCTTCCTGGCCTCCCACAGACCTACCTTCTTACAAGAACTTGCCTTTAAGATGAGACAAGTACTCTTGTTTGCTCAAGAGAAAACAGCTCAAATGCTTCTAGAAAGTCTCCTAAAAGCCTCCAGGGCCTCCACCAACCCTGAACCCTATGGACGCCCCCTAAGGCACATGCCTCTACTCCAGTTAGCTCTGTGCCTATCCAGTGCATATGAGAACAGGAAGCTGTCACAGGTCACGTGGGCCCACCCTTCATGCTACAGTGAGAAACCTGGACCCACGGAGGCCCTTGGTCCATCCGCCCATCGGCGCACCTATCCCCATAGCACACAGTTCTCCAGCCTCTGCCATACCCAGGCCCTGGCCTAGGAGCTGGGGACACAATGGTACAAGACACGTCTAGACTGATGAGGGAGACAGACCAGAACAGATCGTTATAAGAGAGTCTGGTGAGTATGGGCTGCAAAGGGAAGAGGGTGCACGAGTCGTGGAGATAACAGAACTAGGGTCAGAGAAGTATCTCCTGGGGAGCCACGTCTAAGCCAAAGGCTGAAGAACAAGTGGGAATTGGCCTGGTCAAGAGCTGGTAGAATGTTCCGGGCCCAGGGAATGGCCCATGCGAAACGAGACAGTGAGAGGGAGGGCTCAGAGCACACTCAAAACTAAAGTGCTTCAGGAGCCTGAAGTCTGCAGGAGGATGAGATGCTAATCATTGGTTTGGAGGGTGCAGCTTGGATTCAAACTCTAGGAAAACAGTGCTGTGTAAGCCAGCAGATTGGACGGGGCAAACTGGAAGTGGAAGTGCCGTGTAGGAAGCTATCTAAGCTAAAGATCATCTAAGCCACGGGCAGATATTTCAGAGGGAG
>NW_011888827.1:2078619-2080792 GCF_000151845.1 Pteropus vampyrus
CACAGTTCTCCAGCCTCTGCCATACCCAGGCCCTGGCCTAGGAGCTGGGGACACAATGGTACAAGACACGTCTAGACTGATGAGGGAGACAGACCAGAACAGATCGTTATAAGAGAGTCTGGTGAGTATGGGCTGCAAAGGGAAGAGGGTGCACGAGTCGTGGAGATAACAGAACTAGGGTCAGAGAAGTATCTCCTGGGGAGCCACGTCTAAGCCAAAGGCTGAAGAACAAGTGGGAATTGGCCTGGTCAAGAGCTGGTAGAATGTTCCGGGCCCAGGGAATGGCCCATGCGAAACGAGACAGTGAGAGGGAGGGCTCAGAGCACACTCAAAACTAAAGTGCTTCAGGAGCCTGAAGTCTGCAGGAGGATGAGATGCTAATCATTGGTTTGGAGGGTGCAGCTTGGATTCAAACTCTAGGAAAACAGTGCTGTGTAAGCCAGCAGATTGGACGGGGCAAACTGGAAGTGGAAGTGCCGTGTAGGAAGCTATCTAAGCTAAAGATCATCTAAGCCACGGGCAGATATTTCAGAGGGAGAATCACCTGTGTTAACGATACGTAGGAAGGGCTCGAGAGGTGACACCAGGTTTCTAGCTGGGGTGACAGGCCACTCGGGCTATTTTCTGTGCAACGAGACAACCCTTAAGAAATAAGAGGCTTGGTATCCACCAAACCCACCCACAAAGCTCAGTCAGTGGCTGCTTGCTTCTCCGCCACTAATTCACAGTAGGGGCGTTCAGCCAGGCTTCTTAGCCACCGTGGGGATCAGATGACCTGATGGCCTAGTTCAGGGATGGCAGCACTCAAGGGCATGCTTCCAAATGGGCAGGGACCCAAGAGAGGAGGCAGCCAGTCACCACCCCGGGAACTGAGGCAGCCTGCCAGCATGGAAGGCTCAGCACGCTCACACCAGGGGCCAGCCAGATCCCTCCGCGTGAAGAGGATGCCACGTGGGGGAGGCTGATCGCAGAGCAGCGGCCTGCACACAGGCTGGCAGTCACGGGCTGAGCATACGAGCACTGGGTGAGCCAGGCACAGGCACTGCCACGATGAAGGGTCCACGGTTGTCGTCTGTGTGCTTGAGCCTTAAGGGGAGCTAAAGAGCAAGAGGAGGGGACCAAAGAGTGATCTCAGGGCAGAGACTACTAACCCAAGTTAGTGAGAAAATCAGGATTGAAGGTCACTGAGTCAGACCCATAAGAACTATCTTGGGAGCATCAGGGAGAGGCGACTTTTTCCAAAGGAGGTACTGAAGGCAGGATTTGCACTGGGTCCTGGAGGGAGTAGAGGGGTGTCCCAGGAGAGAGGGATGACCCAGCCTACGCATGGAGGCCGGACATGGTGGCAAATCAGCCTGGCTGGAGCGGATCCTTACACTGGGGCCAGAATGAGGAAGACCTGAGGACACGAGGCAGGCAACGGGAAATCGCTGCCTCTGAAGCATTCTGCGAGGCAGGCCGTTTAGCAGCTCCTCAAAAAATTAAACCCATCATCCGACAAGTCCACTTCTAGGTGTGTACCCCAAAGAACCGAAACAGGGATCGAGGGAGCATTTGAGATCTTGCTCCCCAGATTATATCGCCAGTTTGGCTCAAATAAATTCCTACATAACTTTTCAAAAAAGAAAAAACAGGGGCTCAAACAGATACCTGCGCACCAGTGTTTGCGGCAGCACCATCCCCAACAGCCAAAAGGCGGAAGAAACTCAAGCGTCCATCAGCGGATGCACTGGCAAGCAACATGCGGCATCCTCACACAATGGAATGTTATTCAGCCATAAAAAAGAATGGAATACTGAAAAATGCTACAACAGGAAAGGATCTTGAAAAGACTAAGTAAAATGAGCCAGACGCAAAAGGAGAAGTATTTTATGATTCCACTCAAATAAAGTACCTAAAACAGGCAAATTCAGAGAGGCAGCAGAAAGCAGAACAGAGGTTACTAGGAGTTAAAGGGAAGAAGGAATGAGGAGTTATCGTTTAATGAGTACAGATTTTCTGTCTGGGATGATGAAAAAGTTCTAGAAATGGATAATGGTGGTGGTTGCATAACATCGTGAACATAATTAATGCCACTGAATTGTACATGGTTAAAGTAATAAATTCTATGTTATGTATATTTTACCACACACACATTAAGAAAAGTCCAAATCAGACCAAACAAAACAAAAAA
>NW_011888827.1:2080842-2093121 GCF_000151845.1 Pteropus vampyrus
ATCCCCAACAGCCAAAAGGCGGAAGAAACTCAAGCGTCCATCAGCGGATGCACTGGCAAGCAACATGCGGCATCCTCACACAATGGAATGTTATTCAGCCATAAAAAAGAATGGAATACTGAAAAATGCTACAACAGGAAAGGATCTTGAAAAGACTAAGTAAAATGAGCCAGACGCAAAAGGAGAAGTATTTTATGATCCCACTCAAATAAAGTACCTAAAACAGGCAAATTCAGCGAGGCAGCAGAAAGCAGAACAGAGGTTACTAGGAGTTAAGGGGAAGAAGGAATGAGGAGTTATCGTTTAATGAGTACAGATTTTCTGTCTGGGATGGTGAAAAAGTTCTAGAAATGGATAATGGTGATGGTTGCATAACATCGTGAACATAATTAATGCCACTGAATTGTACATGGTTAAAGTAATAAATTCTATGTTATGTATATTTTACCACACACACATTAAGAAAAGTCCAAATCAGACCAAACAAAACAAAAAAATGATAAATATTCCAGGAGCACCGCCACTGCCAGGCTGAGAATGGGCCACCACATTGGGTGCTCTGGCTATCGGCTAAAGAGGACTCACCGCCCAGCCCCGGGAGAGACTGGGCACGCTTCCGGCAGACACGGCAGAGCTGGGCAACGCGTTTACTTCCATTCTGTCCCGAGACCCCTAAATAATAGCCAGAAAACATAACGGGCAACAACCCACAAAGACAGAAGATACTGGAGGGTAAATGACAGCAGACCACACCTGTCAGAACCACTTTCGAATGATGACAGAGGACGGATTGGCAGGCCCACGCTGACATTCACGTTCCTGCAGGAAGCAAAGCCAACAAGAAAAACCCCACTCGTGAGCTGGGGGCAGTGAGCGTGCCAGCCCGCAGGCTGGGCGAAGTGATTCTCTGTGTGTTCTAGCACAAACTGTCACCCTCGCTGCCCATTCACACTCAGACAAAGCACGCTTGGGGTAACTCGTTACCGAACATAATCAGTTCCTGAACCAACATTTTAAAGTCACTTTTCACCGTGACTATGGGTCCTTCTGGAGTTAAAGGTTCTAAAGCCTCCAACACCCGGAGACAGTGCAGGGACTTCCCATTGCCTACAGGTACAGCCCCAACACTGCTGGCTCCTGCACGCAGAGCGTTCCCACTCCGGCCCCAGGGCGACGCTCCCGCACCAGATTTGTGGGGTTTGAGACAGCAGGAAATCTACGAGAAAAGGGAGGCCAGGCTACAGAATCAAAACAGCCCCCTCCATCACCACCAGCATGAGGTGCGAGCAAACCTGCGACAACCTTTCCAGCAACAGAATGGACTTCACACTTTCCCAAGGCTGCCCTGTTTCTCACATGCTTCCCTTCCACGTCATTGCCACCAGAAAATGGCATGAGCTTTTCCGGTGAGCACGTGTGCTGAACCGCCAAGGAGCAACTGACGTGTGTGTCAGCACTGGCACAGGACCTGCACACATAATCCTTACGCTGCAGGGTTCGAGCTGGCCTCAGCCGAGAATGCTGAGGGGGGCGGGGTGGCGGGCACAGACCCACTGCTTGCTCCCCAAGAGCCGTGGCATGCTGTGAAGGGCGAGTGTGGACAGGGAAGAGTAGGCTTTGCTTTTGCCAGCGGAGTCGAGTCTGGCTCAGCCATACTCCCGCCCCTCCTCCCCCCAGCCTATCCCCCGGGTCTGCTTCCACCGGGAAATCGGTCCCTCCAGCCCTTTTCCCCCAGGATGCTGAGCTCCACCAGGGACAGACCTTCCCTGTACATCTTTCTATGACAAGCACCTGGTTCAGGGCTTGGCACCTAAAGGGGCTAATAAATGCTGGGTGATGGGCAGAAGCGCTGGGAGGAGGTGGGGGGCGAAGGGGAACCAGGGGAGCTCTGATTCACCTCTTAGGCTCAAGACTGTCCCTTCAGAGGGCTTAGGTCAATCCAACAGTCAGCTGAGAAATAACCTCCAAAACACCTAAGCATTCATGAGGGGGCCACAGGAGTGTCCGCCTCTTTAAGGTCTCTGTGTGGGACACTGTGACATTGGATAAGGCAGTTCCCTGCCACGTGGCTTGTCAATCATATAGAAAGGCAATGCATCTACGTGGCTTGGGTGGGTCGAAGGTGTGTATTACAGAATACACACGGGATCATGTCGCCACATTGTCAGTCCTTCCTGGGAAAGTGTGAGGACACAGTCAGCAGCTGTTTGCTCTCCAGACCACAGTGTGGCGGTCTGCGAGCTCTCTCGTGGTTCTGGCTGAACCGATGCAGGTGTCAGTAACCCACAGACAGCGCCCAGCAAGAAGATTCCAACTAAGCCACCTTCTGGATCCATCACCACCTAATTCTTCACTTGAGGGCATTTAGGTTCAAAATTGGTTCACCAGATGAGGCTAAAACCTAGTCATGTGATCCAGAAGTTTAGCCAATGAATCATAAATTTTTCCAAGTCACAAGGTCAAAAGATGGAAATATGGCCATCGAGGGATACCAACTTAATGTCTAATAAACTTCAAGTTCAAGCTAAACGATAAGTCTGACATTATTACAATTATATGTGGGTCTTTCTTTCTCTTTCACGTCTCACTCACGCTCAGGCACAAATGAAGACAGGAAAGGAATACTCCCAAACACTAATAGTGGTTCGCGGACTTCTCTCTTTGGAGAAAATTTTCTGTATTATGATTACGTCGCCTAAAAAAAGTATGATATTAACTTTTTTGCCAATATAAACTGGTACAGAAGTGACAAGGAGCATAATAATCTTGTATAAATCTTGCGACAAGCCACAGGCCCTTCATGGACGAGCCCTAGATTAGAAGTTAAGACTTGGTTTCAGGTCTCCAGTTGCCCTAACAGCTGTGTGCTGTTAGGCCTTCCGCCCACCCTCTCTGGGCCTTGGTTTTCTCACATGTCAAAGGAGGACTTCGCCCTCCCACAAGTCCCTCCCAGCTCTGACTCTGACAGGCCAGGACTCACCTCGCCTCCTGTTAGAGTCTTCCACCCCACTCTGCTAGTTGCGTTGCTAACTTGTGACAAAGGCGACTTCAAGGAAACCAAAACTCCCCAAACCCCCTCTGATTTCACTTTACAATCTCCTCCTGTACAGCAAGGTCTGAGCTGCACGCCTTTCCGGCGAAAGCCCAAGCATATCCCATCGCCGGGACTAACTGTGCGTGGAACAGTAATCTAGCAAACAGAGGAGGAAGGACGTGAGACTTTCTTCAAACTGCAACCGGGGGATTCTCAAAACCTGCTGCAGTGTGGGGACAGCTGTGGACAATCGGATTCCTGTCGGCGTCTTTAGTGTTGCCCAGCAAGACAGTCCCCAAACTCCTGCAGGCCTTCTTTTCCCATCTTATGTTGACGCTTAGTGCATGATACCCATTTTTACACATGCTCAGCCCTCTCCTCCAACAAATGCTGCATTTTTACTCCAGTGAGTAATTCCTGAATGCCTTCCAAAGGCACCCATCTAACTTCTTGGCATCTCCCTGGACTCATGAGCCAGAAAGAGCAGCAGCCAAAAGCACAGCATGCCGTGACTTTAAAACCATAGCAGCAAAAAAATAAATTCTGCCTTGAAGAATTCAGACTTGACCCCCGTTCCAAAGGTCATCGTTTATCACAGGAAATAAAGGGTCCGCCGTATGTTTTTCTTCCTCTGTATCGAATCAAGTCTCCTTCACAGGGAAGTTTAAATAAATGAATCACAAAACTGAACGGACTGGCTGTCTCCAGGAAGCGGTACACGACCAGTGGTCACAGAGCCTGTCCCGCCCAGGGTGAAGGAACCTGTCCCTAGTGGTCCTGGTCTGCTCCTAACAGGTCAGAGGCCGGTCACATTCACACAACCAGCAAGGGCACTGCTTGGGGAAGAGAAACCAAAGATGCTAGTCAACTGGGTGCCCTGTCATTTCAATCTGGGTGCTTATCTGGGCTGTAACCTCAGCGACTAGAACCTCGCTCCTCACACAGGGTGATGGTCACACTGTGATAATGATCACTGGAAAAGCTGCCACCTGCTGAATCTTACCAAATGTGCCAGTTACTGTGCTCCGGTGCCTATCTTGTTTCATCTTTCCCGAGCCCAGCTGTGGGGACCGTCACTAGCCCACTTTACAGGCCAGGAAACTGAGAGCCTTAAGAAGCGAGCATGCAGCCGAACCATAATTCAAATCCCAGGCTCTTAACCACTCTGCAACATTGCTCTTTCCAAAAAATCTTACATTAAAAGGGTCTTTGCATTTCCACAGCAACTTCCTTGTAACAGCAGGGACCTGCGGCCCACAGAAGTCAGGAGACCTGCCCAAGGCCACCTGGGGGGTGCTGGAGCGGAAGCGGGCCCCTTAGCGCTGGTGTCCTGGGGCTGCAGCCAGCGCCTCGAGCCCAAGAGGGTGCCAGCTGTGTTCAAGGACGCAAAGGCCCTCAGCCAAAGGGACAGAAAAACCTAACCCTGTAACTTCCTTCAATGGGCAGAAATACACCCCTTGCCTCCGGCTGTAGGTATCAGTCTGGAGAGAAAAAGATTTGGCTGTGCCCCAGGAGGCATGACGGAGTCAGCGAAGGAAACCGCCAGCAGGACCAGCCACATGATGAGACCTGCTCCGAGTCTCACAGGTTTCTGACAACCCAGACAGCCCTCTGCGATGCCGGGTGGCACGCAGCACCAACGGGCTGGTTGCCTTCTGAAGGAAGCAGAGATAAGTGCCTAAGCTTGGACGCGAGCCACACATCTCCTGCTCGTGCGCCTTCCCTCCGATATCGATGCGCGGCCCCACCTGAAACGTGCACCACTTGCTGGCTCACGTTCCCCAGCCTTGTCAGGGTCACGCATCTCAAAGATAAGTGTGGCTTGTGTTCCTGTGCCCCGGGGGAAACCATTGGCGTCCCGTGTAGCCAGGTCAGTGTTGTAATCTGAGCATCAGCCAGGGCCTGGGTCCCGCTCCTCAGCGGCATGGCTGAGTTGTAACCAGTCCCCCATCAGATGCCAATGGCGTAACCAAGCTTCACTTCAAATCAAGTTCCTCAGGGCTCTCTCACTTAGGACATAAACCCAGCTCTAACTAGCTGAAGAAAAATGGAACACATAGGACCGAAGGAAGGCTAGCCAAATATCTCAGCAAAAGGTGATGGTGACACCCTTGAAAAACCCTGGCTATCAGAAGATAACATAGGAGAAAATCTAGATGACTTTAAGTTTGGTGGTGACATTTTAGATACAACACCAAAGACATCATCCCTGAAAGAAATCATTGCAAAGCTGGATTTGATTAAAATTAAAATCTTCTGCTCTGCAAAATGTCAAGAGCATGAGAAGACAACCCACAGACTGGGAGGAAATATTTTAAAAAGACACAACTGACAAAGGACTGTTATCTAAAATATACGAAGGACTCTTAAAACTCAACAATAAGAAAACAAACAATTCAATTAGAAAATGGGCCAAAGACCTTAACAGATATCTCATCAAAGAAGATATACAGATGGTAAACATATGAAAAGATGCTGCACAGCATAAATTATCAAGGAAATGCAAATTAAAACAATGAGTTACCACTACATAAATATTAGAATGGCCAAAATCCAGAACACTGACACCACCAAATGCTGGCACGGATGAGGAGCAAGAGGAACTCTCATTCATTGCTGGTGGAAAGGCAAAATGGTATGAACACTTTACAAGACAGTTTAGTGGTTTCTTATAAAACTACTCATACTCTTAACCATACGGTCCAGCAATCACACTCCCTGGTATTTACTCAGAGAAGTTAAAAACTTACGTCCACACAAAAACCTGCCCATAAATGTTTATAGCATCTTTACTCACACTTGTCAAAATCTGAAGGAACTAAGATATCCTTCAGTGACGAATGGATAAACTGTGGCACATCCAGACAATAGAGTATCAGCCAGCACTAAAAAGAAATGAACTGTCAAGCCACGAAAAGACATGGAGGAACCTGAAATGCATATTACTGTGAAAGAAGCCATCCAAAGAGGCTACTCACTGTATGATTCCAACTATGCGACACTCCGGAAAAGGCAAAACTATGGAGACAGTAAAAAGATCAGTGGTTGGGGTGGAGAGGGATGAATAAGCAGAGCACAGAGGATATTTAGGGCAGTGAAAATACTCTACGATGACACTGTATGATGATGCATGAAACGATAATGACAGATACATGTCACTCATGTCTAAACCAATAGAATGTACAACATCAAGAGTGAACCCTAAGGTAAACTCTGGGCTCTGGGTGATGTGTTAATGTGGGCTCATCGAAGTGCACCACTCTGGGGGGGGGATGTTGATAATTGGGGAGGTTGTGCGTGTTTCGGGGAGCGGGTATGTGGGAATTCTCTGTAGCTCCTTAATTTTGTTGTAAACCTAAAACTGCTCTAAAGAAAATACTCTTAAAAGAAAAACCTAAATATAAGGCTCAGCCACTTTCCCACCATCAAACAAACCCTAAAACCAGAGTCAAAAAGTAGATGGACCAGTGGGGACAAAGCCTGGGGAAATTAGTCAGAGCAGTGGCCCATCTGCTCCTGTGGTCTGAGCTGCCAACACCTCGGGCACCTCAGGCACTCAGCCTGGGGCTAGAGGACTGAGTCTGGCACCCCGCCTTCAACATCCATTAATGGCCACCATGGATTGCTCATGGATGAATTTACTTAAAACTCTTTTTAAATGGTCATGTGGAATCTGCACGCTCTTGAGGGCACCCACTCCTGTCATTTACAAGCTGCCGTGCCAAGGCAGGAAGCAGAATCCCACGACGGCACTCCATTTGGAAGAGGCCACATCAGAGTCCCCTTCATGCCACTGGTGCCCACCATGGCCCCCAACATGACTGGTCTCCGAACAGGTGCATCTGAAACCACCTCCTTGAGTTTAGAGTGGAACCATCAAGGCCCCTTTCCAGAAATCCACATTCAGTGACCTATGACCATGACCTATGACTCCATGTAATCTCCTCTCCAACTGGGCCTTTAAAACCGGTGAAGTGAGGCCCAGTTTTGCCATGCTCATATTCCGAGGTACGGGGACTGGCATGCACACGGTATTGAGGGGCATATTACCTCTGGTTCTGTGCAAAACTCCTAGGATATCTAGCTGAGAAAGGACATCGAAGGCCATCAAGATGGACTGCACATCTCTAGCCCACCTGTCCTCTGCTTGAACTCTTCCTGGAACAGGAAGCCACTCACTCCAGGGCAGCTCAGGTCCCTCTAGAGTGGTCCTGTCTCTTGTCACTCCAGTTCTACGAGCTAGACCACAAACGACGCAGACAAGCTGAATGTCTGATAGGGTCAGGCCTTGAGAGTTTAAAGACTGTGATCACCTCCTCTGGTCCCCAGCCCCACCACGCCAGTGTTTCCAATGCCCTTTCTAAGAACGCCTATTCGGGTATAGCTCCCTGGTCGGTGCAGCCCTCCTTCCACACGCTGGCTTTGTGCCGGGCTGTCGTAAGCACCTTACAAACATGAGTGCAGTTCATGTTCACGGTTCCCTATGAAACAGAGGTTTCGTATGCTCCACTTCAGACAGCAAACACTCAGAAGGTAAGTAGCATGTCCAAGGTCACACAGCTGATAAGAGCAGGAGCCCAGGTGAAAACCCAGGTCTGTCCCATTCAGCGCCTGTGCTCTTGGCCACTGTGCATCCCATACCAGCCGGAGGTTCGGGACAGTCTGAGCCTTTTCTGATTAACAGAGCACCACTGCTACGCCCAGGAGGATCACGTCAGCCTACAGGGATGAGCACCTTGATTCCTCCTCTGGGTCAGGTGGGTCTGTAGGAAAGCCTTTCCAAGTAGGACCCCCGAGGAGAGTTCGCAAAACAGAGCCGAACAGACAAATAACAAGAGCAGCTGGCCCGCGTTGGCACCGGGCTTGGCACCAGACGATTGATTTCTGGATGTTAATTCCTTCAAGCCTCCCAACAGCCCCATGAAGTGGGTACTGTGTTTCCCGGTGAGAAAACACGCTCACATCAGGTAAGTGACCTCCCCAAAGTCACATGGCTAAGAAAAGTGTTGAGTTAGGGACTCAATCTTGACTAACCTGGTTCTCAAACTCGGGTTTCCCCTGACTAGTCAGAGGCCCGACATTCCCCTCCACCGAGCAGCCAGCAACTGCACCTCCGCGCACACGGGCGACGTGGACGGTCTGGTCATTCATGAGCTGTGGACCCTCGAGGTCTGCAGGCTGGAGGCGCTGGTGGCCTGGCTCAGCCGCGGGGTCCCGGCTCCAGCTCTCTCCTTGTCTAGCGCACAGATCTGTATATGCTAGACGTCTGCTTACTAGGGCAAGACAAAGAAGCCAACGCAGGCAAACAAAATCTGTAGGAAACACATTGTTTTAGCAAGTCACTGGGGCGGGAAACAATAGAAGGGAAAGGCCACGCAGAGATCTCTGTGAAGAGACCGCCTGGCAGTTCCCAAGCCCGGAGCCTCTACTTGTGCCGGTAGCCGAGGGGGATGAAAGAGCCTCCAAAGAGGGGAGGCCAGAGTCTGAGAGGCCACGGGCCTCCGCGGCGCCTCTCTGAATGACCAGCGCCCCAAAGGGCGTGGAGGATGTGGCTGAACACGTGTGACCAGGGTGGGGCTTCCGGCCAACACTCCGAACCTCACAGTGGTGTTAAAGGAGTCGGTTGGCACCTTCCCAGGGCACGCAGTCCTGTCCGAGGACGCGAGCTTAGGAAAGGGCCCGTCTGCTATTCAGCGACTTCTGGGCGGGTGCTGTTATTATTATTAACAAAGATAAGATTACAACTAATAATAACACTCATGACGTTTAAATGCATTCTGTTCTATCAATGCCGCTGGCTCTCTGAGGTAGGGGAGAGTTCAAATTCCACATCTGTATTGCTCCAGAGGCCAAGCACGCCAATTCCTCAGAACGCAGATAATTTCCAGAACTTTCTTAAGAATTAAGTGATGTTTTTCACTTGACCTCGCATGCCAGGAGCGCTGCAGTTTGAGCTGCTGAAAGGAAAACGTCTGTTGTTTGACTTACGAAAACCATACTTAACTCTCAACTTCACATCTCAGAAGACACCTCTAAAAGTCTCAGAGACTCCCCACTCCAAAGCTAATTCACACGTTCGGCCAGGGTGTGAAGCCCTGTGAGCTGGGCTGGTGCTGTGGCGTCAGCAGTGGGCAGCACACACCGGGCATCCTATGGTCCAGTCGGGGAGGCGGACGGCACACCAACGAATGTAGAATTACAAATTCTGATGCGCACTGGGAAAGCAAGAAATGAACAGGGGTCTGTGATTAGGGGAAATGGGGCTGGCAGAAGTCGGCAAAGGAGCCCAGCTACTCAGGACTGCGAATGAAGGCCTCCCTGAGAAGTGGGTCTTGAGCCAAACCCTGAAGGTCAGCGAGGAGTTGAATGGGTGAAAGGCAGGGCAGGGAGCCGAGAAGGATCCAGGCAGTGGGAACAGCATGTAGCAAGGCACATTCGAGGAACTCAGAGGAGGCCAGATGCCAGGAGCAGACGAGGCCAGGGAGCTGGCGCGAGGCACCACTGGCAGGGTGGGCAGGGGCAGAGCAAGGAAGGACCCCCTGCCTCCCGAAGGTCAGCATCCCTGGCCTGGGGCTGGCACGCCTCCTCCGAGATGGTTCTAAGGAAGAGGGCTGGGGAGCAGAATGCAGCAAGCCAGTCGGCCCCGAACCCCTCCTCGGGGTTGACTGGAGTGCGTGGAGTCTCAGCACAGGGCCTGTCCACGGGGGCCCTCTATAACCTGAGCCCTCACTGCTCATTACAAGGCCAACACATGGCTGTCGTGACCTCGAAGGATCCCTGAACACATGGTAAGGGGCCATGGGACCGGGGCCTCCAACACCCACCTGTGTCCATTCTTCCTTCTCACAGGAAGCAGACCAAGACCATTGTCTATTGTTCTCAAGCGAGTCACACCAATTGGCAGAGAGAAGGCCATGGGCCATCGCAAGCATGGAGAAGGTGTCAGTTCTACAAACTTCCTGAGAAAAGTCCCTCTTTGTTTAAAATGATGCCGGCTTGTTTCTATGTTTCCACTAGAGAACAAATAGACACTTGGCCCGGAAGTGTGGAATGAGCCAAGTTATGATCCGCCTGTGACCCCACTTCTACCATGAGAAGGAGCCAGAACCCCTCCCCTTCTAGAGGGTGGCCTTCCAGGCTGCCAGGTTAGGGCACCCTCTTTGTTATGATCTGCTCTGAAATCACCCCGAGAGTGAGGCCAGCTGGGGCCCGGGCTTGTACAGACAACTAATGAGCCCCACCTTTGGGTCCAGCCCTGGAGACGGCCCAGTCAGCATTTTATAATAACCAAAGATATAGGACAACTCATCCATTCGTCATCTCTCTCCCATGTCTCGAGATGATGACAGTGAGGACGACAACCCCTGCGACTCGGCTCCTATGACAAAGGCACACACTTAGCATTTACCGTGCACCGTGAGTTAATGATTTAAATCTCGACAACTCTGTTATGATCCCACTTCACAGATGAAAACACAGAGGCTCAGAGAAATTAAATAAATTGCCAGAGGTCACAGTCTGCTCAGTAAAAGAGCTGGGATTCCCGCCCAGGCTGTCTGGCCTTCCAGCCACAAAACCACACCACCTCCTGTGCAGCGAAAGCAGCAAAGGAGGGTCCACTTCGTGACGGGGCCGCACGATCCGAGGACCCTCAGACAGGCCCATCCGCTGCACCCCACACCGGCGTCTGCTCAGAGGCGGAGAGGAGCCGAGCTGGGACTCCCCCGTAGTGAATCCACTTCTTAGCACAGAAAAACACTGAATTGGATTTTGTTTTTAAATAATCTATTTCTACCTAATTAACGCAAAGCTTGTTTGAGAGCTGACTTTGCTAATTCCATTCTCCCATCTGCTGCTCTAGACGTAGGTGAGATAAGCAACAAACAGAGGATCCCTCCCTCTCCGAGCACATGTCGGCTGTGGGGGAGGCCAGCGCACAGAATGGGGCGGAGTCAGCATCGCCTTTCTCTACTTTGTCCTCTGCCACTTGGTAATATACAACCAGCAGGTCCCAAACCCAGGCAGGCTTCAGAGAGGACGTTCATTTGGGGATCAGCACAAATGAGGACACTCCGTCTTCTTCCTGTGCTGCAGAAATTCAGTCGGCTTTTATTCATGTAATATCCTCAGGAGACCTCATTTCCTGTGAGGCAGCCTCTAGGGTTTTAGACCTGACTGGGCTGGAGGGGTAGGGAGGACCCATTTTCTGATGTTCACGCAGCTTCCTTGGTCCCTGTCACTGTTTATGTGGCCGAGCCAAGGCAAAGCTCCCCATCAAAACCATAGCTTTGAAAACATTCCCAGCGGCCATCTAATCTGACCCCTTTATTTCATGGAGGACAAAATTCAGGCCCCCACAAGTAGTTGCTGGACCTACCTGCCAGAACCCAAGACAAGTCAGGTGCTTTTTTTCCCTACACCACAATGGCACCTGCTGGGAGCAACAGGAAGAATCTGAGCGGCCTCTCCGAGGCAGGGGAGGGCCTCGGCCAGGGCCCTCACCCTCACCTCCCCTTCTGCACATCTTGATCTGTCAGTCAGAGGTGCCAGTGATGTGCCTCCCTGGACAGGGATGGACACCTGACTCAAGAGACGCCCATCCCTTAGCTGGCTGGTTCCTGTAGCCTGGAGAGAACAGATGAACTCTCTGTCCAGGGGTCCCCAAGAGCTTGAAGACCCCGGCCATGGGACATGAGAGCCACAGGCTCACACAGCCTGGAGAACAAGGCTGCTGTGTTAGGTCAGGTGCTAAGTCAGCAAGCCGCCCCTGAAATATGGAAAGCATGTCCTTTGTTCCTTATTTTCTGGTCCACTTTGCATCCTCGTGGGGCCTGTCTTGAGAGGCCTGTTGCATCTGTGCAATAAACCCCCCTTTACTGGAAGTGGCTCTTATGGGGTTTCCCTCAAGACCAAAGCAGCCTAAACGGAACTTACTTCACTATGGTGCGTAAAACCCGTGAGTGAGTTCCATGTGGTGAGAATAAGGAGGCAAGTTGAAACCAGCACACGTGATTCCTATGGGTCAGATCACATCTAAGTACAGCCCCTCTGGAGTAACCACCCACAGAGGGTCTGGAGCTCTTACGCTGACCTAGACCTGGACTACAGAGGAGACGAAAAGTTTGAGAAATGCCGAAATCAGAGCAGTGTGCCACAAAAAGGACGAAAAAGGCTATCTCGTGGTTTGCAGGGTATGGGTCCAACCCTTGCAGGCCATGAGGTTACCTGAGGCCACAGGGTCAGTT
>NW_011888827.1:2093171-2109138 GCF_000151845.1 Pteropus vampyrus
GGCTCACACAGCCTGGAGAACAAGGCTGCTGTGTTAGGTCAGGTGCTAAGTCAGCAAGCCGCCCCTGAAATATGGAAAGCATGTCCTTTGTTCCTTATTTTCTGGTCCACTTTGCATCCTCGTGGGGCCTGTCTTGAGAGGCCTGTTGCATCTGTGCAATAAACCCCCCTTTACTGGAAGTGGCTCTTATGGGGTTTCCCTCAAGACCAAAGCAGCCTAAACGGAACTTACTTCACTATGGTGCGTAAAACCCGTGAGTGAGTTCCATGTGGTGAGAATAAGGAGGCAAGTTGAAACCAGCACACGTGATTCCTATGGGTCAGATCACATCTAAGTACAGCCCCTCTGGAGTAACCACCCACAGAGGGTCTGGAGCTCTTACGCTGACCTAGACCTGGACTACAGAGGAGACGAAAAGTTTGAGAAATGCCGAAATCAGAGCAGTGTGCCACAAAAAGGACGAAAAAGGCTATCTCGTGGTTTGCAGGGTATGGGTCCAACCCTTGCAGGCCATGAGGTTACCTGAGGCCACAGGGTCAGTTTCCTAAACCACTAGTTGCTCCTTCGCTAAGACCTTCTATGGCTCCCTACTACTAAAACCCCACCTCTTCTCTGAGGCACCCGGGCCCTGGCTTCGGTCTCCAGCCTCCTCGTTCCTTCTTTCCCAGCGGGCACTGCCCCCAGCAGCCTGAACTTCCCTGGACAGCCTTGCTCATTTGTATCACAACTACAAAGAGAGGACACAAAGGCCACCCTTACTTAGGTGACCTGGTCTAAGACTTTACCTCTCAATTTACCGCCATCCTCAATCCCTAAATTACGGCCCCTTGCCAGCCTGTGGGGAGTGATGTCGGGCCCCAGGTGGGGATCTTTTGTGTGGCCAAGGTGAGTAAGCCTGCAGCATGATGCCAGCTTACCCAGCAGTTATGAACCCGGACCCCAGACTGTCGGTTGGCATGAGGGGCCGTGTGTGCCAGTGCCAGATAATAAAACACATCTTCCTACCCTCATCACACTTCTCCAAACTGGCCAAGTCCAAGCCTCATGGGAAAGTGGCAGAAAAAGCCCTCTGGCAGCTGCTTAATAACGAGAAGCGGCTAAGCCTCCAGGCAGAGCCGCCTTCCCTGCTTCCCACCCCTGCCGCAAGGGTTGCTCGTTATGTTCCCCTGGCCTACCCCATGGCTTTACTGTTCAAACCTCCTTACCTTTAAAAACACACAAGTTTTGAAAGGGAAGGAAAGGTCATTGGATGGTGGCTGAGCACTAGGGAAGGCCTCTCCTCGGTAAACAACCAGCATTGTTTCCTTAAGTAGGTTAGGGACTCAGACAGCTCAGGCACAGCAGCCTCAAACAAACTTCCCCCAAGACAATGGGCACAGCTGCTCACCTCAGGACGTCCTCTTGAGAAAAGCCAGGGATGCCCTCTGGGGCCAGGTGGTCCCAGGCTCAGCTCTCAGGGAACCTCTCCCTTCGTGGGGCCTAGAGAGGCCAGTCCTTGGGGCCAGGACCGTGGAGAGCGGATCCCAGGCCCAGACTTTGGCCCTGGACAGGGACTTGGCCTGAGCAGCTTCAGAGGCCTCCGCACACTGCAGCTCAGAGGGCACCGGCCAGTAGCTCTAGACCAGAACCTGCAGAGCCCAGGGTATTCCTGGAGGACCCAGAATGTCTGCAAATATGTGCATGCATTTCTAGAAGGGGCACTCCTTGGTGCTAGCCCAGGTACTCCGAAGGGGGTAGAGAACCCCAAATGTCTTAGTCAGCTTGGGCTGCCACAAAAAGTACCAAGAGATGGCAGAAAAGAAAGAGAAAGAGAGAAAGAGAGAGAGAGAGAGAAATGAAGGAGGGGGGGAGGGGAAAAAAGGTGGGATTCCATACTCAAATAATTTGGGGAAACCTGATTTATATAGTGAAAAAGATATATTTTATTCTCCTGCAGAGCTTCTCAGAACCTTTGCTATAAGAACGTGCATTGGAATATCCGAGAAGGAACTGTAAAAAAGCAGTATTTCCCAACATATCTGACCACAGAGGCCTTTTCTCAGATATACCCGTTACCAATTCCTGCAATGGTGTTCCACGGAACATTTGCAAAAATGCAGATTTAGTCAAAACTCCATAGTTACAGATGAAGAGAACAATGCTCAGAAGAGTGCAGTTACTTGCTAAAAGTCACAAAGCAAGCGGATCAGTGCCCAGCTTGAGCAAGAACCCTGGTTCCTTGACTCCCTGTCCAATGCTCCCTGAAGCTCTATCTCATTATGGTGACTCCAAAAGGATTTTAATCAAGTGTCTCTTAGTCAATTCTTTAAGCCAAGGCAAAGTAATATTAAAACAAAGTTTAAAACATTCTTATATGATCTTCAGGAGGTACAGAGTCGCATTTGGCTCTGACTTCAGAAATTCACTGAAGCTGCCATCAGAAACAATGCTTGTGCTTCCCAATTCCAAGAGACAATTTCAGCCCTACTTCCTGGTGGGCCCAATCAGCTGCCAAGTGTCCCCGTGTGTGAAGGGGAAAATCAGTAACTCACACACGTTTGACAACACCAAAAAACATACAGTACAAATGTCAGAGCGAGTTACAGAATTAAAGTGAGCTGAAAATAAACTAAAAATATGTCAAAAGTAGCGTCATAATAGAATCATAACCAACTGTTGATCATTGAGTCATTTTTAACTTCATTGCTGCAAATGATGGACTTTCCAATTTTTGAAGCAGATGGAAAAAAAAGAGTATAAGATTCAGAATCAGAATCATAAAGACTCTGAATCCGGTATTAATAGGCTTTTTTAAAAAAAGTGATCTCAAGAGACTGTTGTACCACAAAGTATGCTAGGAGAGAAGAGGCCAAGGCCCCTTCCAGGCCCATGTTCTAGAACCGTGCTGTCCAGTAGTCACTAGCCACTACATGAATTTAAATCTTAATTAATTAAAATTAAACTAAATTAAAAATGCAGTTCCTTAGTAACATTAGGCACGTTTCAAGTGCTTGATAGCCACATGGGGCTAGTGGCTACTGTTTTGGACAATATATAGAACATTTCCATCATTGCAGAAGGTTCTACTGGACAGCAGGATTCCTATGGGTCAGATCACATCTAAGTACAGCCCCTCTGGAGTAACCACCCACAGAGGGTCTGGAGCTCTTACGCTGACCTAGACCTGGACTACAGAGGAGACGAAAAGTTTGAGAAATGCCGAAATCAGAGCAGTGTGCCACAAAAAGGACGAAAAAGGCTATCTCGTGGTTTGCAGGGTATGGGTCCAACCCTTGCAGGCCATGAGGTTACCTGAGGCCACAGGGTCAGTTGCCTAAACCACTAGTTGCTCCTTCGCTAAGACCTTCTATGGCTCCCTACTACTAAAACCCCACCTCTTCACTGAGGCACCCGGGCCCTGGCTTCAGTCTCCAGCCTCCTCGCTCCTTCTTTCCCAGCGGGCACTGCCCCCAGCAGCCTGAACTTCCCTGGGCAGCCTTGCTCATTTGTATCACAACTACAAAGAGAGGACACAAAGGCCACCCTTACTTAGGTGACCTGGTCTAAGACTTTACCTCTCAATTTACCGCCATCCTCAATCCCTAAATTACAGCCCCTTGCCAGCCTGTGGGGAGTGATGTCGGGCCCCAGGTGGGGATCTTTTGTGTGGCCAAGGTGAGTAAGCCTGCAGCATGATGCCAGCTTACCCAGCAGTTATGAACCCGGACCCCAGACTGTCGGTTGGCATGAGGGGCCGTGTGTGCCAGTGCCAGATAATAAAACACATCTTCCTACCCTCATCACACTTCTCCAAACTGGCCAAGTCCAAGCCTCATGGGAAAGTGGCAGAAAAAGCCCTCTGGCAGCTGCTTAATAACGAGAAGCGGCTAAGCCTCCAGGCAGAGCCGCCTTCCCTGCTTCCCACCCCTGCCGCAAGGGTTGCTTGTTATGTTCCCCTGGCCTACCCCATGGCTTTACTGTTCAAACCTCCTTACCTTTAAAAACACACAAGTTTTGAAAGGGAAGGAAAGGTCATTGGATGGTGGCTGAGCACTAGGGAAGGCCTCTCCTCGGTAAACAACCAGCATTGTTTCCTTAAGTAGGTTAGGGACTCAGACAGCTCAGGCACAGCAGCCTCAAACAAACTTCCCCCAAGACAATGGGCACAGCTGCTCACCTCAGGACGTCCTCTTGAGAAAAGCCAGGGATGCCCTCTGGGGCCAGGTGGTCCCAGGCTCAGCTCTCAGGGAACCTCTCCCTTCGTGGGGCCTAGAGAGGCCAGTCCTTGGGGCCAGGACCGTGGAGAGCGGATCCCAGGCCCAGACTTTGGCCCTGGACAGGGACTTGGCCTGAGCAGCTTCAGAGGCCTCCGCACACTGCAGCTCAGAGGGCACCGGCCAGTAGCTCTAGACCAGAACCTGCAGAGCCCAGGGTATTCCTGGAGGACCCAGAATGTCTGCAAATATGTGCATGCATTTCTAGAAGGGGCACTCCTTGGTGCTAGCCCAGGTACTCCGAAGGGGGTAGAGAACCCCAAATGTCTTAGTCAGCTTGGGCTGCCACAAAAAGTACCAAGAGATGGCAGAAAAGAAAGAGAAAGAGAGAAAGAGAGAGAGAGAGAGAAATGAAGGAGGGGGGGAGGGGAAAAAAGGTGGGATTCCATACTCAAATAATTTGGGGAAACCTGATTTATATAGTGAAAAAGATATATTTTATTCTCCTGCAGAGCTTCTCAGAACCTTTGCTATAAGAACGTGCATTGGAATATCCGAGAAGGAACTGTAAAAAAGCAGTATTTCCCAACATATCTGACCACAGAGGCCTTTTCTCAGATATACCCGTTACCAATTCCTGCAATGGTGTTCCACGGAACATTTGCAAAAATGCAGATTTAGTCAAAACTCCATAGTTACAGATGAAGAGAACAATGCTCAGAAGAGTGCAGTTACTTGCTAAAAGTCACAAAGCAAGCGGATCAGTGCCCAGCTTGAGCAAGAACCCTGGTTCCTTGACTCCCTGTCCAATGCTCCCTGAAGCTCTATCTCATTATGGTGACTCCAAAAGGATTTTAATCAAGTGTCTCTTAGTCAATTCTTTAAGCCAAGGCAAAGTAATATTAAAACAAAGTTTAAAACATTCTTATATGATCTTCAGGAGGTACAGAGTCGAATTTGGCTCTGACTTCAGAAATTCACTGAAGCTGCCATCAGAAACAATGCTTGTGCTTCCCAATTCCAAGAGACAATTTCAGCCCTACTTCCTGGTGGGCCCAATCAGCTGCCAAGTGTCCCCGTGTGTGAAGGGGAAAATCAGTAACTCACACACGTTTGACAACACCAAAAAACATACAGTACAAATGTCAGAGCGAGTTACAGAATTAAAGTGAGCTGAAAATAAACTAAAAATATGTCAAAAGTAGCGTCATAATAGAATCATAACCAACTGTTGATCATTGAGTCATTTTTAACTTCATTGCTGCAAATGATGGACTTTCCAATTTTTGAAGCAGATGGAAAAAAAAGAGTATAAGATTCAGAATCAGAATCATAAAGACTCTGAATCCGGTATTAATAGGCTTTTTAAAAAAAAGTGATCTCAAGAGAATGTTGTACCACAAAGTATGCTAGGAGAGAAGAGGCCAAGGCCCCTTCCAGGCCCATGTTCTAGAACCGTGCTGTCCAGTAGTCACTAGCCACTACATGAATTTAAATCTTAATTAATTAAAATTAAACTAAATTAAAAATGCAGTTCCTTAGTAACATTAGGCACGTTTCAAGTGCTTGATAGCCACATGGGGCTAGTGGCTACTGTTTTGGACAATATAGAGAACATTTCCATCATTGCAGAAGGTTCTACTGGACAGCAGAGATACAGAGAATACTTCCATCATCACAGAAAATTCTACTGGACCGCACTGCTCCGAATTCTGACTCACTTCCTCAGGGGTCACAGCTGACTGGCCCAGGCCAGGCCACCTGACCCACGGACAGCAATGGATGGCCAGCATGTCTCTAGGATGACCCGAATTGAAGGCTTTTGCCCAATAGAAAGGCAGTGACTCACTCATCAACCAATTTCTCTCTTTGGGGAGTCTGAACTCAACAGAGTCAGTTAGTTGGCAGTGGGAAACGCACTAGCAGAAATTATGAAGCAGAGAAGGAATCCATAAGCAGACAGAGCAGAGAGAGCAGCTGGAAGGAAATGTTTATCACCTTCGCTGCCGCACATCAGCCTGACTTCCCAAAGCCCCTCACCAGCGACTGTCTGCCAAAGCCAGCTCTCCTTGCACATAGGGTGGTCAGAAGTGCCAGGAAGCGAATGAGGCCCGGGCAACAGCCTTCGCTCCATGACTAAAGGGAGATGGTTAATAGCCCAAACCAGTCCCAAACCAGTACTGGTCCATGGCCTGTTAGAAACCAGGCCTCATAGCAGGAGGTGAGCGGTGGGCAAGTGAGCGAAGCTTCATCTGTATTTGCAGCCGCTCCCCAGCGCCAGCATCACCCCCTCAGCCCCACCTCAGATCATTAGGCATTAGGTTCCCATAGGAGCACCAGCCCCTGGTGCTAAAAAGGTTGGGGACCTCTGGTTTATAGAACTCAGCCAGTGGACCCTCCGGTAGGAGAGGACTCAGGCATGTACTCGTACTGTTTCTCAGAGTTCCCAGTGGGACAGAGCAAGAGTTGCTCCAAACGGTAACCTGCTTGATGGCACTTCTTTTACTGGCTCCCTTCCTTTTCCTTTTACATCTCCATTCTCCAGCTGCTGTTTCCTGGAATCACCTCCCAAATAAACCACTTACACTCAAATTACTGCCTCAGAGTCTGCTTCTGGGATAACCAAAACTGAAACAGGTAAACAGAGTAAGTCTTTGTTCCTTGCAACTGAAAAAGCCAAGCACATATAGGCTCTGATCAATCTGGGGGGCTGGAACGTAATAAAAGATAAAGAATGCTCGCACATCACTGGTGAGAATGCAGAATGCTCCAGCTCTTTGGGAAACGGCTTGGAAGTATCTTATAAAGGTAAACATACATCTAACATGTGACCCAGCAATCCCACTCCCCGATATCTACCCAAGGGAAATGAAAACTTATGTCCACACAAAAAGCTACCTATGAATGTTTATAGTGGCTTTATTCATAATCACCAAAAATTAGAAACAACCCAAATGTCCTTCAACTGGGGAATAGATAAACAATGGAATACCACTCAGAAATAACAGGGAACCAATGCACAGAGCAACACGACGAACCCAAACGCATTAGGCTCAGTGAAAGAAGACAGGGTTAAAAGGCTATGTTCTATGTGATTCCATTTATATGACATTCTTGTAAAGACAAGAGATAGCAATAGAAACAAATCAGTGGGTGCCAGGGGATGGGGGTAGGAGGAGGAGGGGACTATAAAGGAGTCTGGGGGAGTTTCAGGGGGTGATGATAGTGTTCTTGATTGTGGTAGTAGTTACGTGACTGTTCACATTTGTTAAAATGTGCAGATCTAGGCATTTTACAAAGGTGAATGTCACTGTGTATAAATTACATCTTACTAAAACAAATAGGGAAAATAAAAGACAGTAAAGGCAACACTCTAAGCAAGGGCCTCAAACATGCACTTGGACTAGCTGTGCCACAGCCCACCTTCATCGTAGCCCAGGCATGGCTGTAAATAATGACTTGCACCCAAGTGGGTCAGGCGGTCCACCCCGTCCACAGCATCCTTTCATCAATGGGCTCGGCCACTTTGCCCCAATACCCTTGAGATATGACCTACTGCCATCTCTAAGAGTGCCACCCTCACTGGGGCGTGCGCCCAGAGAAGGTATATCAGATTTGGGGAGATAGGGGGAGAGGACGTTCTTTTTCCCATTTCAGAGTCACTGCTTTGGCTTCTCTTTAGGCTGCCTACCAGGTAGAGGATGTTAACCAAAGTTTCCGGTAGAGAAATTAGAAATAACTCCCAAACACTCCCTGGAGAACTCGAGGAGACATCAGAGGGGCCGCGATTGAAGTTAAAATGAAAGGGCATCACCAGGTAAGTGGGTGAGGAAAACACGGCACATACACACAGCGGAATCTTATTTGTCTACAAAAAGGAATGCAGTGCTCACTGACACGAGCTCCAACACGGATGAACCCTGAAAGTGTCATGCTAAGTAAAAGCAGCCAGACATGAAGGGCCACATACTGTAGGACCTGTTTGTGTGAAATGTCCGGGAAGGCAGATCCGTGAGGAGGATGCAGATTGGAGGTTGCCAGGAGCTGTGGCAGGGACCACTGGGGAGTGACCGCTCACAGGTGCAGGGTTTCTTTCAAAGGTAATCAAAGTGCCTAGGAATTCGATGGTTGCACAATAGTGTGAATGTACTAAAAGTCACCGAAATGTAAACTGCGAAATAGTATTTAAATTATACACTTTATATGTGAATTATGTCTCAATTTAAAAAAAAAAAAAGGGAAAGAAAAACAAATACTCAAAGTCAAAACGCTCATTACCAAAGACACGTCCACTACCTCAGTGTTGAAGGAAAGCAGCTCGGAGGTGAAAGAAGGGGTGGGGGTAGGGGTGCTGCGGCCCGGCGCAGCCTCCCCCACCCCACAGGCCTCCGCTCCCCACCCCAGGCCAACCTCGGGCAAGTTTCCTAAGTCCTCTGAATCCAAGGAGCCTTTCCACAAAGAGCAGAGAGGGCCAGGAGGATGGAGAATGAATGGGGGATGGAGAGGGGTAACCGGTGACCCCCAGAGTCAGGACTCCACTTCTGCTCAGACCCCACATATAGTTTCTTGTTTCCAGCTGTTTTCCCCATTAGGTTGTAAGCCCCATGAGCACAAGGTCCACGACTGCCTTGCTCACTGTATCCCCAGCACGTGGAATAATGCGTGACAGGGGCTTTGAATGAATAAAACCAGAGTGGAAAACAATATTGTATAAAACTTGTCACAATACACTGTCTGGAGACTAAAGCAGGACAGAATAGGCAAACCGTTCCAGACATGAAGAGACAGAATCCGAGTGCTAACTGTGCGACGCTGGGCGGGTCGTGGGTCTTCTCTGTCTTTCGGTTTCCTCTTCCTTTAAAACTGGCCATTTGGCCAAGATGACCTTTCAGGCCTTGAGTTGGAGAAACTAAAACACGATGATTCTGAAAGCATTTTTCAGAGGAGTTTAGAATCAAGAGAGTGCCATTTCAGGGGGACGGTCACTAACCTAGCAGTCCCCGTGTCTGGCTCATCCTCTCTGGCTGGAGTTTGGTTTGGTCTAAAGGCAAGAGTCAGAGGAAACACATCAGCCTCATTGACTGAGGCATAATTTTTTCCATCAGGTGTCAGAGCATTCTGTACTTTCTCCCTTTCCCCAGGGGACTCTCCAAAAAACGCTCCACATGAGCATCTGAAAATAAGTGTGCCCCATGAAAAAGCACGTACACACACACACAGACACACACCCTTGGGGCAAAGAACCGCCAAGAGCCAAACACTGAACACCCTCCAGGCCCTCCTCCCCCAGGCAAAGCTCCAGAAGCTGTATCCGGGAGATGCTGCATTTTTCCAGAATCGTGTCATTATTCACAAAGAAGTTCACTCTCAGGCCTCACATCCACCCGAGAGCTGGGCTGGGCTGCCCAAGCCACAGTGAAGAAGGAGCTGGCCACTCACACCACTTTCACGGTGGGCCGTCAGACGATCTGGGGGTGTGCAGGGGATGGAGCCCCAGCCTCTGGTCCAGCCTTGCAGAGGCCACGCCCCCCATGCTGCACACAGCGGGGCCAGCAGAGGTTGGACTCAGGCAACTGAGGGCATAAAATAGAGCAGTTGCATCAAGGGGTTTGAGTTTCTGGTGGAGGGAGCCACAAAGCTTGTCCTTCCTCTCCACGATCCTCCCTACAGGCAGGATGCAGGCGGCTGTGGGGACCACTGAGCCAGGAGAAGTATACACCAGCGACCTGGTGTGACTTGTTTCCTGATGCGACTCTGAGCCTGAGGTAGTTGATGGTGGCTCCAGCCCCTTATGCTTTTCCTTAGAATTTGAAGAATCCATCAGGGGCCACTGTACTCTCCATAGGCCCCCCAGATACGAATGCAGAGAAGAACTGGGTGGGGTGGACACCACTGTTTCACCCCTGGGAGGTCACCGTTGAGCCATCTCTAGGTTCAGAAGGACATGGCAGCAGCCCTCCCTCACCAGCAGGTCAGGACAGCCAGGGTTTGAAACCAGCCTGAAGCTATGAGGGACAGTATCAAGGAAAGCCAGCCAACTCCTGCCCAGTGAGTGACAGGGCCTTTGCAGGCCACACTGACCATGACTCTTGCCCTCCAGTGTCTGTCACTTTCTCCAAGAACGCCTGGCCTTTTGGAGACCTGATTTACTGGCCCCAAGGGAGAAGGATGACTTGCTTGATAAATAAATTTGGGTAAGTTCCAAAGTTCAAACCCTCAGTCATGGCTTCATCTCTTAATTTGTTTAGGGAAGAGGAATGCTCCTTATTGGGGCTTCTTTTAAGACCCCATAAACATAAAGCAAAACCAGTGAATGACCCCAAGCCCCAGACACTGCCACCCCGATCAGGAACGCACCACTAAATGCAAACTCAGGAAGGCCACGGCTTCCCTCTTAGCAATACCAGCTTTGCCTATACGCCAAGAAAAAACAAATGTAGAAAGTTCTAGTTGGAGAGTGGCTTTATGGGAAACATGAGGACCAGAAGAAGGGCACTATTTACCCAAGGTCACACTGCTGCCTGGGACAGAACTGAAACCACCCTGGGGCCTTGAGACCCTGGGTGGAGCATCCTTCCCCCATGTCCCCAGTGTAGCTCAGTGCACTGAGTCTCAGTGCACTGGGGGTGATGGAGCCACGTGCCCTGGAGAGAGACACTCATGGAGCCTCCCACTCCCCGGCCCTGGGAGAGGGCTGCACACACTCCTGCTCCCTGCGACCCCATGCACTGGGCACCAGCAGAGCCTCTGCAGGGAACTTCACCGTCTCCGCCCTTCGGGTTCCAAAACGGGAAACAGCAGGACAGCTCTCTGCCCTTCACAAGTCTGGGCTGCCCGGGGGTCGGAGCATAGTGACAATTAGCTGCCCATGACACCAGGACCAGAGGATGGGGCTGCCAGTCTCTACCCCACACGACCCAATGGTTTCCCTTCAACACACCTGTCTCCAGGATGGTCTCTCTACTCGCACACCTGCTCACCAGTGCAGACCAGCGGCGACAGGGACTGCCAGAGAGAGTGTTTGCTGCACTCTAAGCAACAGGCCTTATTTCAGTTACCTGGGCCTGGACTGAGCTTGGCACACCTATCCGGATATAGCAATATCTCAAGGCAATGAGGGTGGGGTGAAAAACACAACAACAAAGCTCCCATTCATGAAAGAGCTGTGAATGGGAGATGCATTAGGCAAAGGAGCAGGGTACGAGTTCAAGACCACCAAGATCTAGGGCAGTGGTCCTAAACTGGGGGTGATGCTGCCTCCAGGGGACATCTGGCAATATCTGCAGACATTTTTGGTTGTCATAACTACAGGGATGTTAGCGGCATCCAGTGGGTGGAGGCCAGGGATACTGCTAAACATCCTGCAATGCACGAGATAGTCCCCACTACAAAGGATTATCCAGCCCCAGATGTCAACAGTGTCAAGGCTGGCAAACACCGCTTTAGGTACATACCTTCTAGAAGGTTTTTTATTTAATTTTCTTTCCTCCAGACTCCTTTCATCATTGCTCTATAAGATAGCAAAACAATAAGATGGGAGTATGACAATCACCACTTCAAGTAAATGCTCACAGCCAATCAGAATGGAAGCTTTGGCTTTTAGGCCATTACAATGACAGTAAGTGGGCTGCAGAAAGGAAGGCCGACCTTTGGGAAAGTAAGTCACAGTAAAGACAGGCTTAAGAAGGAGATCTGAGCATGTTCTTAAAAAGTTTAAGCATCACATAAAGGCTTTGGTGATGCCATAAACATTTGATTAAATAAGAAGCACCCTTACGGGGTCTTTCGGATATAACCTATTTTTTGTTTTAACATGGTTTTAATCAAGGGACCATGGCTCTTTCTTCAGGAAATTTCATCAGGAAACTGTCAAATGTTTCACATTCCTCGTAGAGAACTATTGTCTGTATAAGATCCCAATTTTTAAATTTTGGGGCCAGCACTGTTTTGTTGTTGTTTCTTAATGTGAGAAAAAAAAAAAAGTGAGGGGAAGAAAGAATGCAAATGTTCGTCATTGAAAACACACACAAAACCAGAAACATTTTTTCCCTCATGCACAAGGTCAAGAATATCTGGGTAAATTTGTTTCATGTTTTGCATATGCGCTAATGGAACATGAGAAATGCTATTGCAAAGGCCCTTGACAGGAGCGCAGGGAGATGCCTAAAAATAGGCATTTCACCCAAAGGAGGGTTATCTATTAGAACTGCATCATTCTCGGCATGACTGAGCAGCACAGACTATGACATTGGGGCCTGCAATATATAGTAACATACGCTATTGCGAATTCTCTTTACTTAGAAGGAGAGGCGATGAAGTCGGCCATGACTAAGCCACGCCCTTCGACCTTCACTTCAAATTTTTCAGGGAGCTCTTACCCACTTACTTATCAAGATGCCGATGATGAAAAGTGAGGCTAGAAGATGCAGTGTGTCTGCCATCTCCTTATCCCTTTCTGGAAGTAGGGGAGTTGAGTAGAAAGTTTTATGGAGTCCCCCACAATGGGGTTCAAATCTTGCTTCTGCATTATTAGCTTCAGGACCTTGAGTAAGTTATTTAATTTCTCTGAATCTTCAGTTTCTTCTTTTTTTTTTTAAAAAAAAAAAAATGTATTAGGGTGACATTGGTTAATAAAATTATATAGGTTTCAAGTGTACAATTCAATAATACATCACATATGTATTGCTTTGTGTTCACCACCCAATGTTCAATTTCCTTCCACCACCATGTATTTGACCCCCCTTCACATTATCTCCCCCACCCCAAGCTCTCGGCTTCTTCATCTGTAAATAGAGGTGGTTGTGAAAACTAAAAATGAGAATTTATTGGTCAAGGGCTCAGCACAGAAGAGGCCCTCACTCAGCAAAGGGTGAGCATGTGCTGATTCGAGCAGACAGCTTTGCAGGGAGAGTCGATGCAGAGGTCTGGGCACAGTGCTGAGAGGGGCAGCTCTGCCTCTGAAGAGCCTGTATGGAGTCCATCGGGACTCCGCACTTCTCAGACTGTTATCTACCCCGCTAGTCCCTTCCAGCATTGCCAAGAATGTGGGAAAGCAGAGACTCCATTAATGGGAGCAAAACTTGGTGAAGTCGTTCTGGAGGGCATTTTGGTAGATCTTATCAACACACTCTTCACCATCAAGTCCGCTTCTGGGTATGTCTGTGACAGCCTTACACATGTGTGCACAGAGTTATGATAATAATAACAGTGATCCAATAATAGCAGCCAAGCTTCATAGAGCATTTTAAAAGTTCTAAGTGTTTTACATATAATTAATATGTGTACTTTTTATATATAATACATCTTATATATTCTACATGAGATATTTACATGATATATGTATTAAGTAACTTAACCCAACAAGATAGGTATTATTATGACCTCCATTTTACAGAAAAGAAAGCTGAGACATGAGAGATTAGTAACTTGCCCTAGGTCAGGGGTCAGCAAATGTTTTCTATAAAAGGCCAGATGCTAAATATTTTAGGTGGGCCAGATGGTCTCTGTCAGAACTACTCAACAATGCTGAAAACTGCCCTCAGACGATAGGTAAACAAAGGAGCCTGGCTATGTTCCAACAAACTTTATTTATGGATACTGAATTTTGAATGTCACAGAATTTTCACATATCAGGACATATTAGCTTTTGATTTTTTTCAGCCATTTAAAAATAAAATCATTCTTGGCTCACGGGCCACATCAGAACCCCAGCAGGGTGGATTTGGCCTGAGGGCTGTAGTGTGCCAAGCCCAGCCCTAGGTTGTCGGTGAACTCCTGATTCGAGGCTAGTCTAGCTTCAGAAGGCACATTCATGATCTCCCGCTCTCACTACTTTGTTTAATAGCAGAAAGAACAAGTAAGGAAATGGTTCAAGAAACTACAGTTTCATATTATGGAACGCTAGGCAACATTAAAAAAATCATACACACACATACTGACCAGAAGCAACCCTAGACATGTTAAGTGAAAAAAAGCAAGTTGTGCATCAATACATACATCACTGCTATGTATTAAAAACAAAACCAATTATACATCTGTGTGTTTACACACTTGCTCATGGACATATAAACAATCAACATGAGAAAAAGATGTCGAGAGAAGAACAGGAAGCGTTAGCAGCCAAGGAAGGGCAGTGGGTGGTGGCGGTGAGGGGCTCTCGAGCTTTCCAGGGTATGTATGCTGCCCTATGATCTGAACCTTTTACATTCCAAATGCATCCTTCTATTATTTGTATAACAAAAGAAAAAATATTGAGGTCCTAGTTACAAGGCCCCACTTGCCAACATACTTTGCACACTCTGAGCAGTTTCCATGTACCATGATTTAGACAAAAGCTGGTTACAATTAATTACGGCAGGACAAAGACATTCTTTCCAGAGGGGAAAACAAACAAGCAAACAAAGGTGGCATAAACTACAGTAAGTAAGCACAGCTAGTCTCTCTTGCACTATTAACAGTGATTTTTTTAATTGCACATGTGCATAACCCAGCCCTCTGTAGATACCATTAGCCTTCAAACCAAGGATGTCAGCTGTAAACAAAGACTTCAAGGTTTTCATCTGGTGGGTGCTATTCCAGGCGTAGCTTTCTTGCCTGAAGAAACTTTAATTTCTGAAGTTATTTTGGTTTGCTCCTCTGGCACGAGCACAGCTGAACGGGAAATCATCGATTGGGGAAATGAGATTTCCCTCGGTGCCAATTTTTAAATCCGGCCTCCAGGTCATCTTATTTTTTTGGATGCTTCCCACAGTCACATTTTTTGTTTGTTTTACATGAAAGAGCACATTCCCTTTCCCCAAGCCAGGTTTACCATTTTCCATTGCTCTTATTAAATGCATCTTATTCCAATGGAATGTCCTCAGAGTTTCCGCCTTTCACGAGCCTGGGTAAGGGGCCCAGGACGGACAGTCACACAGACCCCACACCTCAGGCTGCCTCCGTGTGAGCCATATAATCACATCTGCAGAAAATGCGAGGGTCCAAAATCCCACCTGTAACCCCAGGACCCCAGATGACTCATTCTCAGATCTGGCACAGACCCCAATGAGGCCCTCGGTCAGTTCCTCTGTGCCCATTAAAACGGCATCTGGCTGAAGCAGAGTCTGCTAAAAACACAAATCCGTTAAGGAGATGGTCCTTCTCGGGTGGCACTCCCATCAGACCTGTGAGTGCCTTCTGTTGACCAAACAATGAATGTTTTCAATCCCAAGCAACACCTGGTTTGGAGGGTACAGCGGGGAGCTTTAAACCTCAACTAGGCATGCCACACTACTCCCAAATCCGTGACATGATTGTATGCAGTGCCAAAACTGGCAAGACAAATCTATCCTAGCCAGTATTTGAACCCAGCCAGCCAGCCTGTTGTGACCTCCAGACGCCACCTCTTTGATGTGGCCTTGACTGACATTCTCATTGATTAATTTGTGATGGAACATTACCTTCTCCTTAGGACAGGCCAATGCTAATTCTTTGCTCTAGGGATCGATGGGATCGATGGGATCGATTTTATGTTTTCAAAATGCTCCCACCACATTAGGAACAAAAAATAAACTGTTTAAAATTTAGTGTATGTACATATAGTGTGTGTATGTGTATGTGTGTGTTTAAAAAAATAACATGAAATCTACTCTCTTAATGAATTTTGAAGTGTACAATACCATATTGTTAACTGCAGGCACGATTTTGTACAGCAGAGTGCTAGAACTTTCTCATTTTGCATAACTGAAACTGTATACCAGTTGAACAGCCACTCCCCCTTTCCTTCCTCCTCCCAG
>NW_011888827.1:2109188-2111682 GCF_000151845.1 Pteropus vampyrus
TCCTAGCCAGTATTTGAACCCAGCCAGCCAGCCTGTTGTGACCTCCAGACGCCACCTCTTTGATGTGGCCTTGACTGACATTCTCATTGATTAATTTGTGATGGAACATTACCTTCTCCTTAGGACAGGCCAATGCTAATTCTTTGCTCTAGGGATCGATGGGATCGATGGGATCGATTTTATGTTTTCAAAATGCTCCCACCACATTAGGAACAAAAAATAAACTGTTTAAAATTTAGTGTATGTACATATAGTGTGTGTATGTGTATGTGTGTGTTTAAAAAAATAACATGAAATCTACTCTCTTAATGAATTTTGAAGTGTACAATACCATATTGTTAACTGCAGGCACGATTTTGTACAGCAGAGTGCTAGAACTTTCTCATTTTGCATAACTGAAACTGTATACCAGTTGAACAGCCACTCCCCCTTTCCTTCCTCCTCCCAGCCCCTGGCGACCCCCATTCCACTTTCTGTTTCCATGAACTTGACTACTCTAGATGCCTCATATAAGTGGAATCATATAGTGTTTGTCTTTCTGTGACTGGCTTGTTCACTTAGCATAATGTCCTCAAGATTCATACATGTTGGTGCATGTGGCAGGATGTCCTTCTTTTTAAAGGCTGAATAGTATTCTACCACATGGATATCTATTTCTTTATCCATTCATCCATTGAAGAACGTATAGGTTATTCTATCTCTTGGCTCTTGTGAATAGTGCTGTAATGAACATGGCATTACAAATATCTCTTCAAGATCCTGATTTCAATTCTTTTGGATAAATACCCAAAATGATTGCCAGATCATACAGTGGTTCTATTTTCGATTTTTTGAAGACCATCCATACTGTTCCATAACGGCTGCACCATTTTACATTCCCACCAACAGTGCTCAAAAGTTCTAATTTCTCTACATCCTCACCAATACTTATCATCTTTTTATAAGGGCCATCCTAACAGGTGTGAAGTGATGTCTCACTGTAGTTTTGATTTGCATTTCCCAGATGGTTAGTGATGTTGAGCATCTTTTTAGGTACCTGTTGGCCATCTGTATGTCTTCTTAGCAGACATGTCTATCAAAGCCTGTGCCCGTTTTTCAATTGGGTTATTTGTTTTTTATCTATTGAGTTGCAGAAGTTCCTTTTATATTTTGGATCTTAATCCCTTACCGGGTATATGGTTTGCAAATAGACAGAGTACTTTAGAGCAGTGTCTTATGGCCTATTGGAATGTAAAACTTTCACATAGCTTTATCAGGTTTGGCAAGATAATGCCTATGGGCCAAATCTGGCCCGACACCTGTTAAAAATAAAGTTTTATTGACACACAGCCTTGTCATTTGTTTAGGTATAGACCGTGGCTGCTTTCAAGCTACAATGTTAGTTCAGTAGTTGCAACAGAGACCATGTGGCTCACAAGCCTAAAATATTTACTATCTGCCCTTTATAGAAAAAGTTTGCTAAACCCTGGTATATAGGATCAAGGCTTAAAAAGCATATATCTATTTTGGTTCCAATCATAATATGACATGAAGGACAATTCTGGATCAGATCATGCTCTTTTCAACAATGTAATTATTGTCACTGGAAACAACTTGAAAATCCATGCTCTTCCCACCCAGGCACATCAGTTACTGGTGAGCCTCTGGTCCTGCCAGGAGGTGCCTTATTCCTACATGGTTGGGGGAACGGTCGTGGTTTTTGGTTGCCTGGCACGTCTTCCCCCACTTCTTCCCTAACAACCAGTCCACACGACCCCATCATCTTTCTCTCCCCCCAACTCCAGCCACAAAATAGGCAAGTGAAGGCAAGTGATATCATGTCATCAAAAAAGAGTTCTTTTCAGGCCTTTTCTGCTGGTTTTCAGAAAAGATGCTCTCTTTGCACTGGAGTTGCTTCATTCTCCAGCCAAGAATGAAGCCAGGGAGAGACGAGCAGAGAGACAAGCAGAAGGAACCCCATAAACACAGTTTGAATCCTTGGTTTCAGATATCTACAAGTACTCTGAGACTCCCAGACACATGAGGCCATAAATTCTCATTTTTTCTTTAAACTAGTTAGATTTGCATTTCTGTCACCTGCTACCAAAGGATTTCTGACTACTATGGTCATGATCTTTTCACCTTCTACTCCTTGCATTTAAGAGCTCATATATTATTTTTCATGCTTCTATATTATCTTAATAATTTTCATCTTTAATGGGGACCTAACCCATTAGAAGAGCCAAACCACTATTGACACCAGTACAGATCTCACTGGGTGCCATAACCTGACTTGGCAAATCTTTTGTGCAGCAGACACTACTGGGTACCATAATGTCATGGGCAGCCCTTGTCACACAGGAGAGCACCTCTAGCCAGACACGTGCCAACCTAACTCACAAGCCCAGGTATCGCCAGCCAGGCACCGATGAGAGTACATTTCCAGTGTCAGTGAGCCACAGCTCATGGGCACTTAGCGATGAAGGACCTTACACCGTTTCTCCCCTGCCTACAC
>NW_011888827.1:2113252-2114692 GCF_000151845.1 Pteropus vampyrus
AATGAAAAATCACATTTTTCGAATGCCTTGGTTTTAACACTCCTTCCCCAAAGTTTTCTGCTGAGCTTTTTCTGCTCTTTCATGGTAGAGTGACTATAATTCATGGTTCAAACAGGGACCCTTTTAAGAATGGACGGGGACACTATTAATCTTGATACTGGCCATACGAGCACCCTCCGGGGGGAGGGAGGGAGTCAGAGGCCTAGGAGAAGGTGGCGGACCACCTCCACAGAGCAATGTGAATTAGGGTCTATTCAAGTTGGGCCTTGAAAGAGTCAACAGCCAAGCAGTCCGTTTTTACATAAGGGAAAGATTCTCTTTGCGCTGCCCTCTGACCCGGCAGCTCAAGTCGCTGGACCAACCTCCACGTGCCTCACAGAAGATGGGCACTTTCCCACTTGTTGCCCAAGAAGTCAAAGGATCCGGCTTTGAGGATCTTTATTTTCTAGTCGGAATTCTGATGTGCTGAGACTAAACCTTTCTAGATCCAGAAATTTCTCAGACGGGTGAGGGGTGGGGTGTCTAGTCTCAGAACAAAGAAGGCTGGGGAGATCGTTGGGTCCATCCCAGCCGCCAGGCAGGGCCACGCCCAGCATTCCAGATGGAATCGAATCTCTGCTCTTTCTTTTAAACCTCCAAAGGAAATTGTGCCACCTCCCTGGGTGAGCCGGTCCAAAGTTTAATTGAAATCTCCGGGGCCAGGCACCCCTCCTTCCAGTCCACCCTCCACCCAGAAAACCAATAACCTCTGACCCTCCTGCCTATCGGCCTCCATCCACTGTAAGGACCAGAAAACCCTCTCTGAGATCCAGAAAATATTCAGAACATGAAATAGACAGACAGACAGACAGACAGACAGACAGACACACACACACACACACACACACACACACACACACACACACAGATCTCCTTCCTCTCCAGCTCAGCACCCTCCCCCCACACTTTTAATTGCCAAGTAGATTGTAATTGGAAAGACAGGAAATGCAAGAAGCAAAGCTCAGAGCCATTTCTATGTCAACGCCACCCCTCCCCCACCCTAGCCTCTCTCCCCTTGACAGACAACCCATTGAAGAGCTTGTCCATACAGTCTTTCCTGTAAGAACATGTAAACAGTATCACTCAAGCTTAAACTTGAGTATTTCCCAGCTCACTTGCTTCCATTTCCTTTGTCGTGGAATGTTCTCAGGGGGAGCCGGAGACGATGGGAGGGTCTCTGCCCCACTTACCCACCCACTCTATCCCCCTCCCTCCCTCCTTCTTCAGTCCCCCTGATGTTCAAGGGTCTTACCCTTGAATACTGCTTCGGCTTTGTATGTTTGTTACTTTTCACTTCTTTGAAGGAAGCCCTCCCATTTAGTGTGCTGGAGACTCCTGGTCATGCCTCCATCTCCTTCACGCCAACATATTCCTACTGCTCAGTATGCATACAGGGTCCTC
>NW_011888827.1:2117632-2137543 GCF_000151845.1 Pteropus vampyrus
GGGACTTGGGCAGAATTTCTAAATCCTCTGTGCCTCAGTTTCCTCATTTATAAAATGGAATGAACCAGTTGTACCTACTTCCTTGATTTGTGGTAGGGACTCAATGAAATGACATGTTAAGTAAGTATTAGCTACTTTGACTAATATTTTTTTCATCACCGATGTGAGATAGTAAAACGTGGTAGTTGAAAGGGCATGGATGCTGGGGCCTGGATTCAAACCCAGACTTTTCCATCAATTACTGTGACCTCGAAGGGCAAGTTAAGGAATCTCTCTTGGCCTCCATTTTCTCATTTGTGGAACTGGGATAAAAATAGCATCTACCTCAAAGGGCAGCTGTGAGGAAGGCCCAGGCATGCATAAGCAACCTGTTAAGTTTATAGCTATTTTAATGATGATGAAACCAAGGTTTATCGGAGGTGCTACACTCTCCAGCTGGAGCCGGCTGCATGATGAGTTTACAGGCGGATCCAGGCTCCCACAAGGAAACAGATCAGACTAAGGTCTGTGTAGACAGCACCCGCTTCTGGATCTACATGTAGCTACTGTCCCTAACACCTTGGGTTCACATTTCCAAGTGACCATCACGTTTGTTTCCTGATTTTTTTGGGGGGTGGGGGGTGGCTATAATTGGAGTCCCATAAGGACAGCCAGTTTGGGGACTGCATCGTTTGTAGCAAACCTCAAATGCACCTGCTCCTATGTTCAGGTAAAGCCTGAGATAAATGCTCACTCAGCCTTCTTTGACTCAGGGCACCTTCTCTTGATTCTTGTCCCACCCCTCTAAGCCTGCTTTCTGGGGCCCTTTAAGGCAGGTATCCCCTAGATATAGTTTCTAACCCTGAGTGAGTCAGCACCCTTTGACTGTAAGTGTCAAGTCTTCAGTTTGCCCAAACAGGAAGGGGAGGAGGGTGTACATCTGGCTCCCAGGATGGCTGGAGACCACAATCAAACAATGTGATGAGGACGCAACCTCTCTCCCCCGCGTTGTCTTTATTCTCAGGCAGGCTGCGGCAACAGCCAGCAGTTCCAGGTTTCCCTTCCACCAGCTCCGCAACCCCAGCTGCAGAAAAGCAGTCCTTCCTGGACCATGAATCACATCCTCATCCCTGAACTGGTCCCTGAGGTCAAAGAGATAAGCAGTGCTCTGATTGGCCAGGGTAGAGTGACACGTTCGCCGATAGAGCCAGTGAGAAGTCATCTCCACCCAACCTCACAGATTGATAGGGGAAAGGAGTGGTCCCCCAAGGAAAATGGAGGTGCTGTCACCAGAAGAAGAGGGAGTGGGTACCTGGCAGGGAAAAACAACAGAGCCATCTCCTCCAACGTTCTTCAAAGCTGCTGCTGTGCTGGCACCTCCTGGACCCTCACCTCTGGCCTGGAGGCTCTCTACACCTCCGGGGTCTGGCGCTGGCCATTCCTCTCTACTTAATGAGGCCCAGACCACACCTTCATCTTTTCCCAGAGCCAGCAGCATCTCCCAGCTGCCCTGCAGTGTCGCCTGGGTTCAAACTTAATAGTTTCGTCCTTCCACACACCTTCATGTCCCATCAGGTGCCAAGTACTACAGACTTGGCCTCCCCAAAGCCACACACAGCCACCTCACCCCCTTTTCTTGCTTCTCAGAACAACTGCCTGTTCAGCCTCACGGCCTCTGCTGCCGGATCCAACGTCTTTTAGCTCAACCAGTGCCAGCCTCCTCTGCTCAAATAGTGCTCAGTGGCTCCATTTTGCCTAGAAATTTAACTTCCAACTTCTCAGCCCAACATTCAAAGACCTCTCCATATGACAGTCCCCTTCTCCAGCCATCCTGTTCCCTGCTCCCTTACAAGTATTCCATGCTCCAGGCAAACAATCACCTCACTCTGTTACCCCCACTCACCACCACTTGGCTCTGCCCTCCCCACTGCCAGCAACCTGTCTACACTGCACTCTACCCTGCCACCTCACGAGATGAAATTCTCCACAACACTGGCTTTAGGATCAAATCCAAGCTCCAATGCTTACCTGCTGCACATCCCTGGACAAATGCATCAGCCTCTCTGTTGGGGTTGTCATGTGCAAATGATGATACATAACTCATTAGATTGTAGTGAAAAATACATCTCTGGAAAGCTCCCTTCACAGAGTCTGGGGCCCTGCAAAGTACACTATTAATGGTGGCTACACAGTATCAGCCACCAGCCTTCAAGGCCTGGCCCATACAACATCTCTCTATGAAGCCTTTACTAACCCTGCCCTCTACCACCAAGACTGCCTTTGTACTTGTATTCTATCTTGTAATATACTTGTGCCTATCCTTCCTCCAACTAGATTGGAACTTCCAGAAAGGGAGGAGCAGTCTCTTTCATCTTTACATTCCTGAAACACCTTTCCTAGCATTATACACCCAGGAGGTGCATGAAATCATATTAGTAAAATTGACTCCAATTTCGTGCATCCCAAAGTATTCTTGCTCATTAGCTGGTCATTAGCTCATTAGACAGAGCTGACAGGAATCCAGTCACCACTGGGCACACCCCTGGTTTCAGGATTACAGACAAATCAGAGTTTCTCTTTCTCTTCCTCAGCCCCTCAGCTTGTCAAACAAGAACTGAAGCGCGCTCACCTCCCACCAACTGTCACATGAAGATAAAGATAAAATAAGAGGATGGTGGTGGTTACTGTTGAAGCAAACACACAGTGTCTGCACACCCAGAAGAACCCTGAGGGGTTTTGGATAAACCCTCCCCCTGCACGGGGCACTAGGCATGGTCTCATTCTCCATTCTTGACCCCAGTCCCCACCTCCAAAATTGCCACCCAGAGGGGTTGCCTGCTTTATGCACTGAACCTGACAGTAAAGGAATGCAGGCTTTGCCCAAAAATCAAATTCATACTTAAAAGACCAAAGGCGTGTCACCATCTAGCAGAGTCCAAAAAGTGCGCTAGACACACTAAGGCATTTATTACACGGGTTCGGTCAAGCTAGTCAACAGATGGGTCCAAGGAGAAGTTTCAAGAATCATTTGGGCAAGATGATCTGAAATAATCTTCTGACTTCCCATGGTGAAATGCTAAAGAGAAAACCCCCTGGTAAGATCCAGAAGGCTTGGCATATTTATTTTATTTTTAAGAATTTTATTTCTTTGTGGTTCCATCAAGTGGCCTTATATTTATAAGGCACAGATTGTCATCTGTCTCACACAATGGAAATTTCTTTGTTTTTCTAATTTTAAGTGTAAAGTAAACTAACTGTACAAAAGCCAAGTTTTCCTAACCTCTGTTCACTTTGTGATGATCATCTCCCCAAGTCAGTGAGACTCGATCCCCGTGATTCTTAATGGCTACATATGAGTCCATATTTGAAGATGCCGAAATTCATTTTAATCAATCCGCTACTTACGGTCATTGAAATTATTTCCAATTTCTCTCTCTCATAAATATCCTCTAAACACCCTCCAGCGAATCATTAGTACACAAATTTTTCCTTACGGTAAAATCTAAGAAATGGAATTTCAAGGCCAAGCGTTATTCAGTTTTAAGCCTTTTGATGTATACATTGCCAAACTGGCCTTGAGACTTATCAATTTACACTCCTGTCAATAATGCAGTATAATGTTCAAAAAAACTTATTTATCACACTTTCTTAACCAGCTATCACTGATGTTTAAATTTTTGCCAACCTAAGATTCTGCATGTAGATAAGGTTTTGCCTGTTAGTGAGACTGAGCATCTTTTCATGTGTAGTGATCCCTATTTACTGCCCGTCTGACTGGTACCCTCTTTTTTCCCCTTAGAAACTACCTCCCCACTTACTATCCCCAGCCTCTCTGGCTGTAACCAGAGCCACCGCATTCTCACAACTACACCCCTATGACCTGCAATCTGAGAATCTAGGAGCTGATGACTGCGTATATGTTAACTGTTCCACATAACTGCGTATATGTTAACTGTTCCACAGGATCCACTGACACAAGACAAGCCAATCAGAGTCACTTCCTAGGATTTTCCAAATCTGAGTTGGGGAGGAAATACCAGTCCTTCCACTGGTGGAAGCTATAAGATGTGAAACTATGAATGCTTTCCTGTCATATAGAGAAAGTAGTGGGGAAATATGAAGCTGATAGATCGAAAGAAGCAGACAAGGTGAAGAGCGCTGGTAGGTTTGAGTTTCAGGTTACAGGGGTTTCGAGGCCATCCTGGCCCTGCACTTCCCTCCCTCCCTTTGACATGCAAGATACTCCCATATCCTCCCAAATGAGTTCCCATAGGTCTAGACTAGTCCAGACTGAATTTCTGTCACTTGCAACCAAAATTCCTGCCTAATTAACATATCTTCTCTACTAGCTTTTCTTCTTTTGTGAATTACCTCTTCACAGTTCTTTGCTCATTTCTCTACTGGATGTCTCCTCTTTCTGATTAATTTTATGAGAGTATCTTATATATTGAGGCTCTTTGCCCAGCTGTCACTGACTTTTAACTTTCGTTATGATCTCTTTTCTCAGAGAACTTTTTTATTTTGTACTGTCAAATACGACGACCTTTTTTCTTATGTTTGTACCCCCAAACTGTAAGAAAGAGTCCCCTCCATTTTCATCTAGAATGTTTACAAGTTCATTTTTAAAACTCTAAATCTCAATGGCTCTATTTCTTTTAGTTAGTATAAAGTGAGGATCTAACACTAAGTCTTCCCCAAGGATTATTAATTAGCCAGTTATCTCAACAGCATTTCCCAAGTAAGCCATTCTTTTCCCACTGATTTGAAATACTTCCGTTATTACATACCAAATTTTTACACACACTTGGGGATCTGTATCTAGACTTTCTATCTCACTTATGTTCTTTATTCAGTCTCTATAATCATTAGGGCATTGTCCCTATGTGATGATTTAGATAGAGAGACTAAGTTACTAGCCTGGGGACCTCAGGCCAACTAGCAGCGACGCGAGGGCAGAACCCAAATCGTCAATCTCTGGACCTTTCGCCACTTCCAGCTGTAGAAAACTTAAGCAGAAGAGAACCACCAAATCTCTCAGCATCATCCTAAACTGGGGAACCTGTGTTACCGGTCAAGACAAGGCGGACATCTAGAGCAAACGAATAAAGTTGCAAGCAGAGGAAGAAGAGGATCAGGATGTGTCGAGAATGCCGGCAGTGCCCATTCCCATCTCTAACCTCCTCCCCTGAGGCTGTCAGGTGCCCCCAACCACAAGCCTTGAAAAGTAGGTAATGCTTAGCAACCCCTGACTCCTCGTGGGAGGCCTCCAGGTCTACACGACAATGTGTCCCTCACTCATGTCTAGCTGCAAATTTCTTATATTTTCTCGACGATAATGTTTTCTTTGGCCAGAAAGAGCGCTGTGTGTTTTTAAACTTTCCAGGAAGGTTGTTTATTAAGATAATACAGTGCGGAACAATCAAAATGTTTATTTTTGACTTTTGATTTAATTTTCCTTTCTATAATCCACTGAAGAAAATACTAGACTCATGAATTTGCCTTTCTTAGATTGCAGGCATCAGTTAAATTAGCAGCGGCGGGGTTCTTTCCTGTTTGTTTCTATTACACGTGTAACCCCACCCAGCTCTAATTCTTTCCTTGGGGTAATTTTCGTTTTAATGTAGAATGCCTGCTCTTCAAATTAACATCGAATCTTATTATGAAGTACCCACAGTTGAATTACTATCAGTGGAAAATTCACCAGCAAATTCTAAAGATCTAAAGGGTGAAAATAGCTCTAGAAACCACCCGGGCCAAGGTACACACTTATACAGCTGAGAAAAGTTAGACTCAGAGAGATCAAGCAATGTGCCTAAGCTCACACAGCGTGTTGGCGGCACCTTCTCTTCTCCTGCAGCTTTTCTACTAGAGGCATTAATTAACAGAGCTTTCAATGGGAAGTGAAACATCTTGGCTCGGTGCACTTAACACAAGATAAGATACCATATTACCTTGAAAAGAAAAACTGTGGGTGTCTTGACTCCACCTCTGGGAATTTATTAAACAACTATGTCCTTGAGCTTTGCCAGATGTTAGCAACACCACATTCTCATCTGCTAACAGATTCTAACCTTAGGTTGAATGTGTCTGTCACTCGAATGTGATGTCCGATGAAAGCGCTGACCTCACCTGGGAACCTAGAGGCCAGAGTTCTGGTTTCAGTTCTACAGCGGGCATCACAGTTGTCTTCCAGTATTAGAAGGGCCCCCCATCAAAGGGTGGTGCATTTATTCTGGATGCCTCCGAGAAGCAGAGCCAGGACCCAATGGGTGAGTACTGCCCCGATCACACCTGGCCTTGACCTGCAGACCTGGGTTTACCATTAGCATTTGGTGAGGCCCAGGGAGATACAAATAAAGAAAAAAACCCTAGTCCCAGCCCTCGGGGTGTTTGCAGTTTAGCGAGTGAAACAAGAAGCCTATCTAATCATTTCTTTTTTTAAATCCAGCAGTTCAAAATGGGACGGGCTGTTTGAGAGAGGGTGTGAGTTCCCAACACTGGAAAGATTAGAGCAGACAGAAACTAACAACCAGGGAGGCTGCAGAGAGTCAGAAAATCTTCAGAGCAGTGGTTCTGGCTGATTCTGGGACATTTTTAAAATACAGACTCCCAGGTGCTACCCACGAGCTTCTGAAATGAGAACATCGTGGCCAGGGCTTTGTGTCATGGGTTGAATTGTGTCCTCTGAAATATGATTATGTTGAAGCCCTAACCACAGGTGCCGCAGAAGGGGACCTTGTTTGGAAATAGGTCTTTACAAAGGTGATTAAGCTAAAATGAGATCGTTAGGGTGGGCCCTAATCCAACAGGACTGGTGCCCTAAAAGGAAGAACTTTGGATACAGACAGAAACACAGAGAAAAGACCATGTGAAGAGACACAGGGAGAAGACAGCCATCTATAAGCCAAGGGACGCCTGAGGCTACCAGCAGCTAGAAGAGAGACTGGACACGTCCCTCTCCGGCACCTTCAGAGGGAGCGTGGCCTACCCACAATTTGATTTCAGACTTCTGGCCTCCAGGACTGTGGGATAATAAGTTTCCGTGGTTCTAGACTGCCCATTTTGCGGTGCTTTGTAGCCCTAGAAGGCAGACGCAGCCTGGGAATGAGTAATAGAGCTGCTGTACTGCCTCTGAGGGAAATCCAGGCCTGGGGACCAGTCCTGCTTTCGGGACTGGTCCTGCTTTATAGATTGCTTCTGCTCCGATCCTGTATTTGGCTACCCACGTGGGCTCCTCTGGTCCTGAGACCCCGCCTCTGGAGAAAAAAGGAGCTGGCTTCAGTGTGGGGGAGCTCGTTCCTGCACACCGAGATGACAGTGAGCCCACAGCCATGTTCAGACTGATCATCAATTAACAGGCAGCCTTTCTCTGTCTGGTCACTCTGCTGCTTCCAGGCAGCTGTGAGCCACCGGCGAACGAGCCAACACAGTTACAAATGCTTCCAGGAAGAAAATGCCACTCCCTCTTCTAACAGTTACAAAAATATTAAAGATATTTAATATTTTTGGACTATGCCCTCATGCCCAGCTTCTCTCAGAGGGAGGCAGAGTGGAGAGCTGGGGCCAGTGACTTGTTTTGAATTGTACTGTTTTTATTTGTGCTTTTGATTCTCAAGGTGGGACTCGTAGAACTCTCACCTAGGTAAATCGCATGCAAACCTGCAATCAAGATAGGTACCAATGGAAGAACCCACAGAAATACACAGAAATCTTATGCCAGAGAAAAGACAGGAGCGAAAGACATGATGTGGAACCAACGCCAGCATATGCGGCACCTTGGAGAGAACTGGGAAAAGGTGCCCCTTCCCCAAGACATGTTTCTGAATCTACCACCTCCACGGGGTGACGGACGCCTCCCTAGATTTGTGCAATGTACAACCAAATGCGAAAGTCCTTACAGATGGGACAGGATGCAATGGGTCAGCACCGGGGGGAAGGGGGAGAAGTGGGTTCTTGCTATGTCAACTTGGAAAGTTGCTTCGCCTCTCTGAGCTTGTCTTTCTTTCTGAAACTGAAATAATAATAAACATAGCTGCCGACTCTGGGATGTGGTGATGGTCCAAGGGAAAAAATACGGGACCACCTTGACAAAGCTGTGGGGCTTGTTATCTGGACTTGTGCTCACTGCCAATTTACACGTTCAAAACCCAGGGGCAATTACAAAGGCATGGCCAAGTCTTTGACTGAACTAGATATCCCCAATCCAAGCTCTGAATACCATAGAAAAGATGACCGAACACTCAGAGGTGGGGGGTATCAAATCCCAAAGGTTTCAAAACTAACACATCACATGTCCTTATGTGTATCATGCACCTATCTCATAAGAAAACGTATTTTGTACATCTCTCTAGGATCACTTAACTCCATTACTATTCTTCTCAGTCAGAACGCTATTAGACAGATACCACCATTGGAGGGGGAAAAAAAAAACTAAATGTTTAAATAAATGTATAAAGATGTTGTTCCATGGGTAGGCTATCCCTACACTGTTTATAATATATTTAAAAATTGGAAAACCTAAGTGGCCCACTCCAGGGGCTTGGTTAAATATATTATTAAAACTAGTGTAAAACAATCAAAGACACAGGCCCCTTTAGATCCAGATAACCTCAAGGGTCTGCTAGAAAACACCCAGCATTCCACTGAAACGACGCTCCATTTCCGAAGTTTTTCCTGACACCCATCCATTTTGTGGGAAACTATAAACACAGATACGGGAAGGCTCCGCAACATACTGCTGACTGAAAACAGCAGCAGAACAACGTGAATACTAGGATCCCATTTGTGTCAAACACGTCTGCATGCTCACACACACACATACGTAGAGTTCTGGAAAAATGCCCATCTAAATGCTGACAGTAATTATCTCTGAAGGGTGGAACTGGTAGCAGGAACACATAGGAGGACAGAGATTTTGACTTTCTTCTCGGTGTTTTGCATTGTTTGAATTTTCTTTAGCAAGCAAGTATTACCTGCGTAGTTTTTTTAAATCTAAAAAATTAGATGGAATTGGGGGTGGCTCCACAGTGCAGTGGTAAGCACGTTTGCTTTACATGCAAAAAGTCCTGGGTTCGTGCCCTAGGTGGAGCCACGGACCATACCCTGGGTGCGCCAGGCCTGGGTGCGCCAGGCCCCAGGTGTGCCAGCCTCCCCGAGTGCGCCGGGGGGGGCCAAGCCCCGGGGGCCCCAAGCCCAAGGGGCAAAACAAAAAGAAGGGGGAAAAAAAGCCCCCACCAAGTCCTAAAGGGAAAAAGGCAAAAACCAAAAGGCCGGCCGGGGGGCGCGGGGCAGCAGGAATTAAAGACGGGAAAAAAAATTAGATGAAATGACTCCTTTTTAATTCTGAGTCACAGCTGCACACTTGATTCTTCTTCAGATGTCTCGTGTGTGTTACTAGTGACATTCCCAACAGCTGGTAAGACTGGGGGAAATAGCTGGATGGAGCAGAAAGAGTATCGGATGTAGAGTCAGGGCTTGGCACTGGGTCCGGGCTCTAGGACTAACATGGTACTTACAGTAAGTCATTTACCTCTCCGAGTCTCCAATTCTTTATCTCTAAGAATGGGGAAGAATAAAACACACCTCTTAGGACTGTAAAGATCAAATAAATCAATGGACATAAAGAGCTTCATCATTTTAAACGATTCTTTAAGAAAGAAGATGGGAAGACTCCATTGCCTGGCCTGCCTTCCCCTAGCACAGTGCCAAGTACAAAGTACTAACTAAATACTGGATTTATGACACTGGAGAAGGTGTCAAAGCCAATCCGGGGCTATTCCCATCAGAATTCTGCTTCCATGGAACCTCCAAGCCCTCAAATTTAAGGCAGAAATTTAGAGTGCAGAAGCCCACCCTGCGTGGATGAAATTATAAACAGACACAGGTTCACTTCTAAGCGCTTGCCCAAGAAGAACTTGACTCTGAATAGGCCTCTGAAATCCTCAGCCCCCTCACAGTCATTCCTGAAATGTTTTCAAGCTGCCAAAAAGACTAGCGAGAATACCAGGCACCATGATATAAAACAATTAGTTACAAAATGTAAACTGAAAAGTGTACTTGAAGTGTACCCAAAGACTAACCCTCACCTTGGTGACCCACCGAACCATTGAGGAAATCAAGTCTGTCCTTCTTTAATTTGTATTCTGCTATATGTTATAGAGAATTAAGCTTTAATTTTTAAAATCCCTCTAATTGGATACTACTGATGGGAAGACATCTGGGGCAAATATCTAGGCCTGGTGCATTCCATCCCAAGCAATGGTTAGTGGTTTGGAAAATGAGTGTGTGGCAAAATAACCAGTGGTTACTAATTATTATATATCACAGGGTTTGGCATCATCCATAAAGCCCAGTCATGTTGGCCTCTTCCTCTTCAGAGAGGATTACAGAATTGACTGTTTAGAAAGTTCTTCTCCGAGTTAACATACATTTTCTTTGTCTTAATTGGATCCAGCCTCTTTGCTCATGAGAAAGGCAATTTTTCTATAACGATTACATCCTTCAAATGCCAGGTCATCAGCCATTCCTAGGTCTGGAAGGATCACTGGTTTGGCTTCCTATTTTCTTTCCATTTTCTCAGCCTCCTTCTAGTAGTGATTTGAAAAGCATGTGAAGATTGCATCCTAAGCTACCTTCCATTTAGCCAAAAAAGGTATGAGTGTTATGACATGAGACATCTCCTCCGACCCACACAGCCTCAGAATTGGGGAGAACTGTTTGCCCCAAATGTTTGGTCTAATGCAAATATTTACTTCTTCCAAAATAAGTGAAACAAACCACTTCCAAATTGGGGATGGGAGTGGGGGAGTTTGCCAGACATTTTTCACAGTTAAGATAAACATTTGGAAAACATTTTCCAATTTGCCCTATACCCTTAGTTAATCATTCTTAACCATGTTGAATCATTTCCTAATTTACCATCTACTGTGACATCAAGACCATTCCTTGAGGACCTTACTTTCTCTGCTCCCCCACTCTCTTCCGTGTAACTAAGATATAGCATCAGTCAATTGTTTTGGAAATGTTTCTTGAACACCTACTGTGTTCCAGGCACACACTCATCTGACAGACACCCTCCCTCATCTGTGACTACAGGCTTAGTGGCATCAACCCACAACAACACTTGGCTCGAGAAAGGTTGGATCCCGAGACACCCTTTGCCATTCAAGTCAGCAGCCCAATTCTTTGACCCCACCCTCACCTCTATTTTTCCTAGAGCTTGGAGTTTCTTCTCAAGAGATATTATCTGAACATCCCAACAAACTCTTCCTGGGTGCATGAACAGACAACATTAAGATGAGACAAAGCAAATGTCTGCATCAGTCATTATAACATTGGTTTTCCTGGGCCATTTGCTGACTGTCCTCCAACTTCTTTCCATTTCACAAGTGGTGCTAAGACCCATGCCAAGATGGAATTCCATTTTCAAACGAGGTTTCACAAGACCTTTTATCAGATATGCAGACCAATTACACCGGCTGGCTTCTCTCTAGCCTGTAGTTGAGTAATTCTATCCTTCACCCCTCTTCTTTCCAGAAGTGGTTAAGTTCAGAGCTTCACCTTCTCTGCAGGAGCAGATCAAAGGCTTGACTTCCTGTCCCCTCATTACCAGGGGGTGACATCCTGCTGCCTCCTCTCCAGCATCTCAAGTTTGACAGCGACCCCCCAGGAAGTCCATGGTTAGACTTTCTCACCTCACCACACGCACGCATGCACACACGCACACACTCGCACATGTTGACATGGCTTCTAAATGCAAACATTCACAGGATTACTCTGAAAAGGGGAAAGGGGTGAACTCTGAGAGTGCTTTTTAGAGAAAAAGGCTGCTTCACGCATTCTCTTTGGGAGGGAGAGGGGGATACCCTGCAATCTGCCAGAGGATCATTTTGATGGGTTTCCCCCCACCTCTCCCAACTTGGCTCCCTATTTTTCTAGGTAAAGAAAGCTGCAGGCATATGAGCATACACCTAAGGTGCCACCATCAGGCAGTGGTGCTTGAGGGCAAGGATCTCCAAGGCATAGCAAGCCCCCAAGGAAGTGGCCTTGTGGCAGATGTGACCTGCACACGGTAAGCCAACACCAGCAGGAACTGGCCTGCCCGCCCAGTGCCCACATCTTGGCTCTACTAAGGAAAAAAATTAATGCCACTGCCTGTGATATGTTGCTATCACCATCCATCTGGTTTAACAGGGACAAGTTTCTCAGGGACAAGTCTTTGGCTACTCAAGATTCTCTCCAAGCCCTACTTGAAGGAAGAATGCCAAGAGGCCGACCTAGGTCTTTTGATGTGTTGGTGTGTGTGCAGGAGGTAGGGGATAAAGGGGTGCTGAACGAGAATACAGGTAATTGGGACTCCAGAAAGGATCACAGCCATGTGTGCACACACATGTGCAGGCATGTATGTATAGTCACATATGTCCCCAGGCATGTATGTATAGTCACATATAACCCCCCTCTCCTCAATTACAGATTCGAGTTGATAAACAGCTTTTAAAGTAGAAACACTTACTGTGAGGATTCATCTATTAGTCATTCACAACCTAGTAGGAATTACTTTATTCGACTGCTCTGAAATTGGCACTCAGCTGAAATCAGGGTCTGGAAGGAAAGTTATAGCCGCACCTTGTCCCACTCTCCAGGAAATCTCACAGAGACCCCTCTTTCTCTTCCACAGTTGCAACAAAAAGGGGTTTACATTTAGAAACCACAGTGCCTGATTTATTACTGACTCCTGTCAGGAAGATGTTATCAGCTGACTCTTTGGCACAACTTCAAATAGAGTTCCCTGCTTTACACTGAAGAAAGGCAACCTAGTTTTTTATTGTTTCAATTGCTTATGTTGCTTTCTAAGTGTGCTCTATCCTGAAAATGTTTCAGATCTCACAGGAAACAGTTTTTAAAGAGAAATGTTAAAGTGGATACAAGAACAGTGTGTTTTTGACATCTTTTTTTTGTGATCTTACCTCGATCTGTCCTTTTCAAAACAAATGGAAACCCTGAAAATTGTTTTACCTATTTTCATCCTTATTTTAGAGCACTCTGTGAAGTCTATGCTGTTTTCTTTTTCTTCCTTCTGTGGATTTACTGTACATACAACTTAATTTATTTTTCTTAATAAAATGATTATTTTTAAATATCCTCACAGGAGTTTCAAGAAGCAACATGGGGCTCTGTATGTATCTATAAAGTGCACTTACTTTGATTCAGAAAAATCTTGGCTCAATCTTGGCCAATTTCTCAACGATATGAGAAAGGAAGGGGGGCGGGTCTGGGGGGCTCGTCAGCACCACCAATATCTCTCTGTGACTGTTCCTGAACTAGATTTTTCTCTGAAGCCAGTCCTAATCCCCAGCTCCCCAGATCTAGCCTGCACCTTTCCTCTGTCTCTCCCCTGCTCCTCTCTCTCCCCACAATCATTTCCCTCTCTTTCCCTCCTTTTCCTTTCCCCCAGTTACCATGTCAGAAGTTATGAGCTTATCAGACTCTTATTTAATTCGATGTGCAGAACTCCAGAGCAGTTTTGTCCAAACGAGCTTTCTATAATGCTGAGAAGGTTCCATATATCTGGACAATCCAACATGGTGGCCACCAGCCACATGTGACCATGGAGCCCATGAAATGTGGTTCAAATGCTTAAGGAACTGAATCTTTCATTCTAATTTGTTTAAATGTAAATAGCCACATGCAGCTAGTACCTACTATGTTTGACAGGTAGCTTTAGAGGACTAGATGCCTTTAAATCTTTCAGGTCATCACCGCTGTCAGGCTACCACAGAGGATGTGCCCAAGCCAATCCCAAGAAAAATCCAGAAAGGAAGGCAGCCTCCACCATCTTTACTCCAGAGCTTTGGCCCACCAACTCCATCCAGGTCGCTACCCCAGAAAAACCACCAAAGCTCAGCCCAGAAGGCACCACTGCACACTTGTCTTCCTCTTGGATCTTGTCATTCCAGACAAAGGGTCTTCTTGACATTCTGTTTCGTGGTTTTCATTTGTAAGAAATGACCTTCGTAAAAACACACTGTCTTGGAAAATTAGCAGTTGTCTTCCAGATTCGGGCCTATCCCTCAAGTATGACCTTTAAATGAGCCTTAAATCGTATTTGGTCCCTCGGGCTATTGATCAAGTTCTAGGCACAGCACAGTCAATACAGTGTACTCAGCTAAGCAAGTCACACCACAATCAGCTTCCACTCTTTGGAAGTGGGAGGGGTGGGGCAGAAATCTAGTTCTACTCAAGTCTGTCTTACCAGCTGAAATGCCTAAGAAGATAATAATGGTGCCAAATTTCATCTCATCATCCACTTCCCGCTGCCTCTCTCCAAGGCTAACATCCAGAATGTTACCTGCCACAAGGTCCTTCAACAGTCAAGGCTGAGTGAATAAATGAATGATTTTACCCTTGTAAGAATTTCTGAAAACAATTTAAGAGTGGTTTTCTCAAAAATGAAAAGTGGGGACGAGGGGGCAGCGTCTGATCAGGATATCGCTGCTTTCTTTGTAAAAGGTAGCATGATTTACACAAAATAGAGTGCTTGCTTCCTCCAGTGTTTGGATGGCACTAAATGAAACAAGATTGTTTGCATCCCCAAAAGATAAAATTTTAAGAAGCTTGATTTATTAATTAAAATCTTTTCAATATTTAAAGTATTTTAAATAAAAATTTTCACTGAAATATAAAAGGATGTGTTTTAAAGTAGAAAAACTACTATGTTCCTGTTATCTAAGCCCACATAATTCATTTTAATCATTTAAAATCACATCTTAAACCCCTTTGTCTTCACTATTCTATTTTGATGTAGATGTCGGGGTTGGGGGTAGTAAGACTGAAGAAATTCCTAATTTCCTTTTCTATGTGTCACCTATTTGTAGCCAAATTTCTATTGTTCCTCAAGTTTCACCTCTGAGTTGCATGATCTACTTCAGTGAAATCTTTTTGGAACCATAAGAGTTTTTTATTTCAAAAATGTCTAGATATTACAATGCTTTATCTTGAGCCACAAATATATTGGCAACAAATATTAACTTTAAATATTGCCTGAAATCCTGGATGGTTTCCTAAGAATATCGGGAGTTCTTAGGTATGAGTGGAATAGCCCTTGGTGACAGTGAATTTGGTCATCTGTTGAGCTCTTTCCTGAAATTCACTTGGACGTTACAGAAGTTTACAGCCCAGACCTAAAGGGTATCATTTAGCAAGCAATTACAAGAGTGACAGCTCCTGGAGACATAATTTAAACACAGATTAGTTTGAGCACTGGAAGAATCAAGCTTTTTGGAGTTTAGAATCTGACAAGAAGCAGCTAAGCTCTTGAAAGTTGAGAATCTTGTGGGCATTTACCTGATGATTTTAAAAATAAGCAACTGCGTTCATTAAAATCATCACTTGAAATCTTTCTGGAAGAGAGCAAGACCTGAAAACATTGCTTTTGGTTTCTCTACCTCCAAGGTGATGGTACTGAAAAGAAACTTAGAAAAAATAAAAGGGAGCGTCATGTAATGGCATTGTGCTTAACAGGCCAGCCAGCATTTCCACACTCTGGGCTGCCTGTGCCAGGATGAATGCTATTGCTCCTCTGTGCCATCAGATTCAAGGGCGAAGCCACAGGCTGCCATACGTACGCCTGCCGATAGCAGTAAGAGGGCTGTGAGCTTCAGAGACATTTCAGTGTTCTAATAACAAAACACCAATGTTTCAATTTCATTGTGAAGAACTAACTAGTGGTCCTAGAGAAAGAAGGAAGAAAAGCCTGGGCTTTCATCTTGCTGTGGAATGCTGCGTCTGTCCAAGCAGAGCCTGGCCCTCGTGGGCTGGATGCCGTTCCCCACTTCCTCTTGCCCTCCCTAGCCTCGGCTGGCCCCCAGCTTCACCTTTTCCCAGGACCCCAGTCTTGATCATCAGGAAGAGCCAGGACAAGTCACCGATTTGTCTGAGGAAATGGTTCTCACATATTCTTGTTTTCAGCAACTGTGATCAATGGCAAAGTCATTAGGCTTCTGACGTCTCAGTTCCTGTGCTTGGTGCCTGCTAGAATCATGCTCAAGAAAATGTGATCAGTACTCCCTCTGTCACCTGCCTGTGGAGATAGGAAAGGTAGAACCCTGCAAAATTTCTTCTCACCACTGTTCACTCAAGAGTGAGGCAACGGATCTAGAATATGAGAAAAACACAAAAATCCTTACAGAAAAAAAAAAAAAAAAAAACCCGCATGCACACACAAAAGGCACTCTGCAAACACTCTTTCTCACTACTACTATTTCAACACTAGCTTGCTTGCCAATCTTCTGAGATTCTGAAATGTAAATAAATAGATAGAGTTAGTCTGGGCCTCTTTTCATTAAATGCTTAATCACTTAGCTCATCTCCATAAATTGGCATGAATTCAGTCTCCACTTCTTTCTTTTTTTTCCTTAATCATTTTTTAGGGGAGTAATCTAAAGTTCCTAAGAGAGACCAAGTTGGTATTTTCTCATAAGATCAGGACAAATAAATGGCCCACAAAATACATTTGGGTGATTTAAAATTTTGAACCGAGATCTTGACCTATTCTTATTTCAAAACATCACAAAGGTGCAATTTGCTTGCTTTGTTTTCTAATTACTAATAATGAATCATTTTTGCTCTAATCTACTTATAGGTTTTCTATATTCATGTTTTTTAATATATTGCTATATGCATGTTTTCCACTTTATGTTTTATCATGGTACAAATTTGAATTTACTGTGAATTTAGAAGTCATCTGCTTTTCAGAATGCATAATAATAACAAAAGATAGGCCCCCAAATTATTCACCAACATATCAGCTACAAATTCCTTTACAGCATTTGCAAAGTGTGTCTGTCTTTCTTCTAGGCCTGTTTCTCTGTTGTTTGAGACAAACATGACTTACTTGAAAGCCACGTTTCAGATTGTTTACAATATATTTTGTTAAGTGAACTAAATTAAATTTCACATTCACCAATTATATTTCTCATTTGTAACCATTCACAAGAATCTTCAAGTAAGAAGTGTTTTAAACATTCCAAACAACTGAGATTTCTTAAGAGACTACAAATTTTATGTTAGTATTTCACTAAACTGACTGGAACTTTCACTTCTGAATATTTGGAAAATATGATTATTTGCAGAATTACTTAATTTAAAAAAATCACTTCAAGTACATGTGAACTGAGAAGAAAAAAAATTAACTGCTTTTATTTCTAAAAGCTTTTACACTAATTAAAATATACGTGCTCACATTTTTAATAAAGACCCAGCAAGAAGAAAATGGGAGCACTTAAAATCGTGGATTCTGTTTAGACGGAAGAGGAAAAGAGGGAAAGAAATGCAAATTTAAAAATGGGTTCCACGTGATTAATTTTTCTTATTCATGTGTCAGTCTCTCCATTTCCATACAGGCAAGGCCCTTTCCACTTCAAAGGCAACGTCGAGAGCTATTTTCTCACCATGAGCTGACTACCAAACTCTCAAAGAGAAATTGAAAAGACTTTAAAAGGAAAGGGAAGTGTAAGGCACATTCTTGAGCGCTTTTAATCACTGTAATTCCGTCAACCTATATAAGCCTCGCTGGAGCAAAACCCTGAAGTGAAAGCCTACAGAGCTCTTTCCTCCCTAAGGTTCTGAAAAAAAAAAAAAAAAATTTGTTAACCTGACAAGCCAAAATATCAGGCGGTGAATTCATTTCGGTGAAAAATAAAAACTGGGCAGACAAATTTGGGGGAGAAAACTGATAATACTTTGCTCACTCCAAGCAAAACATTGAAAAGAAGCAACCAAATGAGGAGGGAAGAAAAAGCATGCCCCAGGCAAAGGAACGTGTAGAGCAGCAAATCTCGGGAGCAGAATTCCCCGGGGCAACAGGAGAAACCAGTGAAACTTGCGAAGCCTCCAGCACCATCCTATTCAGTGATTTCCCAAGAAATAATTTCAGAATGGAGGGAGGGAAAAAACTTTCCCAGCCTCCGAGCCCTGAGAAATACAACCATGTCCCACCACTAGGTGGCGGCTGCAAAGGCTGAGAGCTGGGGCGGGTGGGAAGGGGCTCTTTGCTCCGCTTCTTCCCCTCCAGGACGCACTGCCCAGTCTGTGGGAGAAACCATCAGTCCCCCACCTTGTTTCCGCTCGCTAAAATTTCAGGTTAGGAAAAAAGAAAAAACATCAGGCCTTAGAAACTGAAGTTGCCAAGAAACAGCCTCTCCTACAAATCTGTTCTCACACCAAAGCTGAGCAATTGGGCCGGGGTTGGGGAGAGGATGGACCTGCATATTTTAAACTCTGCTCAGGTTTTCAAAGCAAATCTTCCAGGCGGTTGCTTTAGAGCGACAAATGACGACGAAATTACGACGTGAACGCTGAGTTGAATTAATGGGCTGTGCATCACCCTAACCCGCACAGCGTGTACAAGAGCCACAAGGTGATGGAACCGGCTGAATAAACATGAATCGTTTTATCGCTGGCCAAAAATTCTTCCTTCATTCATCAAAGTGGGTGAATAAAAATATTAAGAGGTAGGTAAGGCATTTTCGTGGGCTGCTCCCTGAGTATCCTTCTGAAGTCAAGACCTTACTTAGGCTGTCTTCTACCTTGGGTGTCAAATAAAGCCTCCTCCCATGAAAGGGAAAAACCACTTCCCCGTTTTATAAAAAGGCTGCACGCCAAAGCTCAAATCTTGGCAAAAGAGATGTTACATAAATTCCAGGTGTTCCTAAATATGTATGTTTACAGGCACACAATCATTTTAGGAAGCATCTAAGTTTCCGAGCCACTTTTTTTTTCATCTCAGGGAAGCGTCAAAACGTGTTTATAGCTTTGACTTCAGGATCTTACCCATTCCGTTTAGACATTTCCTGCCAACTAAATGCAGGAAATCTAATGATTTGCATCCAAAACGCATCTAAGCACTGGTACATTTACCTTTCTTTTCTTAAGTGAGCCAAAATCAAACAATTCAGTTACTCCCATCCCCAGTCCAAAAAAAAAAAGAAAAGAAAAGAAAAAAAAACACGTTTGAAATCCTGAATTATTTTCTAGGTGATATGTACAGCCATCCTCTCGTTATTCTAGGAACGGGCTAATTCCTCAACATCTTACTTTGCCTTTAAAAGGCTTCCTTCCACACGACGGGATTTCCCTAAGAAACATTCCCAGCGGATGGTTTCCAGCAATAGCCTGTATCAACTCAGCCTGCGCAAGCAAAGACTTGGCTTCTGCTAATTCCACCCCCAGCAACACACATACACACACATACACACACGCACACACACCAATTCACACTCAGAACCATCCCGGGCAGACTCGAAAAGCTATTTTATTTTCATGTCTGTCCATCTCTTCCTGAATGAATGCTTTTTCCAACTGACCTTTCAACAGCTGCCGCGATGTCTGTAAGGTTAGAGCAGGAAACTAGGGGATATTTTAGCATCCTAATCCCTGCAACCTCGATGGGTTTCCTTCTCTACCCAAGTGCAGATTCTCTGAGCCCAAGGGCAAAACCCTGAAGCGTTTGCGGAGCAGCTCTCCGAGATGTCCTGCTCGCGACCAACTCACTGCGGGCATCCTACACGCACACGCCCCAGCCCACAAGCCGGCCGACACCCGCACCCTGACCCGCGGCGAATGAGCCAGGCACGCACTGGCCCTGCCTCTTACCTTCCCTGGCTTTCAACAAGACCGTGTTGGCCACGATGTTTTCCAGCTCCATTGACAGTCGGCGGTCAGCGAGGGAGCCGGCTGGTGGGGCTGTCAGAGCCTGAGGGTGCTGTCGCTGTCGCTGCTCGGGCTGCCGCTTCTGCTGCCGGAGCCGGGAGCCGGGAGCCGGGAACCCGCCTTTCCTACCGCATTATTCCTGCTCTTATCCCTCAGAGTTTTCCCCCTCTGCAAAGAGGAGCCGCCGCCGCCGCTGCTTCTTCCTCCCTCTGTGTCCCCCCTCCC
>NW_011888827.1:2138550-2167594 GCF_000151845.1 Pteropus vampyrus
CGGCGTCCCCCCGCGCCCGGGACCGCCCGCGCCCGCCCGGCCGGGACTCCAGGGATCCCTGCGTGGGAAGCGGCTCGTTTGGCTACTAAACTGCTTTCCCGCACGTAGGGCCCGCAAATCAACGATCCCCAGTCTAAACAAACGCGTTCAGATTAATAACGCAGACAGAATCATTTGAGTCGGCAGTGAGGAGCGTTAATGAGTAACAGCGCCAAGGCGGTGTTGGAAATGCGTTTTCAAATTCCGGGCTTATTTATCTTGGGGCTCTTAGCGCCTTTCCACTTTTTGTTCAGAGCATCAGACTCCAGCTCAGCGCTCAGCCTCGCTTCCTTGCTTCCTTTGAAGACCTCACTTGTGGGAGATGGGCACTCGGTCACCCCGAGGGTGTGCAACGAGTGTCCTCTGGGTTGGGGGAGGGGTAGATTGGCCCCAAGAACAATGAGGCCTTTGCCTCCTCTGCATCCTGCAGGCCGGATATCCGCTCAGAAGCCGGCTCTGGGCCTTCTCTGTGCAAAAGGAGGAAACCTTCTGTCCCCAGGGCTTCCAGGAAGTGGCAGGGAGGTGCCAAGAGAAACGGAGAACAATTATCACTGGAGAATATAAAGAAATCAATAGACTTTCCAGGCCTTGGAAACCAGAATGGTTGCTGATTCTAACACACAGGATTGTCTTGTTCTCTGATGGAGTATACCCACCATCACCACTTCCTAGTGTCTGGATTTGAGTCATTGGTCTCCCTGAACCTCACTTGTCTTGTCTTCATAGTGGGGGCAGTAACAGTTTACCCGTTAAAAGGCAGGGAGCTGAGCAAATAACTTCTTAGACATCTTCTGCTCCAGGAATTACTGTTCTAAGCAAACCAGGCTTTGTCTTGGCTAGAAATCCACATGCCCAGAGCCCTAACTTATAGTAGAAAGTCTCAGAGAGAATCCTAGAGCTGGCAGCATCTCAGAACCACCAACTACGATGATCACTTGCTGGCAGCCTAAGGTTTGATGCAACCCTAAATTTGCTATTAAGTTGGCTGACATTAAAAAAAACAAAAACAAAAAAAACTTGAATGCCTTTAGGTGGCTTGTGCTCCATAGCAGCCTTCTCAAACTTTTACGTGCATACAGATCACTTAAGGATCTTATTAAAATGTAGATTGTTTCTCTAGGTCCTTGATGGGTCCTGAGATTCTGCTGTTTCTAACAAACTCCAAGTGCACCACACTGAGTAGCAAAACTCTACAACTAACGATAATCCCCACTACTCTCCGATGTCTTATACCCAGCCTTAGTCACCAATGATTTTACCTGTCTGGCTTCTATAGGCAAATTTAAGTTTATAATCCTGGAAAATTCTTGCCTGTTCTCCCTCATCTTACAGATGTGAAACAGACAAGATCGAATAAATCAGTTCTTCGTGGTCATTCAGCAAGTGAAAGGCTATCTACTTCTCTCTGCCACACGGTAATACATCCTGCCTACAAAATAAATGGCTGTACTTCAAGTGTCTGTGCCTCTATGAAGAAATTAGGACATTCCAATGCAAGAATGGAATGATAATGGCTAGATTTACTGGATACCAACTCTGAGCCTGGTCCTGTGCTTTCCAAAGATTATATCATCGAACACAATATCTGGATGAGGGAGAGAACATAGCCCCATTTTATAGGAGAGATTTTATAACTTGCTTAAGGTCATACAACTAATAATGAGTAGACGACCTGGGATTTGAACCTAGCAGTCTGACTCAGAGTTTATGCACTTAACTTCTGGCTAGCTCGGGCTGGCCAGCAGAACTTGGTTGCAGTTGTTCTCTTTGGCTGCTAGAGCGAACTTAAATTGCATTGTAAGAAGGCAAAGCAGGCAGTTGGCTAAATGATTAAGACCTAAGGGGGTTTTCCATCGCAGTCCATAATTCCACCATTATAGCTTCATTCTTTTCAATTAACTGCATTAAATACTGGCAGTCCTCTTGAAAAAATGGGTCGGATTCAAGGAAGAGTAGTCCACTAAATATCAATAGGAACACAGGGACTCTTTCTAGCTGACGGCAAGAAGGGAACTCCAAATGGAGGAGTGGGTGACTTCGAGAGGGATGGGAATATGCCCAAGACAAATACTGACTTCTAATTCCACTCAGGATCAGCTGAGCTGGAAATGCAAAAGGAACATGAAATCCTTTCATTCTATTAGCACCTGTATCTCATGGATAAAGCTGCTCAGAGTTCTTGTAAATAGAAATTGACTGTTCTGCAAAGTCACAGACCTATCTTCATCCTAAAATATGAATTACTTTTGCCTGAAAAATCAATCTGGCTTTCTGAATAGTGCTGGAGCTGGGGTTTCCCTCCCTTTCCTTGCAGCACAGCTTTCTAATCATCAGGAAACAGCTGGAGATGGTGCTTTCATTCTCCCATTTATTCTCTCATTCTTCAAAGTTTCCCTTTATGTGCCATGCGCTGTAGGGAATACAAGTAGGTGATTTCCCAGAAGAGATCACCACTAGGAAGGAAGGCAAACTGGGAGGCAAACTACCGAGATAAAGTGGACTCAGGGCCATCGTGGACACATACACAAAGGACTTGGAAACAGAGAGGAAGACGTGATTTCAAGCACTGAGGAAGATTGTAAGGAGGAGAAATGAGAGCTGAAAGTGGAGTTGGACGCATGTTTCCAGCCATACTCCCTCCCCTCTGCGAAGTCCCTTCTGTGGTCCCCAGCAGTTACTAAATTTAACATTAAAAATTCTGCCATGCTGTAGACCACCTATCGTCCTTCTATTAATATGTTCCCTGAAAGTCAAGTTGCTTTAAAACTTTTTATTCATCCCCACCAGTATTTGTGAAGTGTGAGTAGTAGTAGAATTATCACACTTTGGAAAAAAAAAAAAAAACTGACCTCCAAGCAACACATTTTGGGAAAAAAATGCCTCTAAGAGATGGGACCTGAGCAGCCTTTGGTTCAAGATGAACCAGCTGATCTTCATACATCCATTGGGATGCTTCACCCTGGTGTTGCTGGATGATTATGACCTATCGACATTTAAACACCCAGCTTGGTAACAAGCCTTTTCAGGCTCATCTGTTGGAGTCTTAACTGCAAGTTCAGAAAAGAGATTCCTGGTGAAACACGCCCGTCTGCCGATGGTCCCAACCACATGTGGCTTCTGTGCTTCTGGTGCCACAGAGTTTAACGTGGTCCTCTTTAGTGAGACCAGAAGGCTTCCTTCCCTGGTGCCGTGTTCATTTAGGATCCCCTCCGTAGACTTACTTGGGCACTGAATTGCTAAAAAGCTGTTGCGCCCTTTGTATAGAGGAGGTCTGAAGTGGGTGATGAGGCTGCTTATTCAGGTGTCTGCCTTCTCCACCAGAAGGCTTGAAATGTGTCCCTTTCATCTTTAAATTCCCTTCTCTATGGAACCTAGTAACTGCCTTACATGTAGTGAGAATGTAGCAGCATTTGCCAACTCAGAGCAAACGTGGCACTGCTCAACCCCACCTAGGCCTCTGGTTATTTCATACTAGTTAACTATCAAAATTCCCATATCCTGCCAGATCACAGATTAAAAGGGAAAAGTAAGGCAGATTTAGCCCCTGATATCAGAGGTCAACATTACAGAAAGCCATGGGCAATCTCTCAGTGCCTGGGACTTCCCGCTGTCTGACTGTACCTCCATCTTCAAATGCAACTGTCTCCTGCCATCAGCCCAGTAGTTAAACCAATAATACAATTTTAAAGGAAACTAAGCAGACCAATTCCAATTCACTTTTCAGACTGACACATAAGATATTTATCCCAAAAATGGTTCAGGGAAAGCTGGACTTTTTTCATTTGGTTCAGTGCTGAACAATCAGATTTAGATGGAAGGAAAATGTTCAAACTGGCAAGGAAATTTACACAGCAAAAATATAAAAATTAACTCAGGGTGGGAAGAGGAAAAACAGCCTCTTCTTAAGTACTCTACCTAAAAGCCAATGGTTTTCTGTTATTATGGATAAGGAACGATTTCAAACCATCGCTTATGGTCTTTTTATGGCCAGCATCTATCAGGTGATAACATGAGGAAAGCCAGGTTCATTTGAGCATGGTAGCCTAAAATAGAAATGTAGATACAGTCTTGACAACAAAGATAGAATCGCTTCTTAAAGAGGAGGAAATGAGATGAATGCAATGTTAAAAGCCCTTAAAATCAGATGACTCATAGGTGAAATGGGCTCCAGCAGTTTCGACCTTAATGCTGCAATAACAAACTTTTTCTTGCTCCAGAGACTGGGCCTAATTATCGTTGAGACCTTAATACAAAGCTTTTGCTGTCCTAAGATAGGCCATTGCAGGTATGTGAATATTTAATTGACCCAATAAAAGAAGGGCATACTTGCTCCCTTCTGGAAGTCTCAGCTAGCTAGCCAGTTTATGCTAATTAGAATCTAACAAATACTCAGTTTAAAAAATGTAACGTTTTGCACAGGTTGCTCTTTGACAATTTTGTAAAAAAGAATATGGTATCTCATTTGCCCAATTGATTTGAAACAGCTTCATTTCTTCCTGTAGAAGCAAAAGGCATGGGTTACCCTTCCATGGAAATGAGCTTGTGTGGGAACCAAGCTTACAGCATTCCTTCCCCGAGGCTGTCAAGGTCTCCTCCATAGAGAGAGGATGCCATCTAGCATGGAATCTGGAGAGCTGCAGCCAGCTCCCAAATGGCCAAAGTAAGCCTCAGGCCCCACATTTTGTGGTCTAAAATGAGTCCGTGAGTGTGCTAGCCTAGTTCATTTACAACGCAAACAGTTCGCACGTGCTACAAAGGCAGTTCTACTTGTGAAGTGGAAATTGGGCCATAGAACATTTTCACTTCTTATATCTCAAGCTCCACAACCTTCTCATGCACCAGGAGCCAAATGGGATTCCAATGAATCTCCTCTTCCCCAGGCTGAATTTGGCCTCTCTGTGTTTTGGGGAAGGTTAGCATGTTCTTATTAAGGATGCAGGATATTCATTCTATGGAATGGCTGGACCATAACTCACTTAGCTAGTCATCCATCAATGAACATTATATTATTATCAATCTTTTGCCATAGCAATAAGACAATGATTTTTTTAAAAAGTAAATGAGCATTTTTTTCTCTCTGTCATCTACCTTTTAAATTTACATACAATAAAAGAAAATTCACTCTTTTCAGTGTTCTATGAATTCTGGCAAATGCATATACTTGTGTAACTACCAACAACCAAAATATGGAATAGTTCCAACAGTCCTGACTTTTTATTTTATTTATTAGAACACATGAATTAGTGTCATCCTTGCACAGGAGCCGTTCTGATCTCTGTGTCCTTCCAATTTCACTCTTGCTTTTTAAATTCTTTTTCTTTCTTAAAAAAAAAAAAATCAGAGTTCCTGAAAAAGTTAAACTATATTGACATATAACCCAGCAGTTCCATTCCTAGATATATACCTGAAAGAATTAAAAACATGTACACACAAAAACTTGTAAACAGATGTTCATAGTAGCACTATCAAAATAGTCAAAAGGTGGAAACGATTCAAATGTCTATCAACAGATTAATGGAGAAGCAAATGTGATATATCCATACAATGGAATATTATTCAGCCATAAAAAGGAATGAAGTACCGATACATGCATACTACAAGGCGGATGAGCCTCAAAAACATTTTTCTAAGTGAAAGAGGCCAGAAAGAAAAGGACAAATGTTATATGATTCTAATTGTATGAACTATCCAGAAAACTCATAGCAACAGAAACAGATTGGTGATTGTCAGAGGCTGGGGTAGGGGAATGGGGGAGGAACTGTTTAATGGGTAAGGGGTTTATTTTAGGGTGATGAAATGTTTTGTAATGAGATAAATGTGGTGGTGTCCCAACATTGTGAATGTACTAAATGTCACTGACTTTTTCATTTTAAAGAGGTTAATTTTATATTGTGTGAATTTGATTTCAATAAAAATAAAAATTTTAATCCAGATAATAGTTGAAAGATACTTGGGTTAGACCAAGTGATGAATGATATTAATGTGCTAAACAATTTACAGTTTACAAAGTGCTTTCACCTACATGATAAGTAGGTATGTATCATTACTCCAATTTTATAGATAAGGAAATTACAGGCTAAAGAAATAAAACACGTGACCAAAAAGTTGCAGAGCTGGGATTCCAAGACCAGTCCCTGATTCCATATGCAGCGTTGTTTCCACTGAGGTAGGGAGGATGGGAGTCTTCTAGGTCTTCTAGCACAATCTTCTAGCATGATAGGAAAGTTGGAGCGTTTTTGACAAGTGGCACTGGTCTGACAGGAAAGAGAATAGTGGCAGGAGGCCTAGAGTCCAGGGGACTAGATCAGTGGACAGAGGAAGAAGCAGAGGAGAGGAGGAAGAAATCAACAAATAGAGGCCCCCCACATTAGCATGCTGAACAAAACCAGGACAGTGGGGGACAGCAGGCAAACCTGTTGGAAAGAGGCTTTGAGCTACGATAAGCACTCCCCATTAGGAAATTCCAAGTTAGTGCTTGTTCCGTTAGCACATAGACTGAAATCGGAAATTCTAAATGAGAAGCTTTGCCTCCCCACTGACCTGGAGAGGGGCTGATCCACAAACTCCTCTCCTGCAGCCCTCTCATCTTCCCACCTCTCTGATATGTCATTTTTCCCACTTGGGAGGGACCAAGGACAAAAACAAAACTGCACAGCATCTTTATTTTCAGCACAACCTCACCCCACCTCTACTCAACCTCTAACTCTCTGGCCCCCAGCATCCGACTTGGGAGAACACCTCATGGTGCACCCTTGATCTCGCCAGTTTTTCCCCACCCCAGCCCTCCTCCTCCACCCCCCTCTACCCTTGGCTTCTTCCAGAAAGAATAATCCCCAGAGATCAGACTTCCTGGATGAAGACATCCCTTTCAGGTGTTATACAACACAGTTTAACTCCTCTTTATTCCCAACTTCTCCATTCCAGAGTTAGGAAGTTGGCTTGATTTCAAATACCTAAAAGCCCCTCAGAGTGTTTTCTCAGAATAAAAGAGCCTCTTCCCCTTCAAATGGATTTTTCCTTCACCCCTACCTCAACAATCACAACAACAACAGAAATACTGCTAGCCTAAATAGTTTGTGACTCCTTTTAGTCATCAACATTTCAGCAATAGTGGCGCCAGGTTGCAAAGCATGTAACATATATACTAACCCTCACCATTTTCAAAGCATGTTTATGGGCTCCATCTCCCTGCTCTGTTAAGGCTACTTAGGTGAGGGGCCCAAAAGGAGAAGCTGCTTTTCATTTCCCTGTGTTTTCTTGCCATGGAAAGAGGAAGAACCCAGCAAAACCCAGAGTGATGTTTGCCATCTCTAATTGTAGCCCCAGCTACCAAAATGTTAACTTGTGGTTCCAGGGAGGTATTTTCCTAATCATCATAAAAAGCAGCATATATATTTTCATTTGCCTTTCCCTCAACTAGGCCCAAAAATTCTCCCAAACTCAAAAGGAAGAATTTCAGTTATTTTCTACTCTTTGGGTAATGAGGACAAGGTCAGTTTGTCTTTTTCCTTTAGGGGAACAGTCTGTGTCCTTGTTGTGACTGCTAGAGAAAACTGCATAAAAAGATGTTTTTTCCAGAATGAATGTGGAAAGAACGTTTTGGCTACCATGTTAGCCACTGTTTATTCACTCATTTGACAAACTTTTTCTGAGCAGTCGCTATGAGCTAGGTACTAGCCTCACCATCGGGGCCACAGATTGCATAAGACACGCGCTCTACCCTCATGAAGTTCACAGTTATGTTTAAGATGTAGACAAGGCAAAAGAAAATTCCAGTGCGATATGACGAGAGAGACGAGAATGAGAAAGGCAGGTACCCAGCGCTTCCTAGGCACCTGAGAGGGTTCCCTAACCCAGACAGATTGGGGAGTGGTCAGGGATGGCTTGGCGGAACAGTGCTGATATTGGTGATCAAAGATCAATCATAGTTATCTTTCTCGGAATGAACAAATGGGGAACTCTGCATGTCCTTCCAGGAGAAGTTTCGGCTGCAGCCTGAGATTAGCTGAAGGCCATTCATTCACCTTGCAATTCTGAACAGGCCACTGGGAGGCTCAGGTATGAAATTCCTTCTGGGTCTCTCGGCCTGAGATTCTAGGGTATTTCATTCCCGTTAGGACAAAGGAAATCAGCTTTTAGAAAGAGATCAGCAGACCAGGAGACTCACGTGTCCACTGGAGAGTTCTCAGTTCTAATGTCCACGAGCCAATAAACCCGTGCGCATTGAGGAAAGCTCTTTAACCACAGGCAACTGCCTCAACTTCCTGTATGGGAAAGAAGCGAAAAGCAGTGAGACTTCCTCTCCAGTGGCCAAAAGACTTGGGAATTGGGCTGCTGTGCTGGGCCTCTGCTTTGTGTGAGGGGAACCGTAGTGCATTGTCGTGCGTGCCTGAAATGCCCACGTGAAGAACAACTGGAATGATTGAGAGTTATGGAGCTGCAAATTACAGAATGTCCTAGCATAATCTACATTGAGAGGAAAAGCAAAAAGATACCCAGAAGACAATACATTTTAAAGATGAAAATTAAGCCATATATTCAAAAGAAAACATCAAACATGTGGACACAGGTTAATATAGTAGAAGTTAACTATTTCCATAAAGAGAACTTCTTTCAAAATCGTACCAAGCTATTGGACACCCAACAATAACTGAAATCTGCATCAATCTTAGAAGTGATCAAGATTTCTTTGTAATCATAGCTAAAACCCATTTCAGGTGGATGGGGATCCGATAAGTGTCTTTTTATTATTATTATTATTATTAATTATATTATTTTATTATTACTGTGACATTGGTTAACGAAATCCAGTATGTTTCAGGTATACAGTTGCATATATATATATTGCATTGTGTATTCACCGCCCATAGTTAGATTTCTTCGTCACCACATTATTTGACCCCTTTTACTCCATCTATCTCCCCTTCTCCCCCACTGCCCTCTGGTAACCACTAGTCTACTGTCCATGTCCACGAGTCTCTGTTTGTTTGTTCATAGTTTTAAAAGAGAAAAAAGTAAGGCAGTGTCTCCCTACTCACAGCTAGATGCTATGATTGACTATTCTCATTTTACTGGATGTGGAAACTGAGGTATAAGAGTTAAGTAACTGCTCCAGATGCAAGGGATTTGTGATGCCTATGACACTCTACCCTCCAAGACCATAAGTGACAGACCAGAAACTTGGTCCCATGTCCTGGTGGCTCCAGAGCCAATGCCATTAACCATTAAAGCAATGATTTTTCAACCAGGAGTGATTTTGTCCACCAGGGGACACTTAGCAATGTCTGGAGACATTTTGGTTGTCACATCTAAGTGGGTGTCTTCCTCTCACAAGCCCACCAAGACAGGAACAAACAGAATCCAAAAAAAAAAAGTAGAGTAGGCAACACCTGGCAAGTCCCCAAGATGGTGAACATCAACTTCAGGGGCAGAACCCACTAGAAATGCTCAAAGGAGCAGAGGGTATGAATGCACCAAAAGAGAGCATCCCCATCAGGCCTGGGAGCAGACACTTCAGCGAAGGATAGATGGCCAATACTCCCCCATGCACTGACCTGGACCACCTTTTTAGCAGCACCTCCTCTTAAGTCCCATCGAGCACCTTATGCTTCAACAAATACCACACGGGGTGAGACACTGATGTGTCAAGAATGGAGACTCTGCAGTCAACGTCTGAGTTTTAAATCTTGGCTCCTTCCCTTTCTAATTGTGAGAGTTTGGGCCAATTACTAAAACTTACTAAACCTCAGTCTCTCCACATATGAAATGGGAATGATAAATTAAAAATAGTTCCTGTCTCACAGGGTTGTATAAAGATCAGATAGATACTGCATTCAGCCTAGAGCTTGGCTCCATAATAAGTTCTCAATAAATGTTGGTTGTCAATGATAACAAACCAATGGGACAAATGTCACCTATTATTTCTATTGCCATCTTCCTCTTCAGCTTCCCCTATTCCTCCCTCAAGAATTCAAGCCATCAAAAAGAAATAAATGAATAACAAATAAATAAAAATTAAAAAAAATAATTCAAGCCATCTATCCTGATAGCACTTTATGACACTGTTCTTGATCTTTCTCTAAATTCTCACAGCACTTAAACTGGACTTCTCTTTTATTTGAAATAACAAATACTTATAGTACTTACTATGTGCCTACAGACTGTGCCAAGTGCTTTTAAAATATTAACTTGCTTATTCCTCACAACAACCCCTGGGGGAGGCATTAATATCATTGCCATTTTACAGATGGAAAAACAGGCAAAGAGTCAAGTAACTCACCCAGGAGAGTTAAGTACTAAGTGGCAGAGCTGGTGTTTGAACCCAGGCTGTCCACATTGAACCATTAAGCCTCTTTCATGTCCCTTAGAGTGATGGATCTTGGATTTTTAAAAAAATAATCTTTACTCATTTTTTCCTGGCTACACATGGAGTTCCTTGGGAGCAGGGCCTTTGTGATCCATTCAATATATGCTTATTAACTGATTAAAATCACATTGTTAATTAATGTGAATTCCTTCAACACCAGAAGGCTCTACCTGGGACCTAAATAGGAAAGAAGATGGATTACTCCAGAAGCTAAGTAGGCTGGGGTTGAAGGGATGCAGGAACTGCACTCTAACCTGAAAGGCAATGGTAGAAGTGGAAGGCAGAACGTAATGCTACCTTTAAGCTAATAAGATAGGACTAATGAAAGCTTCTCAACTTTAAAACTGAAAGGAATCTTTTATTCCTTTTTATGGTTGAATAATATTCCATTATGAACTACAGGATGAGTAAGGTTAATGACAAGGGAACTCCACACTGTTCTGTTGCTTTGTTTTACACTGTGCCTTACATTATAGTGAAGTTTAGTTACAAACCAAACTGCCTACATGTGGAGACTAAACGACATGTGTATAAAACAGGAGAGAAGTACTCTTCAAAGTGCTGGAAGAAAATGAGAGGTGGCCAGCAAGGACTAGGGGCCAAAGGAGCATGAAAAGAGAAAGCTACCCTCGGCTTTTCTCGGCTCAAGCTATGGCAGCTCAGTATTTGAAAACCACAGTGTGAGATAAAAGATGAGAAGACGAGAGTGTAGATAATGTCAGCTCACAAAACGGCTGGTGAAATGGTGCTGAGGCTGAACTCCAAGCCAGACACAAGGCTGGGCAGGTGTGAGGGAGTCCTAGGTTCTAGTCCTGCCTCTGCTTCCAGCTATCTCTGTGACTTTGGAAGGCCTCTCCATCTCTAGAAGTCTGTTTTCTTCTCTACAAAATCAATGGGCTAGGATACAGCAGGGGTTTTTGTTGTTGTTGGTCCCTATTTCTTTTTAAAAATTGAGGTAATAGTCACATAACAAGATTAACCATTTTAAAGTGTACAATTCAACGGAATTACATTCACAATGTTGTACAACCACTATTTCTACCTAGTTCCAAGACATTTTCATCACCCCAAAAGAAAACCCTGTACCCATTAAGCAGTCACTCCCCCTGTCCCTCTCTCCCTAGCACGTGGCAACTGTCAATTTGCTGTTTCTATGGATTTACCTATTCTATGTATTTCATATAAAAGGAATCATATGACATGTAGCCTTTTAGGTCTGATTTCTTTCACTTAGCATAATTTTTTTTTCCAGGTTCATCTTAGAGCATGTATCAATCTTTTATTCCTTTTTATGGTTGAATAATATTCCATTATGAACTACAGTATGATTCTGAGGTCCAACATTACGATCCCCTTTCCTTTTCAAACGTCTGTTCAATAAATACACAATAAGCACCAATTAAACACAAAGCAGATGCTGAGGGGAAATGGTCAAGAAACACTGTGACCCCAGCTTTTTTTTAAACACATTTTTTTAATTGAAGTATATAACAAATGTTCACAAAGTAAAAGAAAAGTTTCATGTGATACTGAATGTTGCTAACCACCTCTCATTCTCCCTCCCTCCCTCTTCCCTACCCAATACCCCCCATTCTCCCTTTTTAACAGTCTCAGACTTTCAGCAAGCAACTGTATCTAGTTGATACTTAATAACATCTTATTTTAATGTATTTATTTTAATGACTTTCTATTTACAGCAAGCTATAAGGTTTTTACATTTACATTATTTAACATTTTCTTTCAAATAAATTCATTTAAGTTCCTAAAACGTTAGTTAACTTAAAGAAAATAATAAATAACACGCAGGTGATATGCAGACTCAACAAACTAAGTTGCAAATGGAATGACTTGTTTGGAAAATACCCACGTAGAGTCTGCAATTGCCACATTTACTGTGTGACTTTTATCCGTTCAGTGAGCTTGCTCCAAGGCACCACGCTCACCAGTGAACACTTGGTTTCACTGATTGACAGAAAACACATTTTAAATTTGTCTCAGTTCTTCTACTTTTGGAAAAAGACGCCAAAATGGAATCCCAAAGGTTTTCAGGACACCAAAGCCTTGATGTGTCTGACCCACTTAGCTTATTAACAGACTAAAATTGCATTGCAGTTAATTCTATTTCATGTAGAAGTCAGAAGGCTCTACCTGAGGCCGAAATAGTTGAGATCTTATTCAAGAACCGGTCAAAACAGTAATCCACACAGGTTAACAACAACAACAAAATCAGTAGCAAATATGGAAATATTTTGCTCCCCATCTGGATTAGTCCTTTTTAGGTTGGGGGCGACAATTAGAGACAAAATGTTGCTTTCCCAGGTACTCAGCTACTCAGAAGCCACAATGGAAGCTACCCCCTTACAACAGGGGCGGAGGGACGCGACAGGGACGTCGGAGGGTCCCTAAAAGGAGGAGCTGCTGTGGCTCGGCCCGCCCCGCCCGGCGAGGCCACGCCTTTCCGGCCCCGCCCCCAGCACGCCCCGCCCCGCAGCCTCCAGTCCTCTCCGCGGATCCCGCGTGTGCTGAAGATGGCGGCAGCGGTGGCAAGGTTTCTCCGGGCTTCGGTGAGTGGCTGCCGGTTGGGAACAGGCGCGGAGACACTATGGTGGCTCCAAGAAGTGCTTCCCAGACAGGATCCCACTCCCTAACGGTCTGGGGGACTTTCGCCCTCCCTGGAGGATGTCAGCTAGTTACGGACCCAGAGGCCTCCGCTGAGAAGGCTCCCTGCGCCTGCTCAGAAGTGCCCTTCCCATACCCCTTCCTCGCAGTCCCCTCCCTTTATTTCTCATCGATCAGATTCGCAGGTCCCCAGTCCTCTTTCCATCTGAGCACCTGGTCCTGCCCCTGGAGACGGGCGATCTGCCCCCCTGTCCCAGACTCTATGACCTTGGAAAGTGCCTTTGCCTTTCCGAATCTCAGTTCGTTTTGCTCGTCTCAAGGTAGAGTGATGCCTACATCAAGGCGTGGCCGTGAGCATCCACGAAATGCTGGATGGAAACCAAAGTGCTAAAAGTGCCCAAAGTGTCAAAATGCAAAAGGCACTTTTCTCCTCCCACCACCCGCAGGTCTCTCCCTGCGCTTTTCTCTTGGCAAAGCCTAGTGCTTCCTCGCTACCCACCCTCCCCCTTTCTCGTGGCGGGTTCCAACGCAGGCTCTTCTTCCTGAGTCATGCAAGACACTGAAGTTGAGCAAACATTTGCCTTGAGCCCTTTTCAGAACTTTACTAGAGGATGAACTTTGCTCTACTTGTTTGCTTGTCTGTGGGGCTGGAAGGGCCTTGTCTTTTCTAAGGAAAAACCTTGACACGATATATCGCTCAGCAGAATGTCCTGACAAAAGGCTTAAAATATTCGGGGCCTGGCCAAGTCCCCTTGGTTTTTGAACCCTCTGTGTTGCTCTTAAGAGTAGGGAGCCCTTCTGGTCTTATAATTCCCCTCCTCCTTGCAGTCTTTTTTAAAAAAATAAGTTCTTAAATAAAAATTTTATGTGTAAGATGCACAACATAATGATTTGTTATACATACATTTAATTAAATGATTACTAGAGTCAAACTAATATCTCTTCACATGGTTAACCTTTTTGTGTGTGATGAATGTACCTGCAATCTACTCTCTTTAGCATATTCCCAGTGTTCAGTGCAGTATTATTATTCAGTGCAGTCATCATGCTGTACTTTAGATCTCTAGACTTATTCATCCTACATAACTGCAACTCTGTATCTTTTGACCAACTTCTCTCCATCCTCACCTTGCAGTCTTGAAAGAGAGGGAAGCAAAAGAGAATATTAAGAACATGGAGACCCGATCCGAACTCTTAAGAGTTTTGGGTTTGCTATTTGGTTCATGGGAACTGAGAGAGCCAAGGCCACCACTGGCTTATGCCCTTTCAGCAGGGCTAGCCTTTACCCACCGTTCTGGACTACTTCCTAATATAAAGTCTTTCTCTTACCAGGTTGCCCGACATGTGAGTGGTATTCCTTGGGGCATCTCTGCCTCTGCAGCCCTTAGGCCTGCTGCTTCTGGAAGGATGTGCCTGACAAATGTCTTGTGGTCTGGTTCCAGTCAAGCAAAATTTGCCTTTAGCACAAGTAAGTGTTATGCCTTGTTTTGACCCAGGTACTGAAAACATGAATCATCATCTCTGAAGAGGGGCCCTGAACTCTGGCTGTACATTAGACTCCCCTGGGGATCTTTTAAAAGCGTACCACTGCCCCAGTCCCACCCCAGACAAATTATGTCAATCTCAGGGGTGAGACCAGGACCAAGACATCAGTGTTTTTTTTTTATAGCCCACCAGGAGATTTTAATGTGTGGCCACGGTCAAGATTCACTGAAGTAAACTGCCCCTGTGTCACATTTTCTAGTTGGTTACCAGAGATTTTAATCCTGTGTTGAGAAATATGGGTGGGGGACTCGACTCAGATGCCTTCCGTGTGAGGTCAGTGGGAGTGCAGCAGCCTGTCAGGGCTGAGGCTTTTGGATTCAAACCTGTGTGCTGGCTCCAGTTGGCCATGTTAGACCATGGACTCCTCCATGATCTGAATGAAGCGTAGCTCTTTCTTGAGATTTGCCCTCCATTTTCTAGAATGTGGGCTTTGCTGAGATCAGCCTCACATAACAATTGGTACTTGAAAATACCTCCTTTAGATTTGTCCCACCTTTTATAAAGCGTATTTTTAGCATGTAATGGTTTGGGTGATATACTTTAGCAAAGCCTTTGTTTATTGGTAAAATGCTCTAAAATGTTTCCCAGTTTTACCACCCTGGACCTTTAAAAAATTTCTAGTAGTGATTTGATGCCACAGATTGAAAACTTTGCTTGTCACCTGATTCAAACTCCCATTCCGAACAGCTCCATTGTTTCTGAGGCCCATGCATTCTGACACCAGATCGCCTTTGTCCCTCGGACCCAAGTAGAAGCAAGTCCTTCTCCAGTTCTGACACATCTCTTGCATTTTTGCCTTTCTTGTGTTTTCTCTGCCACATACCTCTCACTTAGATAACTGATATCACCCCATAACTTCAGTGTCTCCTCCTCCTGCTCCCCAACCCTCCCCTGCCAGACTAATCTTCCAAAGAACAGCCGACTCATCTTCCGTCTCCTACACGAAAACCCCCAGTGACTCCTCTATCTCTCTTTTTAAGAACAGACTCATCAGCCCGATATTTAAGGGCCCTCACAGCATGGCCTTCAACCATTCCTGCCTCGTCTACCACTGTTCTTTCCACATGTTCCTGCTCTGTCTGTTCTGACCAAACTGCGTCACGGGCTGTTCCCCACACTTGTCCTCTTCCCTCCTCCATGCCACCGCCCTGTCCCATCGGGACTTGGTGAAATCTGCACCATGTCTGGAATCCATATCCAGTCTGTCTTGCTTAATTCCATCTCTACCATATTCTGTCATCTTTTTAGTTTCCGTAGCGCTTTCAATTGAATTTGTGTACAATCTAGAACTATGGAAGGAAAATAAATTTACCTAAGATGTCCAGTTTACTGAACCTTTTAATTTATACTGCTTATTAATTATTGTGAAAGGTTTAAATAAAATCAAATAGGTGCTTTAGTATCATTTGATGAACTTTATATGCACGTGGGGTTTTTTTTTCAGGTTCCTCAAACCATTCTCCTGCCGTCACCCAGCATGCACCCTATTTTAAGGGTACAGCCGTTGTCAATGGAGAGTTCAAAGAACTAAGCCTTGATGACTTTAAGGGGAAATATTTGGTGCTCTTCTTCTATCCTTTGGATTTGTAAGTGTAATTTCTGTAATTTCTGCTTTAATGTCATTCTGAAAGCAAGCAAAGATTCCTTCTTCCACACTGACATCGCCTGTCTCTAGTTAGGGTTCTTGTCAAAGGAAGGGTTCTTTCTGAGCCTTTATCACTGATGGCCTTGTTGGCAAGGCTTGCATCTGTAGCTAATTTACGAGTAATGGATTGAGAGGATGGAGTGACATTTTTCACTAGTCTGGAAGAAAATGAGAAAAGTAAAGATAGTAAAATGGATTTTCGCATAGAGCTGCTTTATTTACAAAATGGTGCTCACCTCCACCATTTTGGGATATGATTCTTAAATAGAAAGGTGAGGATGGTTAGCTATTTTGCCTTTTTCACCCTTAAGAAAATTGAACTCATTTCTAGGCTACCTGTTGTTCCAATTTTCAATCCTTTTTTTTTTTTTTCCAATTCTCTGATGAGAATTTCTGCCCTTTTTTTCTAGCACCTTTGTGTGTCCTACAGAAATTATTGCTTTTAGTGACAAAGCCAATGAATTTCATGATGTGAACTGTGAAGTTGTTGCAGTTTCAGTGGATTCCCACTTTAGCCATCTTGCCTGGATAAACACACCGAGGAAGGTATAAACATTATTTGCCCTGTCTTGGCACTTGTGACCTTAAAAAGTGAAAAGATCCCATCAAGACTAACCCTAGAAGTTGTTAAAACATGACTAGTCTGATATGGGCTATTTGTAGGTCCTGACCTACTGGCAAATTCTGCTAAACTCTGTCCATATCTCCCTCGGCAATGCATGCATATTTATTCCCCACTACATTTGTATTTTCCACGATGCAAACAGTAAGGGAGAGCAGGCTAGCAGGGCGGGGGAGCAGCTGGGGCCTGTTGCCTCCCCTCTACCAGTACCCTGTAGGTATCGTGAACCCTCCTGCGTGTCTCGTGGGAAGGTGGTTAGGTTCTCTGATGTCACTTTCTGCATGATAAGTATTCTTGCCTAAAGATTTGCTTGAGAGAATCAAAATTCCTAGCTATGCTGCTGTACTGTCGACATCAAATTATTCAGAGTATTTTTTAATACTTTTCCATTTTTATGCTTCAGAAATTAATCTTCAACTAAAAGAATTAGGGAAAGAAAGATCTGTAGTATTAGCTGGGTTTAAATCCTGCCTCTGTCCCTTTTTAGCGGTGACCTGGAGCAAATTACTTAACCTTTGCGTGCCTGTTCCCTCATCTGTAAAATAGCAATGGTAATTGTATCTGCTCGGGATGGATAGGAAGAGAAAGAGTTAATATAGCTTAGGGCAATGCTCGGCTTGGTTGGTGCTCCATTGCTGCTACCCGTTGCCATTATTGTTGGTCTCAGACATTGTGTGACCTGGCCAGGAACGATATGAGAGCACACAGATAACAACCAGTCATGTTTGCATTTTTATTAGAATGGCGGTTTGGGCCACATGAACATCGCACTCTTGTCAGATCTGACTAAGCAGATTTCCCGAGACTACGATGTGCTGTTAGAAGGTCCTGGTCTTGCACTAAGGTAAGATCCTGTTTCTTATGAATTTAAAATTGTTTCTCATGTTTAGCATCATCCCACTTCTTAGGGGATTTATAGAGACTTGGGAAAGCAATCTGAAAACCAAAAATCCTTCATTTTAATCTTTTAAGAAGCACTGATGAATGCCCCTCTGAGGGTTGGCACTTTCAGAAATGGCCTAGACACATTTGCCCACTGCACCACCTTGTGTGTCTTTTGAAGAAGGATGTCGTGTCTGGATGGTCATACTACTTTACTCTTCCTGGCTGGGAGCCACTTTCACGGGGGGAACAGTCGTGGCATGTTTGGAGAAGGGAGGACTAGCAGGATAGGAGTCAGTATCCTGCAATGGATAAGGTCTCATAAAGCCTGGAATCAAAAACTCCTGGAGTTTAATTTTTTTAACTCATCAACTTAATAGCTGTGTGGCTTTGAGCAAGTTGCTTTACCTCTTTGAGTCACAATTTTTTTTATAACTAGTATGAGAATGTACCTCACGGTTGGTTATGAAGATGAAATAAGATGTAGCTAATGCTTTTAGCACAGGTCCTGGTAGCTGTTATGACCCTTGTCTCAGAATGTCATTTCTGTCCTTCATTCTGTGGTTAGACCTTTAGTCCTTTGAGTGCGAAGCTTTCTTCCTGTCTTTAACAGTCCCACATTCAAACACAACCTTCGTAAGAGGGATGAGTACTTAGGACTTAGAAGTGGCATCTTGATGGCCACTGAGTGAAGGAGGGTGGAACTTGACCTTCAGAAAGCAGGCAAGGACTGCACCTGGAATTTTAGCTCTGGGAGGCCACCTAGAGCTTGGGCCTTTTTGCTCCAAGGGGATGACTGACTGCCTGTAATGAATTAAAGCCGGCCCTTAACAGAGTTGGCAAGGGAAGGAGAAAAAGAATGCTGGCTTTTTCCTCCCAGGATCCTTCCCTGTTAGGTCTTGCTAAGTCTGCAGGTAACTCTCTACTGGTTTCACTATTAAGATCGACGAGGGGGAAGGTACTGGATCTGGCTGGTGAGATAAGGCCTTCTTTCTGGAGTCAGTGGGCCCTGCCCCTTCCTACCTCTGTGTCTGCATCTGCACCGTGGACTCCATCCAGCTTGGCTCCACTTCCCAGGAACATGCACCAGGACCCGTTAGGCCTGAAAGCCAGACCCCCAAGGGCCAGGCCCAGGGAGGAAAAGGCACCTTTTTACCTTGCGAGTTTTCTCTAACTTGCCTTTTCCCCTGAGTGATTAACTCTTGGAATGCTGCACCCTTTTAAGACAGACTGTTAAAACCTGTGCGTTAAACATACCTGCATATGTCATAGTGACACCAGCACTTGTGCAGAAAGAAGGTGAGCACAGGTGGGTCAGGACCTGTGATTACATCGCTGCCAAGTGATGTTGAGTGGCAGGTTGGGTTTTTCCTTTACATTTCTGTTCGGTGTAGACTGAATCCTTTCTGCAAAAACTTCCCTGTGGGATTTTCCCCCATTTGCCCAAGAAATCACTCATTTCATAAGTATTTACTGAATATAGATAAACTACATCTCTGTCCCTTCTCAGTTGCCTGTGGTTACTTGCCAAGAGTTCATATAGCAGCCTAGAGAATGCCTGCTGAATCACTAATAAGTAAAGACAGTTCTGCTCTCTGTGACTTTGAGATACTGTGTGACATTCAGGTCACATTTGTAAATGTGACCATACTGCCTGTTTTCCAGGCTGGCCTGGTCCAGGCCTGCCTTTGTTAAAGTATCTGTCAATAAGAGATGATAAGCTTTTTGTATAACAGAACCCCATTTTTAAGCATACGATAGACTTAATAAATGCCTTAGTAAGAAGCGGCAAAGACAACAGGGTAGAAGTTAGACTCTGATTCTGGTACTGTTGTACTAATGAGGATAAGTTCTGATACAGAGGTCTCTTCATAATTGACCCCAATGGAGTCATCAAGCATTTGAGCGTCAATGATCTCCCCGTGGGCCGAAGCGTGGAAGAGACCCTCCGCCTGGTGAAGGCATTCCAGTTTGTGGAAGTCCATGGAGAAGTCTGCCCTGCAAACTGGACACCGGATTCTCCAACAGTACGTTTCTTTTCTAAAAGCAGTAGGACCCCAGCAGAGGGTCCCAGGTCCTCACTGCCTCAAGGGCTATTGGCCTGGAATATCCACAGGAGCCCACCCTGGGAGCAGGGCAGGCTGCAGATGAGCAACACTGCCGAGAGGTGGGGGATGGGACCTGAATTAGGCAGGCCATTACTGTAACTTTCATCCAGGTATTTCAAAGGAAACATACCAATCTTTAAAAAGTTAAAGAACTTTGAGTTAAAAATTCGGAGTTTTCAACTCACTTTTTAGACTATATCTTAAAGTCAGTTACTTAATGGAACGTTTTCATATTTTCAGATCAAGCCCCATCCAACTGCTTCCAAAGAGTACTTCGAGAAGGTAAATCAGTAGATCATTCCATGTGCACCTGCAGCATCGTAAAAGAACCACACCTGGAACTCACTTAGCATTTCAAGGATGATTATGTATAGAAGGCAGAGAACCAATTATGCTTACATGCGTAAATATTACTCTAGATGTTTCGTTTTTATAACAATGGCTAAGGCATTTTAAACATGGCTAGTTACTAATATGAATTCTTCTTGATGGCTAGCTAGTTTATAGAATGCCTAGTTCACCTCTTTCTTTGATCATGTCTTCAAAGGGAAACGCTTTTCTTAGCCTAACTTGAACCTTCATGTACATCAGAATAGTACCACAAGTATCCAAAGCCTCTGATCAAGGGTCCTAAAATTTTCTTCTTGAATTTCTTTCTATGAAACTGAATTTTCTTTGAAGATAATAAAGATCATAGTTTTGTGAGCATCAGCCATCCAATTTAACTCTTGGAGTGGATGGAAATGTGATTGAAATAAATGTGAATCATGTTTTAAAAAAAAATACGGTGGCAAAGTGACTTAACTGATCATGCATGTTCCTCATCCCTGAGATTTACAGTTTATATAGTTATTTTACTTATTTTGTTAGCTGGCTGTCTACATACATTTCTGCATACTGATTGAGTGTAATTATAAAGGATATTTATTGAATCCAGGGATTAAATTTTGAAATCATTGTAATTAAATTCTTTTCTGAAGTGCTTAATGTAAAATATATAATAAAAACATTTTAAGATAATTTGCATTTTTAACACCATTAATTTGTTGGTTCAGCTTATGTTGTGGCTCTTTAGTTTTCTAATTATATCAAGACACATTTCTTGAGCATTTAACTCATGGCCCACAAAGATGAGTAAGGTGCTGGCCCAAAGAACTGTTTAGGGGGCAGGAGAGAAATGGAAGCATGTATTCATTGTTTCGGTAAATCCTTGAGCACCGACCACATGCCAGGAGTGAACAAAAGAAAACAAACCTTTTTCTTCATGCGCTTACAGTCTAGAGGGGGAAACAAAAGAAAAGAAAAATGCATAGGGCGTGTGGAAGGACAACAGAGTGGAGCAGAGAATCGCAGGTGTCCTGGGCAGGTTGTCAGGGAAGGCCTTGGGAGAGTGGCAGTTTCTCCAGGTCTGTTTCTCACCTGTAAGATGAGGGCATTAATTGTACCTGTCTCAGGGTTTTGATGAGGATCAGGTGAGAGAAAACGTGTATAAAGTGAGGGGAGTTAGAGGCATAAGAAGGTTCTAGGCAAAGGCCTGAGCAAGAGTGTGTTTGGGGAGGTGGAGAAGGGAAGGGCCACAAGACTGGAGGAGAATGGTAATGAGCCCAGAGCGCCTAGGGGGAAGCCAAGGACTTTGGGTTCCGTTCTGGTAAGAGAAACATCAAGACAGTTTTGAGAAGAGCTGCTCATTTGTTCTAACAGGATCACTAACTCTTTCGTTAAGACCAGACTGTAAGGGTCCCGAGAGGGGCACAGAGACGTCCTCTGGGCTGGATTTGTGACATACTTGCTGGTAGGGCCAACATAATAATAGTACAGGTGTTCTAAATATATGGTACAGTAGATGTGTAAGGGGGTCACTGAGGTGAAGAGGGGCACCTTACCCAGCTATGGGCATCAGGGAAGGCTTCCTGGAAGAGGAGACGAACTTTTGAAGCCTATGGGAAAGTGAGCCAGGTGAGCTGAGCAAAAGGAGCTGAGAAGTCCCACGGGCCTGAAGAAAACCAGGAGCACCTTTCATGTTCCTGTAGGGAAGGCAATGGCGGGAATAGGCCAGCTGGGTGTTAATGGCCTAAACCGACCACTTCCAATGGACCCAGTGCTGTTTTAGGGCCTTTACATGTTTCACGTATTTTGATTATCAACCAAACTCTGAGGTAAGTACAATTATTATTCTCGTTTTACAGATGAGTAAATAGACCTGGAGAGATTGACTTGACTAGGGTCCCACAATGGGTAGTGCTGAGTCCCCAACCCAGGACTCCTGAGGACCCCCCTGAACACCCTAAACAGCCACATTGGCTTCCACCAACACATACAGCCCCTGCCCATCCCAAGAAGGGTGGGGAAGGAAAGGGGGACGGACGGGTCACAGGAAGAAGGAGGGTGCATTTTTTTTCTCTACAAATGGTCCCTCCCTACTTGATCTGGTATTCAACCTGAGGAACTGGATTTGCCCCAGTCCTGGAGAAAACTGTTGGGCTGACGGGAAAGAGTCTGTACCAGGGCGGGCTTCACGGTTGGCTTGTGGCAGAGCCCCGGGCTGGGTTTAACGCTCTGATGTCGACTTTCTCAATTTTTTAAAATGGGGCGCCACATTTTCGATTTTCGTTGGGCCACGAAAATTACGTAGCCGGTCCTGACTGTCTCCAATACCTGTACACTGGACTTAAGGGGGGACTGAACGGACTTTCAAGGGTAATGTCCAAAAGCTTAGGTAGGTGCTGTGGTACGGGGGTTCCCGTAGGTGACTCCTCCAGGCCTGGGAGCGGCCTCGCTACCCTAAGGGGTGGAGCAGGGTTGAAATGACTCGGTCTGTGGGAGAGCAGGGCTCACAGGACCAGTGGGGGTAGAGGTGTGGGATCTGGGGGCTTGGAAGGTGGTGACACTGAGCAGCAGGTGCGCGGGAACCCAGGAGCTGGCAGATGGTAACATGCGGGAACCCAGGAGAGAGGGGTTCCCGGCTGCTGGCGCGTGGTGACACAGAGCAGCGAGCGCGCGGGCTTGGGGACCCGGCACAGAGGGCGCGCGCGCGCCGGGGGCGGGGCACGCCGCCCGGCTCCTCCTCCGCGCCTGGCCTGGCGGCAGCCGCCTCCCCAACCATCACGTAAGTCCCAGGAAGAGGAGCAGGAGGAAGAGGAAACGCAGGAGCCGCGCAGCTCCCAGGGTGCAGTGGCGCTGCCGCCCGCATGGAGCCCAACGTGCGCTTCTGGATCACCGAACGCCAAGTACGGCTCGCGACCCGCTCGGCTGGAGGCAGTGGGGAGGGCAAGGGGCGCGACACCTAGAGTCGCCAGCTGGCCCGGGTGACCTTGGACTTTGAGGCCACGTGGTCGCACCATCCACCTTCCGACCTCAGACCCCGGGAGGAGACCGAGGGAACTCCCATGCTTGCCGGATGCCGACGGCCAGGGCTGTAACCCGTGCGTCACTTCTACTCCAGGCCCGGCTAGGGAGGGTCGCCATAAAGTCACCCTAAAGATCGCCCTAAATGAGCAGTCAGTCTCCCCTCATAGGCCCTCTGCTGCCTAAGCTCTTGCTGAGCATCAGGTTGCATCAGATTGGAGAGGAACAGGTCTTCCCGGGAGTCCCCAGCCTCCCAACCTCCGTAGACTCGGCCGCTCACAGTGAGTTTGTGCCCCACCTGGCACGCGTGACAGGCTCCGCCTCCACGCCGCCTGGGGTGGTGCTGTCCAATAGAAATATGATGGGAGCCTTATAGAGCATTTAAAATTTTTTAGTAGCCACATTAAAAAAGGCAAAAAGAGTCCAAAGCCATGCTACCCTGAACAAGCCCGATCCCGTCTGATCTCGGAAGCTAAGCAAGGTCGGGCGTGGTTAGTACTTTTAATGGGAGACCACCTAGGAATACTAGGTGCTGTAGGCATAAAAAATAAAATAAGGGATTGTAAGCTGATAAGGTCCTTGCAGTCTGTGAGGTCAACCAAGGGTTGCCTCGCCTAAAAAAAATAAAAAAGCAAAAAGGTGAAATTAATATGAATAATATATTGTATTTATCCCAGTAAATACAAAATATTAACATTTCAACATGTAATAAGCATTAAAATTATTAGTGAGATATTTTACATTATTTTTTGTATTAAGCCTTAGAAATCCGGTGTATGTTTTACTCATACAGCACATCTTCATTTGGTCTGGCCACATATCAAGGGCTCCATAGCTACATGTGGCTAATCGGAGAGCACAATTGTAGGATGTTCTCTTTCAGTCCTTACCTAAAGTATGGCCCAGCCTGGGTTTTATTAGGTAGAAAAGTAGAGAAGGGACAGGGAGCCCAAGTTGTCCCAGCAGAGCCAGGACTCAGAGCTGGAACCACTACAAAGTTCCGTGGCTTTTTGGAGCAAACCATGCCTCCTTTTTCCACATGTCACCCGAGCTGCCTTTATTGAGGCCTTGCTGGGGCGTAGGTTTTTTTTGACTAAAGTTAAGCCTTACAACAACAGAGTGAAGAACCAGATTCTGAGACCTTTCTAGGTAGTTGGTTCAAGGTCATATATGGGATATGAATGTAGGTCCATTTGACCCAAAGTCTGGGGTTTTAATCCTCAAGAGCAATTTGATATTGGAGTGTTTAAGAGCACGGGCTACTGTCTTACTGCCTGGGCTCCCCCTTGAGTATGTTCATGAGCCCTTCTAAGCCTCAGCTGCCTCACCTGTAGGATGGGATGTTGTAAGCAATCCAGGAGATGCTGCAGGTAGATGGCGCTATCAGGTTCTCAAAAATAATGTTAACTGTTATTACCATATCTTTGTTCTTTTGCTGCCATTAACCTCTCTGGTGCTTTTCCCCTCTTAAGTCTTTTATTCAGAGATTTCTTCAGTGGACAGAGTTATTGGATCCTACAAATTTGGTCATTTCGATTGTAAGTATTTTCTCGTTTTCCGAGATAATAAATTTCACATTTTATTCTGAAATGTGAAGATTGTGTCCCTTTTGAAAGCGGTTGAAATAACAGAATCCACATATATTTTCATGTTTTTATTCCTTCTCAATGAGCTTGTTAGATTGGAAGGATAATACCTAAAAGCAGACATCCACTTAACAGGTAATACCAAGCCTTGGGCCAGGTGCTGGTAGTTCAGAGGGGATTAAAACAAACCTCCCTGTATTGGAGGACAGACTGGCAATGCTAGTGACAGACCTTCGCCTAGCGATCGAAGGGTGCGGTGTAGCTGGGAATTGAGGGAGGGTGTTGAAGGAAGGCTGAGAGGCAGAGGAGACTGTAAGCAAACCTAGGGGAGGAGAGCAGGTCACACAGTCTCTGGGGCTTTTTATGCAGGGGAACCAGGCAGTTCCCCTGCATAAAAAGGGCCTTGTGTGTCATTCAGATGAAAGGAGTTTGCACTTAGCCTACAGGGCAAGGTTTGGGTTTCTGAGGGTCCCTTCGGTCAGTATGGTGAGTAACCATAGGGGACGAGACTGTAGACAAGGCAGTCTGTTCAGGGGAGGGCTCAGTTTCTAAGTGAAAGATGAGGGCTCGAACCAGCTGTGGCTGAGAGATATAAAGGAAATGTTCTGTCACCAGGGATGACCCTTTAGGGCCAGACCCAAAGGGACACTCCCATCCTTGTGCTCAAGATGTTTCATTCAGCCTTGTTTATAATAAAGAAACAAGAAACAACCTGAATGTCCATTGGTAGAAAAATATAATATGGTATATTCATACTGTGGAATATTGATTAGCTGTTAAGTGATGATCTAGTTACCAACAAATGCTATTAAGTAGAAACAAAATATATATGATGTTAAATGGAAGAACATGATATCTGTGATATTTAGTGAAAAAGCAAGATGCATACAATATTTATGCAAATTACAACCTGAAAAAAGCAATACTGCATATTTGTTTATGGATATGTTACCGAAGAGCGGGGATCCCCTCCCGGAGCATTGTCCAGGCTCTTGATGTCTCAAACAAAGAATTGAGCAAGTTACCAAAATATAGCAGAAGAGAAAAGCTTTATCAGAAGGGAAAGTACACTTCCAGACGTGGAAGCAGGCCTGAGCAAGAGAAGCGTGGCTCAAAGGCCTGGTGACAAAGCCTTCAGGGTTTTTATCCCTATTTGCTGTTGGTGGTTACCTTTCTTAGAGGGGTGGGCTTCCTTGATTGACAGCTAAGATTGACAGGACACAGTGATTCATCATTTGCTTTCTGTGCATGTTCGTTCCCAGAATTCAGCGTTATGATATTAATGAACTTCTGGGCACATGCATGTCATAATGATGGTATAATGAGGCTCGGGTGAATCGAAGATCATTGGGGTCTTCATTGCGCTGGTGCAAAGTGACTGACTTAAACTGGTACCTAATTCTCTTGTTTGTTTCTTTGTGGAAGTTACTTTTAGCCTAAAAATGCCTTCTGGCTTGCTCAATTGTGGGTGGATTAGGGCGGACCCCTTCTAGGATAGGATGACTTCAGTGTCTTTGTAGGCAGACCTGAAACCCCCTAACTTCCTACCTAACTTCTAAGAGCCACGAACCCCCTTCTTAGTATGGATGTGGAGGGATGGGAGGTCTCTTCTTCTGTATCTGCTTCCTGCTGAGAAGAGTCATAGTCCCTGCCTATTGGGGTTTCACAGAGCTCCTTTCCCGCTCTGCCTTAGTCATGACAGGGTCTTGGGTTTCCTGCTGATGTGCCACCTCAGTTCCTAGACAAGGAAAAGAAGATACAAACTTGTTATTTAAGTCATATAGCTATTAATTTCTATTATTGGTTGCCTATTAAGCTAGTAAAGGGAAACAGCTTTGGTTAATATATTTCTTAAAGAGAAGAAAAAGACCTTTGGCCTAAAGTCCCCTCCCCTCTCAGACTCTAAGGCCCTGTCTGGCCTAATACTATTTCTGCTAACAATGGGCTGATGATCCTTATCAATAGCCAGAGGATCTGAGTCACCAGCTTGGGGGCAATTATCAGAATTTGAAGGAAAGTGTCTTTTTCCTAAAAAAAGGAGGAAAGAAAAGATTTAACTAGGTTTACTAAAAAGATTAACAACTCTGCAAAGATGTCCCATATCATTTCCTGCTAAAAGATAATTTTACAAGTCATGTCCCATATCAGATGGATATATTTATCTTCGTAGAGTATAAAAAAATGGACTGGAAGTTTATACCTTGAACTTGTAATAGTTCAAGTTCTGATGGAATGGGGAAGGAAATGAGACTGGGGGTGATGGTCCTTTTGGAAAAAAACATTAGGAGCAAATATAACGAGACGTTTACAGTTATTCTGGATGAGGGGATTACGAGTATGCAATTATTCTTTGTATTTTCTGTATTTAATTTTTTTCCCCTCAAATTAAGTGAAAAAAAAAAAAACTGGATCAATTAGACGAGGGGTGAGTGAGAGAGGAGGGGCTTCCAGGTTTCCGACTTGCACGGCCAGGCGGATGGTGGTGGTATTCCCTGAGACAGCTGACATCAGAGAAGAATGGGATGCGGAGATGGGAGGGTGTAATGGCAGCATTAGTGGAGTCAGGGCCGGGAGGTCCGAATTGGAATGACACATGGGACCATCCTAATGGATCCTAAAGGAAATTCCCAGGGAGTAGAGGGCCTTGGCTACATGTCACATTGAAGTCAGATGTGACGAGCATGTGATTCCTAAATCTGGATAAATCTGAGCAGTGATGAGCTCATGGCTGAATTTCTTTATATCTGATTGTAGGAAAAAATAGAAAAATCAAGGCAACTACTGTTAACAAATGAAGATGCGTCTATTCATGACTTGGAGGACCAAAGTGTAAGTCTCTTGGCCTGCCTGTGCTTGGGTGTGCCTGTCAAGGCTGATATGGTTGCCTTCAGGTGATTCCACTGCATAGTCTGAAATCCGGTGGAACCTTATCATCGAAAACACTGCCCAAGGGATCAGCTTTTCAAACTGGATTAGTGTTTTAAGTGTAGTTAGAATTCCTTCTCGTAAACCAGATTAGTATTAGGTATTAGAAGTAGGAACTAGGGTTAAGGGGACAATCACGGGGTTCCTATGATTCATAGGTAACAGACATTAGTGGGGATTCTCCGTAGCCGATTCCTGGCGCCTCATGGGGAACTCCAGAATTAAGGCGGGCTTCGGAAGTCGGAATCTATTTCCCATCAGAGGCAGCGACCCAGGGCAGGGTTCCATTCCTGTCCAAAGACGCAAACCAAATATCTGTTACCTACCTTGCAGTGTATGGGGCTTTCCAGAGTCCACAAACATCAGTGTCATGAGGCCACCTGTGGAAAGCTCACAGATTTAACTGGGTTTTTCTAAGAACTTGTTGAGGCCTCTGGGCTCTGTTGCAGGTGACTTGGCTAATGGCGTGGTGTGTCCTCTGTACACAGCCTGCTCTGCCCTGAGCCAGGCTGGACTCAGTGACTCACCTGAGTGATAAGTTAGGTGTTGGCCTTGAGTCTCTTCCAAGGTCAGACACTTAAGGCCTTTTAATGTTTTGGTCCTTTTCTTTATATGAATCATCTCTTTGCCTGTTAGTTCTTTTATTCCTTCGACTGTTTGATTCATTTATTTTGATGTGCTCTGTCCATGTGGTCTTAAACAGTTCCGCCCTTTACTCTCTGAAAGGTAGCATTAGGAATGAGGCAGGAGAGATTTGTTTGCTGCCAAGCCACCTTTAAAAACTATTGCTTGTTTTTTCTCTTTTTAGATCCAAGAAGCTTGGAAGAGAAGTCTTGTAAGTTTCAGCCCCTTCCTAATTTTTAGCCTCCTAAACTAATGAAACCAAACATCCAACTGACCTTGTGCTTATGCTTTTGAAGTCAACAGTGCACCCTGACAACAGCAAACTGATCCCCGTTCTTTTCCGACCTGCGGGTAAGCTGATTCTAATTTTCAGAAGTGGTTAGGGAAAGTGTGGTTTATAAGAGAAAACTCTGCCTGCCTTATTTTAATTGCTTTTTTTTCCTAGAAGGATTTCTGACAATGAGTCTGGAAACCATAGCTTAAAAAGAAAGTTTGAAGAGTCTGGGGTCGATAGTGGAGAAGAGCCCCAGAGCTGTGTTTGGGCCCCAGAGCTGTGTCCAGTCCTGTGGAAAGATCTGGGCTTTGGGAATGAGAGAACAGGCCTGCTCCATCAAGCCCTAAAGTACATAACCAGATTATCACCGATGGTTCGTTAAGTGCCAGTATTAGGGATCCCATTTGGTGTTCTCTCTTTCATAACTACAGTGAGGGGAATAAAATCTGTAATTGTATAGGGTA
>NW_011888827.1:2167644-2196723 GCF_000151845.1 Pteropus vampyrus
TGCACCCTGACAACAGCAAACTGATCCCCGTTCTTTTCCGACCTGCGGGTAAGCTGATTCTAATTTTCAGAAGTGGTTAGGGAAAGTGTGGTTTATAAGAGAAAACTCTGCCTGCCTTATTTTAATTGCTTTTTTTTCCTAGAAGGATTTCTGACAATGAGTCTGGAAACCATAGCTTAAAAAGAACGTTTGAAGAGTCTGGGGTCGATAGTGGAGAAGAGCCCCAGAGCTGTGTTTGGGCCCCAGAGCTGTGTCCAGTCCTGTGGAAAGATCTGGGCTTTGGGAATGAGAGAACAGGCCTGCTCCATCAAGCCCTAAAGTACATAACCAGATTATCACCGATGGTTCGTTAAGTGCCAGTATTAGGGATCCCATTTGGTGTTCTCTCTTTCATAACTACAGTGAGGGGAATAAAATCTGTAATTGTATAGGGTACTTCCACTTCTACAGTTCTTTCAATATCGTATCTGTATCGTACAAAGGAAACTGAAAACAATATAGATAGCCAACGATTCAGACTGTAGTTAAATAATTCATTAAAAAGAATGAGATAAATCCTACATGCTAATATGGACGAATAGATCTCCAGAAACTAGTATTAAGGAGAAAAAAGCAAAGTATGAAACAGTGTATAGTGAACCTGTTTGTATAGATAAGTGCTGTGTGTTTAAAAGTGTAAAAATTTGCATTATTCCTGGTACATCTTGGGAAGGAAAAACACTCATTTCCCAACACTGTCAGTACTTTGCTTCGGACACCAGATGTGTGTGAGCTTCTTCCACATCCATCAGTCCTCACACTAGCTGGGTGTCCTACAATCTTAACTCTATTCCACCACTGTCTACCTGGCATTAGTGTCAGATCCCACAAGTTAAGGGCTCAGTCCCACAAGACTGCCCCTGCCCGTCAGATGCCAATTCCAAGTCCAGGTTGTCACCTGTGCTTCTGACCAACCTGCTATAAATCAGTTCTCACGACCTCGTACTTAGGTTCGAAATTGCGAGAATAGCTTACAAAACGCAGGAAAACACCTTATTTACTAGACTACGAGTTTATTATAGAAGTATATAACTCAGGAACAGCCAGACGAAGCACTAGGGCAAGGTATGGGGGAAAGGGTGAGAAGCTATCATACGCCACCCTACCAGCAACCTCGTGTGCTCACCAACCATGAAGCTCCCAAACCTGCTCAGTCAGCATTTTAAATGGAGGCTTCGTTAAGTAGGCCTGGTTGGTTAAATCGTTGGCCGTTGGTGATTAGCCCAACCTCCAGCCCCTCTTTTCTCCCTAGAAGTGGAGGTTGGGGGTGTGGGGCCAAAAGGTGGTTAGTTCACCTGGTTAGTTGCTCTGGAAACCAACCCCAGCCTTAGGGGCTTTCTAAAAGTCACCTCATTAACATAATAAGCTCAGGTGTGGTTGAGGGGTGTGGTATGAATTACAAAAGACACTCCTCTTACCTTTATTAAAATCTCACAGGAAATTCTAAGGGTTTTAGTTTCTTTGTGTTTGGAACGGGAAATGAGAGCAAATATAAATTTCTTATAAATCACGGTATCCAGATGTATTAAATCCTTGTGGCAGGATGAACAGGGTCCAGTTAACACTACCTTCAGCAAGAGGGCCTAGCGAGCATGGTTCGATCTGTCTATACTGTGCGGATTTAAATTTTTGCCATAGGCGCATAGTTATTATTTGTATTAAAAAAATAAAAATGAGTAAAAACCATCGTTGACATCTGTGCCTTGAGGAGGCGGGGAAGCGGGTTGTCGGGCGGGCAGTGCCTTCATCTGGCCTCTTTGTAGTCACTGACCAGCTCTTCTCTTCTTTGCCAGCTCTCCTGCCTTTCACGGCACCCATGGTGAGTGAGCTGCCCCTTGCCACTGTGTGAGTGGGGGTTAGGGAAGATGTCCACCCATCTCCTGACCTTGGGGGCTTGTGTTCTCCAGTGCTGGACCCCTGTCCCGTGACTGCCTGATAGGTGGTTATGGATCTCCTACCTCTGACCCTTATCTGTTCATGTAGCCCCACCCCACGCCCGCTTATCCAGTCAGCATCCATGGTGTCACAAGGTAATCCTTTCTTTGACCTCCTAGTGTGTGCAAAGCCCTATGGAAGGAGATCTATGAGTTAAGATGTGTTTCCTGCCACAGGCCCACATAATTGTCCTTACCTTTCTCTCCCCAAGCCCTTGCCCCGGTGCATGCCCTCACCAAGACCTGGAATTGCCCCCAAACAGGCCGCCTGCCTTGGCTCTCAGGAGGTGTTCACCCAAAGTGACAGCATCTCCTCTGTCACTTCTTTAACTGGAGGTCAGCTGCGTGCTGCCTGTGCCGCTCAGCCAACAGACCGACACAGGAGTTGAGAGATTTAGAATAAGTGTTTATTGTCAGAGCACCAGTGATCTGAGAAGGCAGCAGGCTAACACGTGCAAAAACTGCCTTCCTTTCTCGGTCTGGCTTAGGGGACTTAAGGGGAAATTGGGGCATTATTCCAGGGGTTACGTGACAGTTCCGGGGGGTCTGCTGTGCTTCACGGAACCATCGCTCTGGCAGCGTGGTCCTCTGGTGGTGTTAGCAACCCAGGGACAAAGATGGGAGTAGTCTGGAAAGAATGCTAGACCATAAACATTGTGCGTGAGGGCATTCATCGTAAGTGTCAGGGCAACTTTCTATGTCAGCGGACGTTCCAAGCTCTGGGTCAAGTCGCAGGGGACAATCTATTGTTAAGCTATAGGGCAAGGAAAAGTGAAACCAGGGATGCTGTGAGGGGTCCCAGCCGAGCCCTTCCTCACTTCCACACCTGCCCTGGTCTGCGTGCGTCCCCTTGCAAGTGTGGCCTTCTCAGCTGCCCTGCACAGTTGCGGGGCTCAGGGACAAGGACTGCCATGAGGCTCCTGGTTGTCTTCGGTGCCCAGTCGGTGCCCATTCAGTCTTCCTTGTCCACTGTCCCGTAGCTGCCTACATCGGCACCTTCCTCTCCTTGTCCCAGCTCAGTCCCACATTTCCCCTGGGAAGGATGACAGTTCTTGTTCCTACTAGCCCACCTTCCCCCCACCAAACACTATAACTTTGCTTTTTTTTTTTTTTTTTTTAAGGTATTTTTGTCGCTGGTGTCAGTAAAAAGTCTAAAGTCAATGATTTTACCTCAGGTAGGAATTATTTCTATTTCACGATTACTAAATTCTGCTCTCGAAACCAGAATGTGATCTATTTGCCTCCGTCCTTCCGCAGCTGTCCTTCTATACCTACAATACCGCTTTCAACATCATCAACGGAAACGCGAGTTATGTGAGTTTTACGAGGCCCAGAGAGCTGCAGTTTTGTTACTCCCTTAGGAGTTATTCTTTGTTTTGATTATCTTTACTGGGTAAAACTGTGGTATTTGCTAATTACGTGCTTTTGATTTTCCCTAGAATCGTCACCCGTATGAGACTGTGTTACTAGGGGCCGGAGCAATCGTTTCTACAACGTTTTTTGGAGTAGGTATTTTAAATTTCTGTCCAATCTTTTTTTGTTCCGCAAAATTAAAAAGAAAAACAAAAAAAACAAATGTTTATTCTGATTACAAATCTCTGTTCCAACTTAAACAATTTAGAAAGTCTGACTAAGACATAAAGAAGAAAATAAGTCACCTGTAATCCTGTCACCCCCAGATAATCATATGACTATTCCGGGTTTCTAGGCATTTGCTCAGTACTGTTATCTTTTTTAAAAATTAATTTATGCTCCATAAACATGTTATACAAATTGTATATTGCTCTGGATGTCAGGATATTGTGATGGTAAGCTTGGGTTTGTCACCTGGCTCAATTCCTTAATAGCTCAGTGACTCTGGACAAGTTATGTCACTTCTAGAAGCCTCCATGTATTCCCCTGATGATCAGAACATCTCAATGCTGCACACACAAAAAAAACAAAAACAAAAAAACAAAACATGGCAAGCTCTGGCAGCGACCTGTAATAGGAACTAGTTTGGTGCTAGTTCTCTGCTGTCGAGTGTGTTCAGCTGACTTTCTGGTCCCATGCAATAATAATTTTTCTGTTTTCTAGTTAGTCCCTCGTTTACTCCAAATCAAGTTCGCCCTGAGAAACATTTTGATAAGAAAAACCTTGCCTGTCATCATTCTCGGTAAGCAGGAAGCATGCAGTCTTTGTGGTTTGAGCCTTTCTCACATCTTTGGGGACACCCAGGTCCTTTGGCCACACTGTGGCTAATGATAGCCACCACGTTCAGCTGACCAATGGCTCCAGACTCAAATTAGGGCTGTGGTTTGAGAGGTGACACTCTCTCTGTAGATACCCCTTTGGTTGTCAAAGGACGAACACAAACCTGGAGACACAAATTACACTTTAAAGACGATCTGTACAAGCTTTCTACAGTATTGTTTCGCTTAATCCTGACCATTTATGGGTAGGTAATATTATTATTCCCATTTAAGGGGAGACTGAGGTGGGGGGGTGGGGAGTGGTTAAGTAACTTTCCTAGGGTCGCACAGTAAGAAGTAGTGGTGTAAGGGCTTCCATCCTGGTGGTCTGACCCCAAGAGAGTGACAGAGATATTAACCAACTATTTTAAGTTTGCCAGCCTGCAAATTCACACTCCTAATTTGGATTCGGGAATCATAGCACTTTGAAGAGTTGGCAGAATGTCAGTGGTAACGTTTGGGAAATTATGTTACAGAAACCTGGTCAATCCAGCTTAAGCAAAGAAGCGGGAGAATGTTTCAGGGACCCCCGGGGTTCCTCCTGGAAGCCTGTCAGGGAGCCAGGCTAGACTTCCAGGGGTGCTAGAACCTGGTGCCAGGTCATAGTCAAGATCCAAGGCCGAGAGGCTGGCAGTTCCAACCCAGCTCCACAGCCCCAGGAGAGAGCTCGGTTGGCCTAGCATGTGTCAGGTGACCACTGAGGGTCGGAGAAGCACAGCCATCCGAGAAAGTCTTGGCACCAGAAAAGGTTTTCTTTCGCTGGACTGAAACCGTCTCTGTGTGTTCCCTTCTTCCTATCCACAGCCCAAGTCAGTGGGATAAATGCTGTCGCATCCCGGAGTTTTGAGCCTGTGCGGGGGATCGAGGTCATGGACAAGGAAGGCAATGTCGTAGGCTATTCCAAAAGAGCTGGAACAAAGGTAGGGGGACACGATGGAGCTGTAGCTGCTTGCTTTTTGGGCAAAGAATTGAATTTTCTGTTTGAGACTCAGTAACAAATTCATGTCTCACTTTAACCTTTACTTATCCTATCTTCCCTCATTATGCTGATTTTACATCTTGCACCCTGATGTTTTAAAGATGGTGCATTAGTCTGGGTTCCCCGGAGAAATAGGACCAATAGGATATCTATCTACATACATATATAGTAAGAGATTTACTTTAAATAATTGGCTATGCAGTTGTAGGGCTGGGAATGCGTAGGGCAGGCCTGCAGTCTGGAAACTCAGGAGCTGATGCTGCAATCTGGAAGCTGAATTTCTTTGGGAAACCTCGGATTTTGCCATTAAAGCCTTCAACTGATTGGATAAGACCCACCCACCCTGTTGGGGGTGAGCATCTTAAAGTCAACTGATCGTAGATGTTAATCACATCTATATAACAGCCCCACAGCAACACCTCAATTCATGTTTAGTTAAATAGCTGAGTACTACAGCCTAGCCAAGTTGACCCTTAAGACTATCACAGATGAGCATCTGCCAAATGCGAAGCCTCTCTCTGGATGTGGCATCTTGTTCTTCGGGCTCAGCATCCACTCTCCCAGCCTGCTCTGTGCTTGTGGAAGTCAGTGGGCACTCTCTCTGCATTTAAGAGAAACCCTCCCTCTCTACCTCATAGCAGATTTTTCTTCATCTTTAAGAACCAATTTGCTGTCAAGGATGGCATGGCCTAAGAAAATCCAATGCTTCGACCTAAAACTCTTCTAATACTTTTAATATCTTTTACTATGAAATAGTTTATTCTTTTGTTCAATTCAGCCCAGTGACTATGCATTTAGCTCTAAGAACCTCCAATAGCCTACGGTCGTTTCATTTTGGGTACGGATTTTTTAAGAAATATTTTTTTAGCAAGTGAGATTTTTTTTGGTTTCTGTGAAGTGACTTTAGCTGAAGAATTGTAACGTGAGGCAGTTGTTGGCAAATAGCCTAAAGAGCAGCGTGGTACAGTCCCTGATATGAAGCAGAGAGAATGACTGGGCATCTCATAGTGTGAGCGTCCAGGCCTCCCCCTTACCCAGCTGGACAGCCTTCTGCCCAGCGTGTCTGGGAGAGGAGCTCAGAAAAGATGGCTACCTCATCATTCGGCTCATGAAACACGTTACTCTAAATCCTGAAAAGATTTACAAAGCTGAATTGTAAACTGTCAGATATATGCTATGGTGTTTCTACCAGTCCATCCAATGGCACGTCTGAAAATAATGGCCACCTTGCTAAACGATTTACGGTAGAGACAAGATCATTGCAAGTAACAAGGAAGGAAATTGTTGCCAGAAATAAAATACCTCGTTTTTGAAATGAAGGTTCTATGCCTAAGAAACCATCCTAAAGAGACATTTTTTAACAGCTTTAGTGAGGTGTCACTTATATACTATAAAATTCATTGTGAGAGTACAGTTCGATGAATTTTAGTAAATTTAAAGTTATGCAGTCATCACCACCGTCCAATTTTAGAACATTGTCATCACCCTAAACATTCCCCTCGTGCCCACTGACAGTCACTGTTCCCTCCCACACCCGGCCCCAGGAAAACACAGATCTGCTCCATGTCTTCATAGTAGGCCCTTTTCTAGAAATTTCATATAAATGAGTTGTACAATAGATTTTTTGTGTGTCCGGCTTCTTAGACTTTTGAGGTTCATCTGACTTTTCACATGTATCGATAGTCTGTTGCTTTTTATCTCTGAGCAGTACTTCACGGTGTGGGATGTAGCACAGTTTTGCTTTTGCATTCCCCAGGCGATGGGCATTTGGGCTGTGTCCAGTTCTGCGCTGTGATGAATAATGCAGCGCTGAACATTCACGTGCAGCTCTCCGTGTGGACGTATGTTTGCGCTTCTTTTCAACTCGGTTTTAACTGCAAGGTGCTGGTAGTGGCGTGAGCTGTTTATGCAGCTAAAGAGTGAGAGAGAGAGCAAGTGTGGAATCCACAAGCTGTTCCTTTGCACTTTCGGCCGCCAGGCACCGAGCTAGGCTCTCAACACCCAGACTATCACCAGGAGCCCACAGCACGGGGCCTCCCAGAGGGGAGACGGCCTCCAACCCTGCTAGCTACCAGCATATCTAGTCCATCTCACCAGGAGGAACTTCAGTTTAGGGTAAAAGAAAGGTTTGATGGTCTGTTTTTTGTTTTTTAAGTTTATCTTTTTCTTAAGAATAAAATGTCTGTAGCTGTGCGTAAGCATAAGCATTCTTTTATCACCGAAAGGTTGATTTTCTTTGGCTAAAATTTCAGAAACTACGTAACCAGCAATATCTGATTGTAATGGAGCACCTTAGATCAGATTTCAGGAGCCTAGTCCATGTTGTTCCCTTGACTGGCCTTGTAAGCCACTCAGATGCAAACTGTAACTCGTCTCCCAGTGCCTCCTAATGACGCTGTCTTGTTCGGAGTGTCTTCCCCTTGCACGTGAGACAGATGGAGATTGGCCACCTCACCCCACTGACGTCGAAACACACCACACTCAGCAGCCACTTTTCTCTTCCCGAAGTCGAGCGATTTTATTTTATATTCTTGAAAGTTTATTTTAAAAGCCACCCTCCTTGTATCCTCGTCGGGGGAAGGCATTCCCTGCAGAGGGATTGGATGAACTGGGCAAGAGTGTAATAGGCAGAGAGCAGGTGCCTAGGAGGAGAGCCCAGAGGGCAGGCTGTGGCCAAGTCCTGGGAAGCTGGACGTGGAAGGAGGGCAGTGGGGGGAAGGGAATCATGGCGTGTGTGTGCCAATTTATCTTGTGTAAAGAGAGCAGTGCTGTGTGTGGAGGTGTGTCTTACGCAGGGATTGGGTTCTGGAGTTAACATGTGAGTGTCATCTGTAATCAGAATTCCCCTTGAGAGTCTCCTACCTGGCCCTTGAGGACACATGCTTTTGTGCATGTAACCCATACAGTCAATCACGTTTACATGTTCACTGTATAATGTATATAATAGAAAAGATGACAAGATGTTATAAACTATACATGTTTGTACAAAATAAAAATTTATAGCACTTTTAATTACACAGGCAAAAGATGGGTGCATACGGGTGGACTTGTGCCCATGATGTGTGGGTACAATGCCATGTTGGTACATTTTGAGCTTGGCTTCTAGAAGATTCCTTCATTGGAAGGGGTGGGAATAACTGGGGAGCCATTCAGGAAAGGGAGCCCAGTGGCAGAATCTGGATTGAAAGGAAAGCATGGATTGATCCTTAGTAGCAAAAACCAGCATTTCTACCAAGGAAACGGCCATTTGGTTCTAAGCGAGGATTTGTCTATAAGCTGCCTTTGCTTATACTTAGTATTTTGTTTGGAGTTGTTGGCAGACTGATGGAGACCATTATGGAGTCAGGGGGAGGCAAATCCCGTCTTCGATTACTCCTGGCACTGACCCCAGCTGTCCTGCATACATTTGCATGTCCACCGCAGCCTCCACCTCTTTCCAAGTGCGTTATTTTTTTAAGTGAGAAAGGAGAGCTGCTGTTTGCTTGTCTCTGTCATGAGTTACAGGACCCCTGGAAATAATCTCACTCTGTGTGCTAAGCTGCTCCCTTCCTCTTCCTACTAGGCCGTTAAAGATACAGCAACATCCAGAGTCGTGCTGTTTGGGACGTCAGCTTTGATTCCCGAAGTCTTCTCATACTTTTACAAAAGGTAAGACATGTGCTCATCTCCCCGGGTCGGAATAAATCTTTTAACAACAGTCAAAATTCTTGTATAACTTGTCAAATACCAAACCTGGTGAGAAGGACAGGAAGTTGATTCAGTGGTCCCCCCCTACTGCATACTCTTCATCACAGTTAAGATAGCAAGATTGATTTGTGACAGGTGTGGAAATGCAGATGCCAGCAAACCTGGAATCTAGCCAGGCCCTATCCTCAGTTAGCTCTGTGTTCCTGGGCATGTCCCAGCACCTGCTGAGGCACATCTCCTCACTTGTAGAATGATGGTATCAAATGAGCAGATGCACAGGAAGTGCTTAACCCTGGGCCGGACGCTAGTGAGCAAAACAATTGGCTGCCATTCGAGCAGAGGGCCAGCCTCTAAAACAATGCCCTGTAACCTTGTCTCTTCCAGGACCCAGTTCTTTCTGCGATATCCAAGCTCATTGTGGACTTTAAAGCTGTCTTGTACCATCCTTGTAATGGGACTGATGGTGCCTGTTTCTTTCAGTATGTTCCCTCAAATTGGACGGGTAAGTCACTTATTCTAAAAAATCTGCAAAGTTTACAAGATAAATAACATTATTTACACTAATCTCATCCCCCAGATCACTTGTGCAGTTTTTGATTCGATTTTTTTCAATGTACGTCAGAAGCATTTTTCTAGGACATTAAAAAAAAACCTTTGAGATTTTGAAATACTCCATAATCTTCTATAGCAATGCCCACCTAGTGGATCTTTCTGCAACGATGAAAAAACATCCTATATCTGGTTTCTAATACGGTAGCCACTAGCCACATGTGGCTGTTTAGCACTTGAAATGCGGCCAGTGGGAATGAGGAACTGATTTTTAGAACTCCCATGCGGCTACTGTATTGCATTTCTGCAGACTGGCATATGTTATAATTCACGATGAGTCAGACTGCCTGAACTCAAATTCCCAGCTCCTCCATGACCTTGGTCAAATTTGTTTAAACTCTGAGACTCAGTTTCCGTATCTGTATTCGTTAAAGGGAGATGAAAGATAATAGTATCTCTGCAAAGGGTTGTTCCTGGTGCCAAGGACATTATGGATACTAGTAGACATTAGCCATTTATGGCATTTCTTGGCTGAAAATTCCAAATGCTTGTTTCTATCACAAGTTAAAAATTAGTCACGTTCTCGAAGCGTTTATATTTATGGAATGATCTTGTTGAAAACCCAAATTCTCTAAGTTTAGGATTATAGAATTGTTAATTCAGGCAACTTTGCCAGCACAGAACATACAAGTTTTAAATTATTTAAGATACTTGCTATACTCGCTTTGGGGGTGGTGAGGGGCAAAGGGGCTCATTAAAATTTTAGAACAAAAAAATATTTTTAATCCTCAGAGGCCTCCCCTATAGAACACAGTTTGTAACAATAAGATTGGAATAATAGTGAACCTTTTTACAAATAATTACTTCTGATTGCAATGTACTCAGTGGAACAGATGACTTATCTGCAGGTTGGGTCATTTACAGAAGTCTGAATCTCATGGGATTGGCAGATTGTTAATAGTTAAAGCTGAGTGATGAGTACATGAAGGAAGGTTCATTATCTTCTTTCTTCATTTGCTTATATTTGAAATTTTCCATAAGATGTTTTGAAGACGTTAGCTTTTTTCCTCTAGATTAGACATCACTGAAAAAAGTTGGACTGTGAAATAAATGTCTGAAAAATTTTTTTTGACTTGGCTTCTAAGGCAAGGAAAGTTCTTAATGTCTATATTAAGAATTTAATTTTGTTTTTCAGATACAGTACAGTAAGCTTGAAAAGGAAATTCAGTCTGCAACAGAAGAAACAGAACTCTTCTACAACAGAGGGGTGTAGGGGTGAGTTTTAGGTGAATTTGTTTGGTTCCTGCTTACAAACCTTCCTCTCGAGGTTTTAGTTTCGAGAACTCTGCCAGAGGTGTCCTGGAAACCCCAGAGGTGTCTGCGCAGATAAGATGGCTTACAATCACGCATGCCAAGACCTCGTCGAGGCTGGTCACACCTGGGGTTTTTAAGCCTGGATGGGAGAAGAGGAATGGGAGGCTGTCCTGTCTGACCCTCCCCCATGGATTGCTGAGGGGTGGGCAATGTAGGATTCAGTTTCCTGGTTCTTCATCTGCCTGTGAAAGGGTATTGTGAAACTACTAATAAACTTGTTTAAAGTTGAGGATTTGAAAAAATGAAGAAGGGTCCACCAAGCCCAGGGCACAGAAACCCCATCTCTCTGGTGAGCTGCAGAAGGCCTTCAACCCCAAAGCAATCCTGGTTCCGTACTCGGCTTACTCCCATTTTGGAAAACTACTGAAAATCTTTGCTACCCGTCACTGAGCTCCTTCTTTCTCCTCACTGGCAAACGACTCTGCCTCCTCCTCCACAGTGCAAACCAAGGCTCTTGTCCAGCCTCGGAACCTCCTGGCACCAAATCTGCAGACCTCCCTCCACCACACCCAGCCTTCCCTCCACCATGCAAGGTCAGCTGGGCCCTAGGCTCTGGGCCCCTCTGCTTCCAGGCTTCTGTCTGTTCCTTCCCAGTAGTATTTAAGCTGCTTGAGTCACCTGCCTCATTAAAAAAGCAATCCCCCCACCCCTTGCCTGCACCACCAGGTTCACAGCCAGACTTTTCCAGAGATTGTTTGCCCCACCTTCACTAAGACTGCTCAGCCGTGACCCCGACGCTGTACCACCACTCTGCTGGCTGCTCAGACATCATGGTGCTCGCCCTCCTACACTACCAGCCCACATCCAGCTGTCGCCCGCACTTTGCCATTTGGATGTCCACTTGAGATCTCCCAATCTCGGGAAATGGCACCACTGCTTACGCATTTGCATCAGATAGGATCACTGGCAACACCCTTACCCTTCCCTCCCCCACCCCCATTCAGTAGACCAAGCTCAGTAGTCCTCTCTAGAACGCACTCTATGTCCACTGCCACTGCCCACTCGGTCCAACAGCATCCCCTGCTGGTATTACGTGTCTGTCTGGCTCCCTCTAATCCATACTCCAATCTGCTCTTCTAAACCGTACCTGCTTAAAAGCTTTAAATGGCTTCCCAGTACATCAGAGTCAAGTACAAATTCCCAGCCATGCTAGAAAGAGCCTGTGCCTTACTTATCTCTTGCCACTCCCTCATGCTGGACCAACATCCAGTTCTTCAAATGGGCTGTGGTCTCTGCTCTGGGCCTTGACCCCGGCTTTCCTCTGCTCTGGGCTAACTCCTGCTTCTGCTTTAGGTCTGACTGCACATCATTCACTCCCTCCAGGGAGCCTTGCAGGATTCACCATGCTGAATCAGGTGCCTCTTCTCTGCCCCTGTGGGCTGTGAGCCTTGAGAGCAGGAACTGTCTTGTACATCAAGGAAGCCCCAGGATACAACAGTACATGGTGCAGAGTAGGTACCCAAATAGTGCATCCTGGGGGCACGTTTCCCACACACCCTGCCCCAAATCATCAACTATATTTGTGGCTTTCAGTTTTCCCTGGGCCGGAAAGGCAGTTATCTCCAAATTTGGTTAAAAGGGTTCAATAACAGCAAGGGCAGAATTAGTAAAAACTGACCTACCAGATAGCTCAGTATAGCCGGACTGACTAAACAACAAAATGTTCAAAGGCTCCAGGAGGAGGTTGCCCATTAACAAATGACGGAGTAGAAATGTGAGGGCATCTCTGCAAAGACACTGCGCAGTCAGCCAGCTCTGGGAATGGGCGACGGCAGGGAAGGGGCCAGACCCCTTCACTTTCAAATAGGTCTTTTAATTCCCCAGTGCATTGGCAGTTGACAAAAAGAGGTTTTGTTTGTTTGTCTGAAGTGGGAGAATTGGAGAAAGAGGGCACAAGTCTTCATCTACCTAAAACTCTGTTGAGTATCAAAATATTTCCATTTTATTTTGGCATCATAAATTTGTAATTTTAACAACTTTGATCATTAGCTAATATAGTAATACAAAAATAAGGGAGAAAAAGATGTTAGTATTCATTTTCATAAAGTGCAGATTTAATTTAAATTGTTTGCTTTTAGTAAACATCCTCTTATTTCAGATCCTCCCCTACCCAAGGAGGGAGGGGAAAAGGCTATTTTTAATTTTTACAAGAATAAATGAAAGATCCAATAAAGACAAGATTTTTTTTTTTTTTGCAAACATTTTTCTGGGTAAGATTTCTAAGGACAACAGTTGAGTGTAAAATAACCTTTCATAATTGATATGAATACATATAATAACAAGTATATAATTTAGACCTCATGCTTATTTTATAATTTTTAGGTCTCCAATTATGAGAGAGGTACATAGCTGAACAGAACAGTCACCTTCACATGTGGCCAAGCTACATCCACTGAAGTTGTTTGAAGACATTCTCTGGTTTTGGCCTTTGCAAGAAACTAATTCTCGCACTCCCTTACCAATTATATAAAGTCGCTGTTTCAGCCAGCCAGACGTTTAAATTAAAAATGGACTACTTATTTTACTCTGCCACATAAGGGCTGGCTTCTTTTACAAAATAACATTGCTAGCAACAGGGTTAACTAAAGAGTAATCAGTGGCCTAAGTCTGCCAAGCACTTACCTCTGCAACAGTATAAATATGAATTGTTAACGTCTACTCAAGTATAAAATTTATGCAAAACCCTCATAGGCAAAAAGTTCAAAGGCCAAGAAAAAAATTTTTTCTTTTACAAGAAAGTGCAACTGCAGGGTCTTTTGAATGATTTTCTAGACAGTTCTGCAGAAAACTTAGTAGTCTGGCTCAGAAAGGAGAGTTCCTCATGAGGAATTAAAGTTCTTCCTGGAAGAATACAAAGGAAAATTTCAGGCAGCTTTCTGAAAATAAACCATCAGTTGTGGCTACACAATGAGACAAACTAAACTTATAACAATGAAGGCTTTTGGGTTTGCTATGATGTGCACAAGAACTTGACAGAGCTTTTGTCTCTTACTCCAGAACATCGAGCCATTTACAACATAATCTATGGAAGTGACGGCACTTTGTCCAACATCAACAGTAGGCATGAAACTAATCAGACAGGAGAAAAGCAGAAGTGTTTTCATATGTGTTTCAGTGCTTTTCAGGTCAAATCTCAATACTTTCAAATGAATCATTAAAACAACATTTTGTTATTTGCAGTATTTTACATAGTTAATGAATAATCATGGTCAAACAGCTTTAGATCAGTCATCAGTGATATAGTCACATGGTCAGATTTTCAGCATTTGTTCAGCTGCTGCTAGATGGTAAAGGAAGTTTTCTGTCGCTGGCGGAAATCGTCTTTGCTTTAGTGCCTCAAAGTTGAGAACTAGCTTTTCTCCATCACCTGAAACTTCTGAAAATGGTGTCAGGTTGGTGAAGATTTCTTTTGTTTTTACAGAAATATCCTTTAATAGAAAAGGAAAATATGTAGTATGTTAGCATCAAAACATTTGAATAGTTGTTGCATTTGAACAGAATTATTCTATTTTTTAAAGTTTTTCAGACTAATTTTATAAATTAGGAAAAGTGAAACAACCTTAAAATAACTTAGAAAAATCAATGTCACCACTAATTTATTTTTGCCATTTTCAAGTGTACAATTCAGTGGCATTAAGTATGTTCAGAGCATTGTATAATGAATGACCACTGCTATCTATTTCCAGAACTTTTTCATTATCCCAAATTGAAATTCTATACCCCTTAGACAATAACTCCCCATCCCCCTCTTTCCCAGCCCCTGGGAACCACCATTCTATCATCTGTCTTTATGAACTTGCCTGTTTTAGGTACCTCATATAGGTGGAATCATACATTATTTGTCCTTTTTGAGTCTCGCTTATTTCATTTAGCATAGTGTTTTCAAGGTTCATCCATGTTGTAGCATGTGTTAGAATTTAATTCCTTTTTAAGGCTGAATAATATTCTATAGCATATGAACACATTTTTTGTTTATCCATTCAGCCACTGATGGACATTTGGGTTCCTTTCATCTTGGCTATTGCTAATAGTGCTGCTGTGAACAAGGTCATACAAATGTCTATTTGTTTGTTTTTTTAACGCCTACAGCACCTGGTCTTCCTAGGTGGTCTCCCATCCAAGTACTAACCAGGCTCAACCCTGCTTAGCTTCTGAGATCGGATGGGATCGGGATTGTTCAGGGTGGCGTGGCCATAGTATGTTTAATTTTTTGAGGCAAAGGAGAGTCTCAGTGTTCAGGTCCTCGAGACAAGACCCACCCACGGTTCCTGGCCACAGCTGACAGGCCACCAGCACTGAACAGAAAGAACAGTGCTGCTGGTGGGTCCCTGTCAAAACCTGTGGCCCTTCTCACCCTTCGGCACCCTGCGCCTCACACGTCACTTTCTCAGAGAGCTGTCCGACGACTTGTCTAATATTTTCTACCTCAATCCCTTGTTTCTGTCACAGTGTTCATTTATTATAGTTCACAATGATCTTGTCACTTATTTTCTGTTCATCTACTCTGCTAAAATACAGGCCAGAAGTGCAGGGACTTTGCTCACCACTGTCATCCATCCCACTGCCCATGCAATGCCTGACATGTAGTCAGTGCTCAATAAATATCATCTAAGTAAATAAATGGATAAATGAAGAAAAGAGCTAGGTACAACCAGGTGAGCATGAGCAGAGCCTGCCAATCAGAGGTGCCCCCCAGGTAGCACATGTGCGTGCAGACAATGGGAGATGATCCTTCCAGGCTCCGGGCCCCCAGCGTACAAATGAGGCAGGGCCTGGGAGAGGCTGGGCTGAAAGTCTATCTTGCAGGAGAGGAGCAAGTTGCTGCAAACTGGCAGCGGACAGGAGGGGAGGAGGCTGGGCCAGCTGGGAGCAGGGGAGCGGCTTTATCACCACATGGAGAGGCATAAATAAAACCCATTTCCATACCAACCTGGCAAGGGGAGAGAAGGGGGTCCATATGGACACAGGTCAGTATGAAAGGTAGGCCCCACAGAGGAATTAAAGCTACCTGCACATTGTGACACCAGAGCTGGCTAAGTCTGGCGGGGGTCTGTGTGCTTACCAATGTGCCGGAGACAACACATCAGAGCTAGGTGAAGATGCTCCATCTAGTGCCCCATGCTCAGCAGCAACTTTCTCTTGAGAATTTGTTCCTCTGAAAATTTTGCTAGGAGAGGATGCACTGGCAAGTCCAGAAAAGCATTCCAGACCACACAGCAGTCACATTTCTCACCATAAGTGCTTGGCTTCGGCACCAGCCCCCTGTATATATCTGTCCCCAGACCCTGATGACTGATCGTCTGCCTGCTGGCCTCTTCCAGTCACCTGCCACTGTTTGTATGAACAAGAGAACGTGCAGCCCTGTGCACACCGCCCAGCTACACCACTTCAGGACTCTCAGTAAGTCGGCAGAGTAAGGAGTTACCTGTATAACTTGGCTGTCTGATTTCTCTGGATCTTCTGCAGACTGAACAATTAGCTGACCCATTTCTTTGTGCAGTTTGCCCATTGTCATGGCCTCTGGTGAGATTAAGAATATGTTGTATGAATATTTAGAAGTTTACATAATAAAAAAAAAAATTATGCCATCTGAAAATGTGAAAGAGGAAATTTTCAAAAAGTAACTGAAAACCTCCCACATTTCCATCTTATTGCTAAACACGAGTATGATGACATGCTATGAGGTAAGGTGCAATCATGATTTATAGACTTCATGCCCAAAATAAAGACCCGTATCGAACCAAATTCCTCCTTCATACCTACCTGATAAGAATTATTTTTTTTCCTAAAAAAATCTAACGAAGCTTCTGACTACAAATAAGTTGTGAGTTTAAGCCAAGAGCTCAACTTTGCTGTTGAGGTCTACAGTTAAGATTCCGAGTTGATTTTTCTGGCAGGAGTATTGTGAAAGAAGCGCTTCCTGTCACTTCTGCAGAGCCAGCTGCACATTCAGTGTGTAAAGGCCACTGGAAACGAGCTAAAGAAACAACCTAAGTGACACTAATCATATCCGTTACCACTTTCTGCAGCAGGAGATAAACAGAAATTTGTTTGTCACTCCAAGGGACAAATTCGATTTGAATGGGGCTGACTGGGGTTGAGCCCATTTGACAGACTCAGAGCAACAGATGGCAGCAGGGAGATGGCCATCCTTTGTGGTCTTAATGCTTCAGCAATTTAAGTGGCCCTGGCCAGTTTTCTATCACTTTGGCTTTACAAAAGGCAGTATCTCCTAATGATCTGATTGTCTATTTTGAATCTGTCACCATGAACATGCATTATGTTTATAATTTTAAAACAAAAGAAAACTGGTTCTGGTTGTATTAATTTGCAGTTAGCATCTAACAAAAATTCCTAACTAGCCAGCATTCAGCTGCCCCAGATTTAGGACAAATGCCAACACAAAAGGAGTACCACAGAAGTGCCCTGGGCTCAACACACATTTAACCTAATCCTTACCACTTTATGTAGCTGTAATTTAGGACAATTTAAAGTTTCCAGACAACACTCTGACACTAGAACACTCTGTCCTGATCATTAGTTCCGAGAATACTTTCATTCCCTTGGGTTTACTGAGACATCTTTCAAACAGATTTTTCACGCTGGAGTCACAGTCAATCCCTATACAGTGATAAATGTCTACATGCTCTTTGACACTCCTTCCTTCAAGAGGTGGAGTCTAATTCCTCCTCCTTAAGTGTGGACTGGACTTAACGACTTGCTTTTAACAAACAGAATATTGAGGAAGTATGACTTCCAAGACAAGGTCACAGAAGCACTGTGGTCTCCTTCTCTGTCTCTTGGATCACTCACTCTTGGGGAAGCCAGCTGTCGTGTCATGAGAACACTAAAGCTGCCCTATGGAGAGGCCCATGTGTTGAGGGCTCTTGCCATGTGAGTTAGCTTAGAAGTAGAGCCTAGAGACCCAGTCGACTGCAAGCAAGCCTGGCACTATCTTGATTGACACTTCATGAGACCCTGAGCCAAAATTTCCCAGCTAAATCAGTCCTGAATTCCTGACCCACCAAAACTGTGAAATAATAAATATCTATTGAATCGCTAAATTTAGAAGTGATGCAGCAATAGGTAACTAATATACCTTGTTTAAACAAAAAGTGAAGAAACAAAATAAAAAGACTCTTATCGACATACACTACGCAGCATAAGCACCCAGGGTGTGTCACTAACATGGCTAGGCCAGAAGAATAAATACTGTGCTCTAGCCACAGAAGAAGCCCTCGAGCTTCAGTTGAGCACAGCAGGTGAAGCAGGCCCTCAAATACTGGTTTTAGAGAATCAGCTTAAAAAACGCAACTGCTTGCCTTGCAATTTGTGTCAACAACGGAAGAGAACAGAGCACTAACCTTTTGCAAGTGGAGCAATGGTAATCTCACTGTCTGCCAGATTCACGAACACGTCGTAGAGCTCTGATCTATTGCTTACCTCCGAGTCTACAAATCCGGCGATGTAACCTGCATTACAAACATGACCGACATTACTGGAATGGAAAGAAATCATTTTGTGAACATGTCAAAACAGAACTGAGTCTATAGATTCATCAGCTGCTTTTCTTTACTGCTCTATTTATTCAGGATACATTAGCTGTGCTCTGCGGCATTTCTTAAGACTACGTTATCATCGGTTGCCTAAAGAAACTCACACAACTCAAAATGTTCCAAATCTAGATAGACTTCAGTGCCAAGGAAGGAGGCTGAAGGAAAGCGTTTACTTTTCAGTTTTTGCTTCTGGGGTCAAAAATGACAGACGAGGCAGGATGCTCTTGACTAGTGTTCCCCCTTTAGGTCTTTGTCTCCAAGAAATCATAGCCAAATAAATACCCAGGTTTCCCAAGGAAATAGCATCATCGTTCACCAGTTTCAGAGCTGACACAGCAAGTGCGAAAGGAATCAGGGCAACTCCAGAACTAGCAGACCTTCGGAACTGGTGTTAAGACAGCAGTTCCAGACTTTTTCAGATTTCACAGAGCAGTACAATTTAACCCTTTTCCCAATCAGAAAGAAAAAGTGCAGCTCGCTGCCAGCATTAATTTAACATCACATGTAGGAATGTTAACTTTTCTAGGATTTGACATTTTCAGCAATCGAGAATTACTGTATTTTGTAAATGGAAATACCACTACTAAAAACAAGATGCTATAAATAGGATGATGTCATTTGTTTCTAAAGACTATTGATATACTTGAGTGATGCGAAAATAATAAAAGTGAGATATTTTGTGGCAAATTTTGGGGGTGGGGTTAGGGCTGTAATGGGCAAGCACTGCTTATGAGTATTCGTGGGGCGAAGGGGAAATGGATTTTTAAAAATGTGTTTGAGGACCAATGTATCCTCGAGTTTTACTTTACCAGAAGTCATTTTAAAAACAGCAACAAAAACAAAAACCACAAAGCATCCCGACACAGACTCACTCACATACGAGAAAATGTGATGTAAGACAGAAATGGTACTGCTGATTATTGGCGAGAGAACACTACTCAGTAAGTTTTCCTGGGCCAAATGGCCATTTAAAAGGAAAAAAATGAAATCAGCTCCCAAACTCACACATTACCAAAAAAGTAATTCCAGGTACATAAAAGATTTAAATGAGGAGGAAGAAAACTTAAATTTTTATAAAAAAATATAGGAGAATATCTTTCTACCCTTGGGATAGAGATTTTCTTAAAATATAAAAACTAAAATAAAAGTCTAATACATTCTAACACATTAAGATTTCTAGTCATAAGAAGATAACATGAGAATTTTTTAAAAATTCAAACTCAGAGATTTTTGAAGCCTATATAACCAACGATGGGTTCATATCTTGAGTATGTAAAGAACTTTTATAAATCAATGAGAAAAACAATGCAATGGAAAAATGGGTACAAGATAGAGAAAACACAAACGGCAAAAAACATAGAAATATGCTTAAACTCATTAGGAATCAGGAAAACACAATGGAATTTCACCGCATACCACCGAGTGGGCAAATGTTTTAAAGTGTGACAATTACCAAGTGCTACTGAGGATGTGAGGTAGCGGGACCTCTCCCACACTGCTACCGGGAGGTAAATCGTTAGAATCCCTGAGGAAAACATCTGGCATTATCCTGCAGCTTGAGGATTTGTATATATAACCCAGGAATTCTACTCCCCAGAGTGTAACCTAGAAAGTCTTACATGTGTGCAGCGAGAGATCCATAACAAGCATGCTCACGGCAGCACTGTTTTAAAAGTGAATAACTAGAAAAGTCAAAATGAGTAAAACATGGTATACCGCTTAATGCGATCCTATGTGGCAGTGAAAATGAATGGGATTACAGATAACCATACGGACAGGATGAATCCCACAAAAATATTAAATGTTAAGAAAAAACAAAGCAAAGCAAAACAAAAACAGGCCTCAGAAAAACTCATCTGGGAGCATTTGGGATCATGTTTCCGGCCAATTGTCAATTTTGGCTCAAATAAACTATAAAAATTAAAAAAAAAACAAAAAACAAAAAACAAAGAACTCATCCATCATCTATCATGAGTCCATATGTACATGTAGTTATTTTGGTAAACTTAACAGTGTGTTGTTATAGAGATATGTGTCTATGTGTAAGTGGCTAGAGGAGGGGGCGGAATGAGATAGGAAGGTCCATGCGGCGCTTCAAAGTACTGACGGCATTCTATGTCATCTCTGGTGAGTCCATGAATGTTCCTTTTCTTATAACTTGCGTAAGTATTATGTATTATTTTATATGTAACAAATATTTCATAATTAAGAAAACAACAACAAAAGCCTCTACTATCTACCATCATTGTTCAGTGAAAAGACCTTTTAAGACTGGAAAAGTAAAAAGAGCATTTTAACTTTAAATTCAAAGAAACTAAAACAAAAAACGATGGCACTACAAAGTTAGGATTACTGTAGACATTAAATAATACTATATTAATAAATTATTCCCAGAATCTTATTATTAAAAGTTATTATACAAGTATAACACCATTTAAAAATAATTTTATTTTTTTCCTTTGAGAAAAAATATGAAAAGGCTCAGAATGAAGTCTAAATCAAATCACTGATAGGAAAACTTTTAAGATGAGAATTTCACAAGCTAAAAATAAGTTGTATTTTGGTGATGGTTGCGTAGCAATGAGAATGTACTTAATGCCAGTGAACTATACACTTAAAAATGACTAAGATGGCCAATTTTATGTTATGTGTATTTCTCTCGATTTTTCTTTAATTAAAAGTTTTAAAAGAGAAAATAACTGGTTCCATTTACCAAAGAAATAACTGATCAGTACTCTCCTTAGGAATGCATGCAAAACAAAAAACAAAGAACCAAACGGCACCCCTGGTTAAAGCCCAGCCCTCCCCACCCCGGGGTCCTGTAGTCTACCTGTGCACACCTGCAGGGCTTCCAGCTCTTCGGTGTTGAGGTGCACATACGAGTGCAGGATGGTCCAGTCCTGTCGATGCCACACCAGGGCAGGCAGAGTCCTAAGGAATCAAAGAGAAAACTCAAATGCTGCTGGCCTTGACCCGAGGGACTCAGCCTGCCCCTCCTTCTTCTGGCGGAGGGTGCTGGCTAGCAGAGGCAGAGGGGAGAACCAACCCTACACGTGCCAGCACCACCAGGCTTCAAATGAATTTAATGCAATGCGTTAAACTCTGCTTTTTGGGTCAGATAAGCTACAGAAAGCTCAAGGAGAAGTTTCAAAAGATCTCCATGGTGTCAAAGAGTGACGCTTCTAAGGTTTTCCTCCTGACACCCCACCCTGCAGACTGTCAGAGGGCCCTATAGGCAGGAAATTTTTTTGACATCTCTCATTTCGATTTAAAATTCCAGTCAAATTTGCATACCACCTTGTGTTTATTTTTATTGCAAATACATTTCCTTAAAAAAACCTTCCAGTAAAACAACTACTGCGGGAAGACATGCTGAATTGATCTGTGGTTTTCTGAACCCCCTGATGCCGTTATATATGTCAGAAGCTTTGGACACCCCAGTTTCAGTAGCATAAATGTAGAGGAAAAGAGTAATGAGGTAGGAAAGTACAGAGTTTTGAAGTCAGAGCGAGCACAATAAAGTCTAGCCCTCTCCCCAGGATCTGAGGCCCCCGTGATCACAACAGTAACATTTCTAGAGCGTGCACTACAGGCAAGGTACCTGCTAAAGCACTTGACGCAAATTATCTCCAATTCTAAAAACAAGCTTCTGAGGTATTATCTTCACTTTACAAATAAAGAGACTGAGGCTTAGCAACATTAGCACACTTTATGTGGTCACAGAGCGAATAAACTGCCCTCCCAGGATTTTAACCCAGGTCTTTCCGACTGCCAAGCCTTTCTTCTTTCCATTATCTAACCATTTAGTCTCTCTGAGCCTCAATTTCCTCATCCATAAAACAAGGTGATAACACTTGCAAGGTTCTTGTCATGTGTAAATTTCATAATGCAAAGTGTCTTACATGATGCCTGCCATAAGTAAACACAGCACTAATGCTAGTTCTCCATGCTTTTAAAAAAGAATCTAAGAACGAGTTAGATTAGGCAAAGAAAACAACTAAAAACAAACAATCTGTATTTATTGTAAGAATAAGAAAAGAGTCCATGGTAAAATTGAACAGAAGAAACAACTTAGCTAAAACAAGGGTCAAGAAACTATGGCCCAGGAGTTGCTGCCTATCTTTGCACATTAAGTTTTATTGGAACACAGCCATGCTCACTCACTTACATGCGTACTGGTACTGTCTACGCTGCTTTTATGCTACTGTGACAGTTGAGTAGTTGGGACACAGACCATGCGGCCTACAAACCTAAATATTTACTCTCAGCAAGGAAAAGTTTGCAAACTCCCTGCTCTAAAACATTCGTATTTCAAATTTAAAGAATCTGTCCAAATTCAGTAACTCTGAACTACTAAATCTAAACTGGACCATTAGACCAAAAAGATAATCCACCCCCAGCCTAATACATTCTATTTCTAGCAAATGCGCAACAAAACAGAACACACATTAACACCAAATGTTCCAAACAGGCTGCCAACAAAGTTTACACTTTTTAATGATTAGAGTTGATACCTGGTAAACTCCTGGACAGCTTCTATTTTGGGGTGATAGACGACAATTCTTTTCTTTAGCATCAGTGCTGTGTGTAAGATAACAGTTTCCATTCCAAACTGAGATACAATGTCTTAAAAAAAAATGAAATCATAATGTTACTGCATTAAATATTATATAAGGAAATCAAGTTTTTGTTATAAATAATTCCTATCAAATGAATGCAAAATTATTTTCAACACAAAGAACAAATTTACGTAAGTGGTGTAGGTACAGAAGCACCTTATCTGGCGGATGGGTTTATCAATCCATACATGTGCTCCTGGGACAGGTGTCACAGCTGCCCACACCTGTCACACAAGGGACTCTATGGTGGAAGCACGGATGAAGCCAGATTCACAAGAAAGTAGAAAAAATGATATGAAGGGAACCAGAACATTTCTGTGCCATGAAAACTCCTTAAGTTGTAAAAAATGTCCACTGATCACCCTGTCCCACATGTCCTTACTTAAGTCCTTTTGAGACAGTTGGACAATACCTCCAAAGGGATGCTTGGAAACCATATAAACAGTAGGGTAACAGTGAAGACAGACACGTGCTGTGGGAGGACAAGAACGAAGGCCGGCATTCCCCTTGAACTTCCTCTCCCCTTTACTTCCCCTCGAACTTCCTCTCCCCTTTACTTCCCCTCTTTAATGCCTACCCCTCTTCCCCTTATGAACTTTGCCATCTCCCCTTAAGAACTGGATTTCTGAAGGCAGGGCGTCTCCTCCCATACGCTTGCAGTGTGCACCCGGGGCGTGAACCCAGGACCTTCTGTGTGTAAAGTAGATGTGCTAACCACTACACTATGGAACCACCCCCATTCTTCCCTTTCTTAAGGACCCCGAAGTCTGTGGCTTGGCTTTGGGCTGTCTGACCTTTTGGATGTTCCAGCTAGTAGAGAAAGGCAGGGAGTTGGACTAGGAATCTGGGCCAGGGGCTTGAGCTCTCCAGATGGAAGAGGTTAAGTGCTAAGATCTAAGAAAACTATGGAAGCCAGTGGAGATCTGGAACCACGGAATTCAGCTTACTCGTGAAAGAACAATTCTACATTAACAATCAGAATCATATGGAAAAGAATATCATAAGTGTGCTTTTCCATGACAGGATTTGAATCAAATAAGGAAGTGCAGAAGCTAAAGTACCCTCCTGTACAGGAAACAAATATTACATAGATGGAAATATGTAAAAAGTTGGAAAAAGTCTACTGAGAGACTGTCCTGGACTTGAGGATTTTGTTGCTGTAGGGATGGAATCCTCTGGGATGGGTTTTTATTTCTTCTTTCGTATTGCTTTTCTTTTTTTTTTTTTTTTTACCTTTGATGGAGCCTGCAAGGTATGCCTTTCGGGCATCAAAGTCCTTGCTAAGGAAAGAGCCATTTTCTTCACTCTGGCATATCCCCTTTGTGAGAACTGCAATATAACTCTCCATCATTTTAACTGGGCTCCCATATTTCAGGTACATTCTGTAAGAAAGGACAAAAAGCAATCATACTTGTATTTCGCATGACTGCATGGAGAAATGCACCAAGGCTAGGCATGAGTACTCTCTAAAGAATCGAAGCGAACTTGTGAATACACTTCTGAATGCCTGAATCTTTCCGTGATATGATTATTCTATAATTTAATTTGAAATGTATTTTAAAAGATTTAAAAACCACTTGGGAGACCCTCAATTATTTGAGGTCGTCTCTCTCCGTACATCTGAGGAAGCCTGCTAGAGTCCTCTTAGGCAGGAGAATGAACTGTGGGCTGTCTGAGGCCCTGTTATTCTCAAGAACACTGTGCACTCATATCTTTTTATGTCTCACATTCACAGCTGGTGTTCTAGTCATAACAACTGTTTTATTGCTGCGATCTCCTTTGACAAGCAGTTTCATGCATTGTTCAGAAAGCAGTAATTAGTTGTAGAACCTATATTTATTATCAGAGTTCCCAGAGATAACTATATTTATATCATTAAGAAATCAAACTCCTGTAAGTTTCTGGTGATAAATGCACATCAGATATATTCATCAAGTTAAAACTTCCAGAAAGTGCTGACAGGAAACTGGCTCTATTTATAGCTCACATGTGAAATCAATCCCTTCCCTTCCCCTGAAATCTCTTCCTGTGAGTAAATTTTGCTTGAAAAGCACGACCGGGTCTACTTGGGCCTTTCAGTAGCTTAAGGAATAGACAATTAAGAAAAAATAAAATAACTTGTTAAGACAGATCACTTAAAAATGATATTTATTGCAGATTAAGCAATCATAATTGTAGTAATAATGATCTCCCTTTGTGTCAGAGCCATATTAGCAGACAACTGTTTATATTCTACAGTGAGCCATATACCTGGAATTTATCTTATGACAGCAAGAAGTGTTTCTTATCATAGCTGCTGCAAAAACAGTAAAACTTCATTTGTCAAAATACAACCTAACTGAAACCCTTAGGTAAATGAGAAGGTATTCTTAGACTATGTTGTGTGTGTACGCATATACATGGCAAAAAAGGCAATCGTTTATCTAGTAACAATAGTTTTTAAAAAACAAAACTAAACTAAAACCCTGCAAAAGTCTTCATTATAGACAAAGCCAATGTCCCTAACAGGTAAGAAAGATTGCATGAAAGCAACTAGATATACTTACAGAGGCAAGAAAGTAGACCGGTGTATTTAGGATAAATTTTTTCAACAGCTGCGATGAAACTAAAGGAGTCTACTTGAATCATGACTAACCAATTAATCCGTTTTTCAGCTCCTCAGCATTCCAGCTAAGAAATGTTCTCCTGCACTTTAGCACAATTCAAAATGCTCATTAACTTTCTCCAAAATGGCTCTCAAACATGGACCGACACACATGAACCAACTCAGCACTTCATAAAGCACTGAGCCATCTTATCCTGCTAAGAAGCTCTAGATTGAGAGTGAGCAGAACAGACCAGAAGTGGCAAGTGACTCCAAACACCCAAGACCTACGACAGTTGTGCAAACTGCTTTCTCTCCTCTCTCAACCATCTGCCCAAATAAGCGGAGCAGTATCACCAAAGCAGAAGACAAGGTTCCTCTTTATGAAACGGTCTCCGAAGGGCCAGTAGAGATTAAGCTGGGGAGACAGACGACTGAAATTTGCTTCTTCAGTATAGAAATCTGCTCTGTTACTATAGAGTAAGATCTTCATTTTTTATATTAGCAGTTAATACACTTTTCATACAGACCTACACAATATCCTAGTGAAGGCGGCATATTTCTCTGGATTAAAATCTTTGGCGGTCAGAACAATAGAAAAATGAGTCACCTGTCCAAAAGAAACAAAAAAGTACACTTTTTAAATACACTTTAATGTAATAATTTTTATTACTATATTCTAACAAATTTCTTATACAAGACACAGCAGCATTAAGGAAAAGACCAAAATATAATGAAGTCCTCATTTGCTTATTTATACTTTTATATGTATGTACACACATATAAAACATTATACATATATTTAATTTCCTACATTAGAATAATACTTTGTTAGAATTTTTTTCAAAAAAATATTTCAAATATCAAAAATATGAATTTTTATTTAAAATCCCCTAACCTCATCAAAGCAGAGCTAGGAATGCTATATCGGATCTACCAAGCTAGTAACTATTTTTCATTAGTGAAACAAGAAGATGGAAAACAACAAAAATATATCTCAGTAAAATTCTTACATTAAAATTTTACAGTTCCTGAAATAGTCAATTCTCTGTAGGATGCTATGTAATCTAAAGGGCACTGTTATAATAAGCTTCACTTATGTATATGCCTTTATTATTATAAATGCAAACTTCTGATAATCATATACCTATTATTCCTATTAATGAGACAAATTTCAGAATTTTATAAAAGCAAAGCATTTAAGAAATATATTTTGAAAATCATATTTTGAAGTATAAGTTCTCTAAATTTTGTTATTTTTCAAATCTGAAAAACAGATTTGAAATCGATGTTGCTATAATTTGGCAGTTTGTAGTGTAAAAGGTAGATAAATTTACCTAAGGATATATTAACACTTTTCGGCAAGAACTTAATGTACATAAACCAAAGATTTTATAACACATTGAAAACTATCATTTTGCAAATTTGTATTTTCTAATTATGAATCTCTTTTTCTGTTTTAAACCTCTAACGGTTTCTAAATTGTTCTCTCCAGTAGTTTTTCCTTTAAAAACTTGCTGGTTGTTTGGGATTAAAGTCCACAATGACCACATATTGGTTTTCAACATGTCACATTGATATTGTTCGTATCAAATGACACACACAAAAAACCTACCGAACACATGAGTTTTCTTAATTATCCTTCCTCCTCTTTAGTATAGCTCTACCATCCACGAGCAAATTTTAAAAAGTTTTCTTAACCATATCAAGGATAATTATACACTCTAAAATAGCTTTTAATTATGGAAAAAATACTTTTTTCCACTTTTAATCAGTCATGACTTTGAAACTACTCTTACATCTCTACTCCATCAGAGTATAACCTGGAAAAGGCTTCACTATACCAACCATGGGGTCAGCCATATTACACCAATAAAAACTTATAGGACAAATGAGAGTGAAACATGAAAGAGAACATTCTCAATGAAAATCATACTTAACGTCTTTCAAAAGTATACGGTGCATGATAAAGTCTAAAGCTAAGAGTTACTGCAATAACCTTACATCACTTTATAAATATTTTTGGCTTTTTGACCTTTATGTTTTCATACCTTTTTCAAAACGGAAGAATCTGGAACTTCAACTGTTGTGATATAAAACCATGTTCTTCTGTACTGACCAAAGACAAAGGGATGGAGAAGTTTGTTTTCATCCGTAAGGCAGCATTTTCTCAGCAGCAGATTCCTTAACGTAGCTGTTGTGGAAGGATAACACCACACCCACAGAACTTCTCCATTTGTGTCCTTTTCTACGGTGGAAAGATGGTCACTGTGAGAATGTCAAACAGCAGCAAGGAAGTGAATTGATTGGTTACTCAGAAGCACTTAATGGAATCACTTTTAACATCCCATTTTACAAAGCAACCCGGAGCGTGTGAGACCCCTAATTCCCACCTACCTCTACTGGTCAAATTACGCAGCTCTCCTGACCTTGAATTTTAGTAAATCATGTTACATATGGATTGCGCAAATTCTGTATTTAAAATTTCAATAATAATAATAAAGGTTATTCAGTCATATATGTAGTTTCATCATCAAAGTAAACACCTCGATAACAAAACAGAAGCAATTGACTAATAAAAACTGCAGGCAAAAGAGAAAGTTACTGCACATATAGCAGTAAGAATCTAGATTTTGATCAATAGACTTAAAAACGAACTTTAATTATGGAAAAAATCGAGTGTATAAAAAAGCAGAGAACATAATAAAATTCTCCCTCCTCCATTACTCATTTCAGCAATTATCAACACCTGGCCCTCCTTGTATCATAAGGGGGAGGAGCCCCCGATGATTTTCAAGCAAATTCCTTTAAAATGTATGTCAATATAAAAAAGCAAAAATCATGCTGAATTGAAAATATGATTACAAGTTATTTTTTGTTCCACTGCTACCAGATAAAGTCAGAGTTTAACTCAGTCTTAATTCAGAAGTACCTTCAAACAGGACTCATATCCCTGAAGTACTTAGATTTTGGTTTGAAGCAGTTTAAAAATCGCATTAGAAATCTACGAGAAGCCGTTTCCAGATAAATGTACTCCTTTCAGACACTGAAAAGCAATCAGCATTTTTTGCCAGTTTTCCTAAAACCAATGTTCTTGTATACTAAGGAAACAGAGTGTTTAGGAGGTCTGTGAAAATCTCGAGAATAATACTTTTTGAAAAGGCAATGGCACGCAGGGAACAGACAGTTCATTTAAGCATCCGTGCCCGCTGTCGCCTATCGAATGAATGGTTTCTTGAAACACCCAACCCTGCCTGAAACATTGCACCCGGCTCAGGCACACATTCTGGGCTGCCCAAAGATCCCAAAGCACCTCCTCATCCATTAACCCCTCAAAACTAACCGGGATCCCACTCAATGTGATTATACAGACAGCCCTGCTACGTGCACGTACTCTACCATATAATGCAGGAACCCTTCGATGAGTTGGGTTCTGGATCTAGAATGCAAGGGTCCCAGTCTGGGCTCCGCCACTTCCCAGCATGCGTCCGTGCACAAATAACACTCTGGGCCTCCGTCTGCTCCTC
>NW_011888827.1:2197468-2199257 GCF_000151845.1 Pteropus vampyrus
CTGCTCACTCCCTCCGCCTGGGCACGCCCCCTCCGCCAGGGCACGCCCACCTGCAGGCCCCACCCCCAGGCTGCGGTCCCGCCTCCCTCCCCCAGGCCCCGCCCTGCTCGCCGGGACTTCCTCCCTGCTCTTCCACTCACCTTTAGGCCTTGGCTCCTCACCCTCAGAAACCGCCCTGAGGGACGGAAGCGTCCCTCAGTTTCTCTAATCCAGATCTTCATTCTCCTTCTCCTCAACCCCCTCCAATCTCTCCTCCCTTCCTCAGGCTTTCTTCATTCTTCCTCTGCCCTACAGTTAGGCTGAAAAGAGGCATCCTGAGGATGGAGAAAGAGTCTCCATTCATTCATTCATTCATTCATCCATCCATCTATCCATGTTCCCCCCCACCAAAAAAAAAAAAAAAAAAAGATCGAAGGCTTAAAATGGCTTTGGGGAATACAGTGTTGACCAAGACAGAGCATTCCAGTGGGGGGAGATGGACAATTACTAGTAAAATAATACTGAAACAGCGCATTGCGATAAAACAGTTCAGTGTTAGAAAGTGGATAGGGGTGTGCTGCTTTAAAACGGTTGTGAAGTTGACCAAAAGGTTGGTCATCAATGCATCCTTCGGACTAATTTATGACCGAAAGTGGGAACTATGGATGAAAAAAAGGAAGTACTATGGAAAGTAACCTCACAGGGTAATCTGATCACAAATTCCTACCTGGGCAGGTCATGGTGGGTAGTCATGCCCCAGGCCTATAACTTCTTTAGTGAAAAGTTTTAAGAAAAATGTTAAAAAATAAAATAAAATAAAGCCTTCTCTATGGAAGGGCTATGTGAATTAAGATCTAAACAATGGGAAGGGGCCAGGCAGTTTAGGTAGCTCCAGCATCCCTTCTTCTGGATCCTCAGCATCTCTGTCCCCAAATCACACAAAACTGATTAGGGAGGGTCCTTGGTGTCTACAGATATACAATACAGTACCTCACTCTGATATCATTTAATATTTTTAAAAAGTATTTAAAATAAAATATTTCATACCTACCAATCTAAGAAAAACAGGCAGTCACCACTCAACTTAAGAAATAGTTATTACTAATGTAGTTGAAGCACTTTCTTGCGCTTCCCTAATCTTCCCCTCCCTATCCCACAGATGTAACCATTATTCCAAATTGGGTGATTGCCATGTTCCTAAATGTTAATAAACTTTGGTATATGTGTTGTCTCATTCAACAAAATACTGTACTCCTTTTAAAACTTTACATCAATTACAATAATAGCTAACATTTATTGAATGGCAGGCACTATTCTAAGTGTTATACTTGTATTACTTTCTTAAATCCTCATGATACCCCTGCATATAAGTCCTAGTATGACCTCAGTTTACAGGTGAGAAAACTGAAAGGTGGCACAGTTTCCCCAAGATCACACAGTTTGCAAATGGCAGTGCCAGGCTATAGACCCAAGCAGTGGGATGCCAGCCACCCACCAGATCACTATACTACACAGCCTCCTGTTCTATAGCATACTGTTTGTGGTTGTTTGTAAATTGCTTTTTTTTTGGCTCAAATCTATGTTTTTACAGATTTACCCAAGTTAATACTCAGAATTTTGGTTCAGTAATTTTAACTGTTGAGTGGTATTTTGCATATGAAAATATGATTAATTCCATTGCCTGTTAATGGACAATAATTCGTTTCCTTTTTTTTTTTTAACACCTAGAACACCTGGTATTCCTAGGTAGTATTCCATCGAAGCACTAACCAGGCCCTACCCTGCTTAGCTTCTGAGATCAGATGAGATC
>NW_011888827.1:2200357-2202273 GCF_000151845.1 Pteropus vampyrus
CCCAAGTTAATACTCAGAATTTTGGTTCAGTAATTTTAACTGTTGAGTGGTATTTTGCATATGAAAATATGATTAATTCCATTGCCTGTTAATGGACAATAATTCGTTTCCTTTTTTTTTTTTAACACCTAGAACACCTGGTATTCCTAGGTAGTATTCCATCGAAGCACTAACCAGGCCCTACCCTGCTTAGCTTCTGAGATCAGATGAGATCGGGCACGTTCAGCGTGGCATAGCTGTAGACTCTATTTTTTACTTTATCATTAGTGCTGCTATATTTCGAAAAAGTCTCCTTGTTCTACATGCTCTTTATCTTGGGAAATTCGACATCATGAAGGCTCAAACATCATTTCTTCCCTTTACCCAGGCAAAATTAATTTCTCCCTCTTCCAGCCATAGAACTAGGAATGGAGTATATTTAGATGTATGTATGGCTCTTTTGTTTCTCCATTAGACTGAACTCCTGGAGGGCAGCACTCTGAACTACACACCTTTGAATTCCCTGTGCTGTTGTCGTAAATAGTTGTTAATGTTTCTGGTTCTCCCAGAAAATACACAGGTATTAGGGACTAAGAAATGGTACACAGATTCAGAATCAGTTTGGAAACCAAGAAGATATTTGCACTCATATTTCATTGGTCTTTGAAATCTCTTGCAAGGTTCTATAGATAAAGCATTTACAAGGAAAAAAGATCCTCTTGTGGATTCCTTTTAACAACCTTGGCAATAGATCAACCTGCATCTCAAAGATCTGCTTTTGGTGAAATACTTACACATGTACACATACATGCATGTGCAAGGATGTTCACGCAGTGCTGCCAGTAATATCGAACATGCGAAAATTACCTAAATATTAATAAGGAAATTTTTTTAAATGATGATCTATTCCATATTATAGAGTGCTATGAAGTTAAGGAGAGTGGGGTAGATGTATTTGTCCTAACTCACTATGACCCCATCTGCATGTAAAACTCAAAGCTGATATGTGTATAATTGGAGACATGCACACCCAGCTGCTGAAAGCGGTTACCTTGGAGGAAGGGTATCAGGGAATGGTGTGAAGGAAGGTTTGGGGCTGAGTACCTGTTTGAAGGTGGAAGGAAGTATAGTGCCCACCAAACCGTAAAGGTATCTTAACAACAAAAAACAAAGCAGGCAAATTTATTGAACATAACAGAATTTATTATAGGGTAATTTATACTTACAGGGAAGATTGGGTTGGAGCAAAAAAGACTACCCAGCAGTCTGCACAGATTATTTTCCGTTACTCTACAGTTGTTACAATAAATGTTTTGTAGTATAGCTGAACTACTAACGATTGGAAAGGCAAAGGGACAAAAAATGTAGCATAAGGCAAGAACCATACCTCTTGGTGGTCTTATGATGGATAATTGCTTACAATTAATGCCAATACCTAGTTTGATATTTATCTCAGTTGCTAGACATTCTGGCCATTTACTGACTCTATAGTTACATTGTGTAAGATTATAGGACACGGCTAATCATTAGCTATGAAGCTTTGGTGCTGGCTGAGACTAGATATGTTAGAGACCTCAGCATGGAAACTAGAAAGAAATTTAGGGGGCAAAGATGGCGTCAGCTTTGGTTACATCGACATCTATATAGTACCCCAACACTATGAGTTGTATAATAAAAATGTCATTATATTTAGAAGTCTACAAGTGTATATTTTTACAAACATTTAGAAATGTATATATTTAATACATGTGTATTAAATGTACTATGTATATGGTCCATAACTGTAATGTCATAGAAAAATATTGAAAATATTCAAATGCTAATGACATGCTAATAAAATTTTCTTTAGGTAGGTAAGACTTCAGCAATTTTTCCTCCTCTTTTTACTTTTATTTCACAATTTAAAAAATACTGTCACGGGTGTGTCAGGCCCCGGG
>NW_011888827.1:2202323-2224609 GCF_000151845.1 Pteropus vampyrus
CTAATGACATGCTAATAAAATTTTCTTTAGGTAGGTAAGACTTCAGCAATTTTTCCTCCTCTTTTTACTTTTATTTCACAATTTAAAAAATACTGTCACGGGTGTGTCAGGCCCCGGGTGCACCAGGCCCCAGGTGCACGCCAGGAGCATGTGGGAGGAGACACCCCGCCTTCAGAGATCCATTTCTTAAGGAGAAATGGCAACCTCCACAGGTCAGGGGTGGAAGAGGTGCCGGGGGAGTCGGGGGAGTAGTAAAGAGGGGGAAAAAAAATACTGTGATCACAATAGTTCACATTTTTAAATCTCTGAAATTGGGATGCATCCTACAATTATAATTGGGAGTGTTCTTTCCTTTGTTAAGGAAAAGTGATGTGCTCAATCATTAATGGCACGTCTAGATTTGAAGAAAGATCGTAAACGGAAAAAAAAATGAGAAAATATGTTAAATCCTTAGACCCAGATCTCCCATCTTTACCACTTTACCAAGATCATTTGCTGAATCTTAGAAAGATATTTAGCCCAAAATACATAATATAATTTTCTATGGTATTTGGGCCGGGGGAATCATTTTCCATTAAGTTAGCAAGAGTGCAGGATCAGTAAAACTCTATTCCCCTTGCTCAGTGTGCAAACATTTTCACAACAGGCTGTGACACATGCTCAAAACTGGAGAGACAGATGTAGATATAACTACAGCAGAGTTCTTGCCTGTGGCCACCTTACAATAAGGCGGGAAAACAGAAAGGGGGAGGGAAGGCATGAGCAGACCTATTGCTTCCAAAATTTCAGACCTAGAGATCCAAACTTGAGGAAAGAGAATAAGGCGACAAGTCTCCAAGGTAGAGCAGGATGAAAGCATGTTAGGTGTGCTGCCTCTCCTTGCTCCTGGTGGGGTTGCTCATGCTGAGCCTCCCGCAGTCGCTGACCTTAAGTATTTCCTCAGGAGTGAGTTAGACAGCAGCCCCATGTGGCCAAGGCCCATAGGTGCCACCTTTGTCTATGGCACCCAGAAAATAAATGGGATGAAGACAACAATCAACAGATTCTAAAACAAAGGAGTTAAGGGAGATGGTGTTGGGTGCAGGGAGGAAACAATAATGAAGGCTCGGGTGGAGTGGGACACAGGGTGAGGGGTGGAGAGGTTATCTGTGGGAAGGGGGCCACGCCACGCCTGGAATTGCTGCCCCTCTCCCTCCCATTTCACTGCTCCGCCCTGCAGTCAGACCTGCCAGACAGGTTTACTGGAGTTAAGGGCAAAGAAACAGAGGGTGGAGAAAAGGGAGGCATTTCCGACCTTTAGCAATAAGACTAGCTGCTGCCCTGTCACCAGTGGAAGGAGCTGGGGTGTAGAAACAGCTCTGCCATCTTAACTGCGAAACCTCACTCATGCCCCCTCTCTTCTCTGTGCCCGTTTTCTCAGTGAGCAAATGGAGCTAATCATACTTCCCTCTGTGCCTCTCCCAGGGAGGGTTTAAATCAAGAAAAACCTTTATGCCATTTTTATAGGTAACGACAGTCTTGTGCAGGGAGTCCCCAAGACCTCCCCCAGATTTGATGATTTGGTGGAGGACTCACAAGATTTAGCATATAGCTGTCCTCATGGCTATGTATGATTTATTTCTGCCAGAGGATATGAAGTCAAATCAGCAAAGAGGGAAGGCACGTGGGGCGACGTCCAGAGGAAAGGAGGCCCAAGCTTCCAGGAGTCTTTTCCTAGTGGAGTCACACAGGATGCACCTAGTTCCTCCAGCAACAAGTCGTGACAACACACGTTAAAATATTGTTGACTGGGGAAGCTAATTAAAGACCCAGTGCTCATTAGAGACTTAGGTTTTTATTGGGGGCCAGTCACGTAGGCACCTTCTGCCTTGCACAGGCCAAAAACCCCAGACTCTCAGAAGGAAACAGGTGTTCAGCATGAACACTCAGAAAATAAATGAGGATGAACATGTATAGTTTGTACCTGTAGTTTAGGCAAGTCGGTCACTCTTACCGATTCTGAGACTGGTGGGAGCACCCCCTAAATCCAAGTTCCCAGACACCAGCCAAGGGCCTACTTACTAGCAGGCTTTTTCTAAGGATGACAGTCTCTGGCCTGCTGTGTCCTGTTTGCGCAGTCCGCTTGCTCCTTGCTCCCGGGAAAAGACTAAGTAGGTTGGCACTGATGTGGATTTGGAAAACATCCAAATTGTCTGGGCATGTGAACGAGACCCCAATATTTTCCACAGATGTTCTAATTCCCAGGGCCCTGGGAGCCAAAGGGGCTCTTCTTTTCATCTTTTTTCCATAACTGGATGTAATGAGACATTAGGCATGTGCCAGCTAAGACAGCCACTGGGGTGGCAGCTCTTTTAAGAGATTCCAGGCCCGCTTGGGAACCAGAAAGTCACCTCTGGAAGGAACATCGGACAACTGCCCAGCACTGTGTCCTGACAGTTAACTGGCTGCCGGCCTTTGTCAGGCTTCTAGCATATTCCCCAAAGGAAGTCATCCCCTCATGTTCTCCAAAGTTTAAGGGTGCCGATATTGTAATCTGCAGAGATCCCATGCCTAAGAAGACCAGCTTTGGAGCTGTGCTGCATTAAAAGAAATAGCTCACTCTCTGCCTCTGAGAGGAGACCACACTCTTGTCTGTGGATGGAGGGTTGTCCCTTTTCTAATAAACTTGCCTTTGATTCTAAAAAAAAAAACCCTCAGTAAGAAAAATATAATTAAGATCCTTACCTGCACTTTTCAAAGCACAAGATAATAGAATTCACTACCTACAGTGATATGTCTTAAAATCCCTTTCTTCTCATAGTTTTAAAATAAACTTTATATTTTATTTTTCTTTATTACTTTTCTTTTTTGGTGATAAAACCTGGGATAAACTTTTTTTCTGTAAGAATTATTTTAGATGTACAGCAAAGTTGCTAAGAGTTACCATACGACCCTTATTCAGTTTCCTCTGTTATTAACATCTCATCAGAATGGTATGTTTGTCACAGCTAATGAACCAATATTTGATATATTAGTAACTAAAATCCATCCTTTATTTTGATTACCTTAGTCTTTACCTAACATCTTTTTTCTGTTCCAAGATCCTATTTAAGATAACATATATTTTAGTCAACATGTCTCTTTAGGGTCCTCTTAGCTGTAAGAGTTCCTCAGACTGTCTTTGTTTTAGATGACAGTGGCAGTTTTTGAGAGCATTGGTCACGTATTTTGTAGATTGTGCTTCAATTAAGATTTGTCTAATATTTTTCTTATGACGAGATTGGGTTATGCAGTGGTCAAGCGCCATTCTTATCACGGCATCTCAAGGGACCATCAAGCGTTACCCTTAATCACCTCTCTGAGGGAGCGTTTGTTGGGTTTCTCTCCTGAAAAGTTATTCCCCCACTCCCTTCCATACTGTGTTCTTTGGAGGAAAGCCACTTCACCTGGCCCACAGTTAAGGAGTGGAGGGGGGTTATGTGCCACCTCTTTGAGGGCAAAGCATCGACATAAATTGTTTGGAGTTCTTCACGGGAAATTTATCTGTTCTTTCCCATTTATTTACTTGGACGATCTTTACGTACATCAGTATGGACTCCCTCCAGATTTTTGTAAACCAGCTCTCATTCGGCACAAGCTCTGAACTCTCTCCACTCTCCTTACAAACAACGCTCCCCGTTGCCATCTTCTCCTCTCTTTCCTTTTCTTCCCCACTAGCCTTTTCCCCACCCCTCTATTCTCCCTCATCTCAACACTTTCTTACCTGGATCTCCTACTCCACTTCTCCAGCTGTCCTCCCAACTGATTACCCCATGTACCTAATAAAGCAGAAGTGCAAAAAAGGGGGAGATGGGGAGGAAAATGCTCATTCGTCAATATCAGAATATTATACCAACTGAGGGGGGAGAAGGAGGCTGCGAATATCCCATGCATTGATTTTGTCCCTCTTCTATGCATATACATGAGAATGATTGCTGCAGAGCTTGTGTCAAGGATCGTGCTAAGTGCTACATGTAGTGTCTCATTTAAACCTCACACAAACTCATCATTCGTATTTCACAGATGATAAAACTGAAGCTCAGAGAGATTACTCCCCTAATGTCACTGTGTTAGTAAATGGCAAAGCTGGGGGTTGAAGCCATTGCGGAGTCCAAATCTGGCATGCTTACAGGATGGACTGAGATGTATTCATAATCCTCGTTCTCTAGGAAATGAAACATCCCCCCTAGGTGTGCAACTAGGAATAGTCTCTGATTCCTTCTTGGGGCTTTTGCTCCAGCGGCTTAAGTTTTCACTTAAGTTAAATCTTACACAGTTTTGTCTTTTCCTCCATTGAGCTGTGCCTTCATTTTCATTTCATGTAAGGAAAAGTCGCTTTAGAATTTTAGACTCCATTAATGTTTCATTCTTTTTTCCCTATAATATGGAGAAAATGGTTAATGTCTTTGCATTAGTTTTGTATTGATGCGTAACAAATTATCATAAATTTAGTGGTAATTTAAAATAACACTCATTTATCAGCTCAGTTTTGTGGATCAGAAGTCCAGGTACAGCATGACTGGGTTCTCTGTTCAGTCCTGCCAGGATGCAGTCTAATGTTGGTGAGGCCGCATTTCTTTCTGGAGGTTCTGGGGGAGAGTTTGCCTCTCAGCTCACCCAAGTTGTTGATGGAATTCAGTTCCTTGCAGTTGTAGGACAGGGTCTCTGTTCACTGACTCCGCTCACTGTTGGCCAGGGGCTGCTTTCAGCTCCAAGAGGCCACCTGCAGTTCCTTGCCATGTAGCTCCCTCCAAATCCCCTCTCATGTTCCTAATCTCTTTCTCTTTTCATGACCTCTAGACCCAGACTTAAAGGGCTCCTGTGATTAGTTAGGCCCATTCAGATAACCTCCCCTGCTCAAAGTCAACTGTGACGTATAACATAACCTAATCACAGGAGGGACAGCCCATTGTACTTCCAGTCCCAGGTTATTATGCAGGGTGTGTACATTAGGGAGTGGGAGTCTTGGGGGGGCATCTTAGGATTCGCCTATCAGTCTCTATTCCTTTATTTATTCACATATCATACACACATACACACTGATGGAGTGCCTAACTTGTGCTAGGCTTAGTTCTAGGAGTTGGAGATACGATGGCAGACAAAACTTGGTCCCTTAAACCTCACCGTCTAGTTCAGTGGGACAGACAGCAAACCAAGGAAACAAAGAAAGCTATCGGTTGGTGTGGAATGCTCTGCTGAGATTTAAAATAGGGTGGCCTTTAGATTTAGGTCGAGTGGTCAGGAAAGGGGAGGCAATCTCCAGGGAGGTGCCATTTTCATTGCTCCCTGAGAAGGTAACACAATGAAAAGGTCTAGGTAAAGATTGTCTAATGTCCTCAAAGCCAAGATGAAAGTTCACACCCTGTGGTTCCAGGGTTCTTTCTAATCATGTTTAACACATTCAACAGAGAAGCCTGTTTTCAAACCACACCCAAAGCCACTATGCACAGTGTCTTACTCATTCTGTTTCATTGGCTCTAGTTGGTTCGTGTAGCTTTGGGCCTAAATTCCTAAATTCCCAAGCGGCAGCTGGGCTTCATGCATGCCAACAATGGCATGAGTGGGTATGTGCTCCAGTTCCCACAAACGTGCTCCTCCTTGCCCTCAGCCTTCTTCTGGAGTCCGGCAGAATATTAATGGGTAAAGACTCACGAGTATAAGACGCGTTTCTCCCATTAAGTTACAAATACTGCCAGGACATGTTTCTCCTAAAAATACACTCAACTGAACCTGCATTCCTAGTTCCTGCTTTAAATTTGCAGAACCCAGAGCTTCTGTGAGAGTTGCCTGGCACAGGCACAGTGCACCCCACACCTGCCCTTGGTTCGCCGCTGCTGAAAAGATTTTCAACACCAATTGAACACTTCCATGGTTAAGAATGCGAGGCTGTGAGGTTTGGGACCTTGTTTGTTATCATGAAGTTGGGGCCATTAATGTGCTCTGAAACACACTGAACAAACACTTTCTGGGGGTTGACCATGTGCCAGGTGCTGTCCATACACAAAGATGAACTGTCCCAGTTATTACATTCAAGGCACTTCCAGTGTCATAGTGGACACCAGCATGCAGATGGCCAATTATAATGTAGGAGGCCAGCTTTAGTCAATTAAGACATTTTTTCAATAAATATTTATCGAGTACTTACTGTTATAGATGCCAGGAATACAGCAAAATGGACAGAAATCCCTGCTCTCATCACATTTATTATAGTCTAGAGAGATAGACAGTAAAGAAATAAACTCATAAAACTTTTCGGGAATCAAATAGTGATAAATAAATGCTATGGAGGAAAATAAAGAGAAGGTGCTCAGAAGTATGGGAAGAAGGGAGCTTATTATTACAATAAAGAGATGAGGGAAGACATCATTGAAAAGGTGACATTGGTGAGGCGTGGGAGGGGCCGGGGAGGATAAGGAGTTGTGTAGGACCCTATAGGCCATTATAAGAATTTTGACTTATTACTGCGTGAGCTGAGGAGCCATGAGAGGGTCTTTATCAGGGACTGCCATGATCACGTCACTTTTGTTCTAAAAGGATCCCCCTGCTTGCTATGTGGCGAGTAAAGAGAAGAGAGCCAAGGGGAAACAGAAAGACAAGGTGACAGGTGATTATACATTCCAGATGAGAAGTGAGGGTGACGTGGACCAGAGTGATAGCTGTGGAGGTGGTAGCTATGGGCTTTGATCAAGGATTGATTGGATGTGGGGATGTGACAGAAAAAGTAAAGTCAAGGATGTCTCCAATATTTTTGGCTTGACCAACTGGAAGAACGGGGTTGCCATTACTTACATGGGGAAGGTGACAGAAAGAGCAGGTTGGAGGCCGAAGAGCCCAGGAGTCTGGTTTGAGTCAGGATGGGTGTATGTTGTGCGTCAAACATTAATGGATGTGTCAAATGGGCATCTGGGTGTGAGACTGGCTATCAGGACAGCAGGGAAGCACTGGCGATGCGACTTTATAACTTATAAGCATGGAGTTAACGGTGGCCTGAGCAAAGAGCACAAGAAAAGGTCCAGGTAAATTGGCCTCTAGCTGCCAGGAAATGCTTCACAGAGGAAGCCTTTGAGCTGGTAACTGTGGGTAGGATGGGGAAGAGTGAAGGGATGTGTAGGTGTACAAAAGCATGATATCTTTGAATGCTGACCTCAGAAAATCACAAATAAACTTTGGCACAGATGGAGGTTCAGAACTCGTGCAATTAGGAGCTTTTGGTGAAGAACGTTATTGTTTCTTCTTTAATATTTCCATGCGGGGGGTTAGGTATGTTGAGAGCTCTGGGTAGATGGGTAGATGCTCTATGAATGAAAGAAGACACACATCTCACTTTCAAACTTTTTACTTCTCCACAGGTATGGTAGGAAACTGTTTTATATAAATATTAACATGGGGATTCATTCATCTCTTCTGAGTTCTTTTTGAAAGCATCCTATCTGCCCGATGATCTCCCAAGCACTGGGAAACAACATAAATGTGGCCATTCCTCTCTCTGAGTTCACACTCTGCAAGTAATTATACTGAATTATGATCAGGGCTAAAACAGGATATTATTGGTGGTCACTGGCTTAGCATTTAAATAATCAGTGGATCAGGCAAGAATCCTGGAGAAAGTGACATTTAACCCGAAGGAGAAATAGGTGCCTGTTGTCAGAGCAAGGAATGGTGGTGGTGAAGAACGTTCCAAGTGAAGTAATAGCATCAGGTTGAGGTGAGAGAGAAGCCTGTTTAAGGCAGGGAAAGACATTGAGTGTGGTTGAGAGATGGGCCTGGAGAGACAATGGTCGCCTGAATGGGAGTGGTGTCTCTGTCTTCACGGAGCTTCTGGGAAGTATTCGAAGTCTTTCTCACTCTGGACTGCAAGTCCAAAAAGGCAGGACCCACTTCAGTCCTGTTCCCTGCTGTGCATCTATTAGGTGCTTACTTCCTGTGCCTGGCACATGATAAGCACTCCATTTACTGAATGTATAACTGTGCACCTTGCTTTACCTCTCTGAAATTTTTTTTTTTGAAATTTGTTATGTTTGTACTTTCATTATAGATTCTTGTAAACAAAACCATGACCGTGAAAACATTTTGTAAACTGTAAAACATGATACTTGTTTTAAAGCTGTAAGATATTATGTTGCAAAATGTATAAGGCAGGACCTCTGTTGTGCTCTTAACATCTGTTTTTTTGAGAATCTTATTTATTCCAATCAAATCAGAAAAAACTCCAAAACATTGTGTTAGAGAAATTATCCAGTAATATGTGATACAAAAGTAGCTTCATTAGGGAAAAACCTTCATCGATCAGCCTGATCACTTCCTTTTATCACTTCCTAAAGTGGCTTCTAGTATATTTAGGTTGCTTGTTTTTTACTAGGTGAGTATTAATCAACAGCAAGTAATTATGCTTTCTCCTGGCCCAGAGAAGATCCCATCTTGTCCCTTAGTGTGTACTCATCTATCACTCACTTTACCAGTGAATCATCAACTCCTTGAAAGCAGGCATCTTGCATCTTTTTATTCCCAGCATCTAACATCACGGCTGTTAGTTGGTACTGAAATACCTGTTGGTAAAATTGGTACATTTATCTTGGAAATTGACATTATATCCTTTTCTTATTCACAAATACACAATTTTACTTAATGCACTTAAATGACCATTGGTTATTATATTACCAAATGCTTCATATACTTTAAATAACTTGAAAGAGAAAAAGAGAAACATATAGAGATACTGAATTTCATTTTACCTCCCAATTTTCTAGTGTTTGTCTTGCTTTATTAATACTCAAATAATGAGTACTAATCAACGAGCTATAGTGGAAATGTTAAGAATGTTGGAAAGGTTTTTCTATTTAGGTCAGGTTTCCTTTTTATTGTTATGTTTCTCTATGGCCTACTAGTTTTCGATCTACTGCATTTAAGAGCTATATTTGCTCTTATGTTTAGCTCTTTAATTTTGACTTAATTATTATATACATGAATGAGTCTCTGGATCCTGCCCCATAAAACAGTTGCTGTAGCTTCTTAGTACTTGTTGCTTAACCCTGTCTGGCTCTTAGTTTTTGGGAGTAAGCTCAAAAATTTGGAGTGGTCTAAGTGCTTTGGAGAAAGAACTTTCTGAACTTAATTTTAAAATAACCTTTTTTAGAATTTGTGGTTTATTTTTTTGTGTCTGCATTTCCCAAATTTTCTTTCTTTACAGTGATAATTTAGTTGAACAGAAAAACCTCTTTGCTGAGGCAGAATGAGGGGAAATGCTTTTTGAGTAAATGTACTGTGGTTTCTTCGTTCACTAATGTAGTACTCTCATTAATTCACACATCCCCTCCATTATTACAAAATGTATAATAAATTTGCAACAATTTATTCCACTGCTGCTTTCTGAATTTTTCTTCTGAACTCATCTTAATTCCATACCAAGGGCTTGAGTACTTAGATTTAGTTTAAATGGCTTACAAATTCCAGGTATAATAGTTAATGTTTGAACATTAAGATCGTTAATCGATAATAAAGACTGTAGCAAAGAGCCTGTTATAAACTGATTTTCTTTTCTCTAAAGCTCTTTTTTCTTGCTCGTGTTGTGTGCTGAATGTAGAAGCGACAACATTCCACGTATTTTCAAACACTGTGCAAGTCTGTTCTGCGCAGGGCTTTTGCCCTCTGCCAGACTGCTCTGTCACTAAGTCTCAGCTCTGTCACTAAGTCTCAGCTCAACATTCCTCAGGCAATCTCTGGGGCACAAACTTTTTTATTTTACTTAGATATGAAATAAGCTTATTTGTTTAGTTATCCACTGCGACCCTCCTTACCATACTAGTTCGTGATGTGACAGGTCACCACCATTTCCCAGTGGTGAGCAGCGCGGGCCTAAATATAACTACCTGCTCAATATATTTCGGCTAAACGGATAAATTCCGCATTTTCACTCTGCCAAAATGGGCCTCTCCCTAGGCGGACAGGACTTGATTGTATCTTTGCATGATCCGCACAAATCATAGTAAAAATGAATCTCTGCAGACGCCTGCTTTCTAGCCAGACAGAAACTGTCACTCAAACCTCACCTTTCTCACTCCAAGTCTCGCTTGAGGAAAGAAGGGTCTGACAATCGCTTCCCTAAAGTTTCCCTTCGCAGTTCCAAGACAGCACGAAAGCGGGCAGACCATGCACGCCGCCGCCACGTCAGCCGGCGCGCGTGACGCCAGCGCGCCTGCGCGCGTGAGAGGGGCGGCGCGCACGCGGAGACCCGCTCCTACATCCGGGGCCTAGGCGGCGGCGCCGCCGCCGCGCAGGGGTCACGTGGCTCCCTCCTTTCCGTCTCTGGCCGGCTGGGCGCGGGCGACTGCTGGCGAGGCGCGTGGAACCTCACGCTGGTTCCCCTTCGTCTCCTCTCCCGGTCCGGGCCACTCAGGAGTTCGCTGACGCCGGGTGAGCTGAGCCTGCTGCCAAGATGCCGGCCTATTTCCAGAGGCCGGAAAATGCCCTCAAACGTGCCAACGGTGAGTAGGGGATCGGGGCGCACCAGGCTGGGGCGGCCCGAGGCCTCGGAGGTCGAGGGGCCCGAGTCTGCTGCTCGCTGCTCCGCCGTCAGACTGCGGTTGGAGAGGAGGCCGACGCGGCCTGCCCGCCGCCGACCCGGCCCGTAGTTGGGCATGATTTCTCGTCTCGCTCCAACCGACCAGGGGTTGGGAGGCGCGGAGCCGGGAACCGTCGCCCTGGGGGCCCTTCCTTCCCCCGGTCGCCTCCTAGTGCGTCTCCGGGGTCGCGGCCTAGGAGGCAGGCCTACGCGGCTGGAGCTCCTCCACCCTGTACCGCACCGCCTTGTTCTTCGGGCCATGGGTCATTCGTCTGCTTAGGCCCCGCGCCCCTGGCCGCCATCTGGGAGTGCCGGGGAGGAAGAAACATGGCTCCCTCCCGGGGACAATGCACGCGAGAACCTCGACTCCACCTCCCGCCAGAGCCGGGAGACGGGCAGTTCCACCTCCGGCCTCCTCGCTCGCAGAGCCCTCCGGGCCCTCAAATCTAGCGCCGTGCTTTGCTGGGTCAGGGTCCACTTACTCTTCTCTAGCCACTGTCTCTCTACTTCGGAGACTCTGACCCATTTAACTTGTTTACTACTTTTTTTTCTGGCATTGATTATTGGCAGTCCAAAAGCCTATTCCGAATCACAGGAAGTTGGAATAGAGTTAATACTATACGATAGAGACTTGAAGTTCTTTCTAAAAGACAACCAAACAGGCCTAGAGAGAGAGAGAATGGTTTGCCCAAGGTCACTCCGGGAGTTAGTTGTTGAGCCAGGAGACTGAAACGGAGGTCTCTTGACTTCCAGATGATTCTTTTCGCTACAGCCTTGCTGCCTCCGATTTCTCTTTTCACATGTGTATTTAAGCCACGGGCCCTTTCGGGAAAAACTCGTGCGTGTCTCGGTCTATTCAGTAGGCATTTATTACGTTGGCATTATGGGAATGCAAATGTAATGTGCCTCTGGTCTTTTTAAAAACTTGTTTAGAGTTTTTTTGTTTTGTTTGTTTTGCTTAGCAATTTGTGTTAGGGTGTCCATAGCTCTTTATTTTCACCTTTCCTCCACCCAAACAAGTTTTGGGTCTGATCCGTGTTGTAGGTGGATATACTGTGTGTGCTACAGTATTATGTTTATTTTGTTTGAAAATTTCTCTTGCGAAAAGGTCAAAGTCAGTCATTACATAAAATTGATACTACAGGTAGTCTTTCAGGGCCGGAGATGTGTTTGTCCCAATGTTTATTTCTAACTAAAGTAACAGTTTGGAGGGAGTAACATAGTATGTGGAACAGGGTACATTATGTGGAATAGAGTAATTGTTTTAAAAACAGTTAAAACTACAACCTCTGATCTGATAACTCATTCTAATCAGCCACCTGTCTAATGATTAGAATGGGAAAAGTTTAAGGACATTAATTTATGGAAAAGAAATAGGTTGAAATGGAAATTTAAGCTACAAATTTGTAGCAAAATTAAGGATTTCTTTTAAGTTTTGAAACTTAGAATTATAGTTTTAGAATAATAAAATTATTACTATTTGCTATTGTAGATCTGTTTCATAGTCATTTGGATGCTTTACCAACAGGCATATATTTTTTTTTCTATTCTAATAGTCTAAAGCACTGTAATCTTAATGGCTTAAATATTACGCATTTACTTTGTTCAGGCCTTATTTCCTTCATCACGCCTCCCTTCTGAGTCTTCATATGAACTTAGTATTTCAATAACTTTTTAAAATGAGAGGGGATGTATGATGTGTAACAAATCTTAAATATTTTTTTAAGTTGAAATTGATTTGATTTATGAAGAGCAGTTTGGGGAAAGCATCTGAAAGTAAAGTAGGCAAGATGAGAAGGGGATACTGCTGGGTAGGGGCTTGAACTTGTATAGTCCTCAAAAAAGGCTGTGTTGACTCCTAGCTGCAGCCCTTTTAAGCTGTAGGTTGGGTGTTTTCTGTGGTAAAGATGAAATAGCTTACCATTCATGTAGTAATTTCTGTATCTTTGATCTTGTGAATGAGTTCTTCATAAAGTGTCAAGGTGAGCAGATTGTGGGTAGCATATGGCACTGCTTGCAAAACTAAATAGGATGGATAAAAGCACATTTTATTCAATAGACGTAATCTCATCTAAATGCTTTATAACATTTGTGACCTCAAACACATTTAGACCTAATCTATTGCATTATCTTCATAAAATGTGAATAATTTTAAGTACAATAGTCCTTTAAGTCACCCTGAGTCTGTATATTAGAGCAATATTTTTGGAAACAATTACAGTAATCATTCAGGAAGACTAGAACCTGGTGCAGCAGTTACAAGCAAAAAAAATTCATGTCCCAGAATCACCTTGGAAAAAGCCCTTTTTTCCCCCCAGATAATATTGTTAGTGCCAAATTAGTTGCTCCTGACCCTGTAACAGCTTTTTAATTTACACTTTACATCAGTGACTTAAAAATAAAGTTGTTATTAAACCCACAAATTGTGTAACATTATAGCTTATCTACTTGGTCTGTTGCAAAAATAAATTAGTAAAATCGAAGGGCTGGCCTAAACTTTTCTTGTAGATACATAGTTTCAGACATTGTGTTTTGAAAAGTAAGCTCACAATGCCCACTCCTACTAATTTATAATTCCAGATTGTTATTTTTATTTCAAGAATATCAATTTGGAAATGAACATCTCTTTAAACCTTACAATAGAGCTTTTAGTGTGCGATAGTTCTTTCTAGCCTCAAAAAACAAGATTTTTTTCCCCCAAATTAGATAATTTCAGAGTAAGTCCTTCTTGTACATGTTACGGTAAGGACAGGAACACACCATCATGCATTATCATGATGAATCTGTTTCGATTCCAGTTTTTTCTTTTAAAATTATCCTTGCCTGGGATTCATGTTTTCTTTTTTTCTTGGTGATGGTTGCGGGGGGTGGGGTGGGGGGAAGTGTCTGTCCTATTAAAAATTATTTTTTTCATGCATTTGCTTTGGCTTGTTTGAACCTATTTCAGAGTTGAAAGTATGGGATTTAGAATCAAATTTTGATTGACTGTTTAGGAAGTGAAAAATACTTTCAATTTTTTCCCTAAAAAAGACTTACGACATTAAGAAACCACACTCTCATTTAAAAATAAGAGGTTTGGAAAGTGAATTAATTTTAGACAGTTTAGTATTTTGTCATCACACCATGCTGGGGCCGGCTCTCAACTTCAATTTTCTTTGTGCCTATTCTGTGTTACAAGGATACGGACAGTACTTACATGCAGTAGTATAAGATTTAAATCTTCATTTTAAGATTGGGAATTAGATATGTCATTTTGGTGGTGTTGCTGTGATATCCTTAATGTAAAGGATAAATTTAAAAACATTTGCTCCCAATTTTTCGGCTGATAGAGACTGTTTTTGTTAAATAGTTGTGAAAAACACCTAAAATACTGTTAGATTTTAGAAAATAACTGTGTGTGCATACTCCAGTAAAGATCGGTAGGTCATCCCCTTTAAACAGGAAAGGCTTATTCCAACAAAGTATCTGATTGTATTACATCTTTGTTTCATTTCGTAGGATCTTTGAGGGGGGGCAGGAGTAATAAAACTGACAACTGAAAATGAACTTTCATGATGACAGGATCAATATTGGGTTTATTAACTTGAACTATTGAAGAGGGGTTTGCATTCATTTGCATGTGAGGAATATGATTTGATATACGGGATGAAGTAGGATATTGTGTAAAGATACGTATTTCAGTATATTTTGCGATTTATCCTGTTGCAAGCTTTTTACTAGAGAGTTGGGGGAAGGAATGTTCACAAGCAACATTCCTGAAAGATGTGATAGTTGGAAGACTAAATAATAGAGAATTGCTAAATCTGTAGAGCTAGTAAAACCCCCAAATAAGGAACTTTTTTGCCTATTCTTTGCCCAGCACAGAGTTGCCTGTTAAGTAATGCCATTGTTAGGTTAAAAGAAATGGAGATGTAGTATTTTAAGACTTTTTTTATAGTGCAAGCTGGTATTTTTGTTCTCCCAAATTATTTTTCTAATGTTCAGTGGAACTTTTTTTGTGTATGTGAAATGTGGCAGTTATTGAATTTTAAGTTGAATATAACCAAATGATTTATGTTAAATAACCCTTTCCCCTCTTTCTATTAAGTGTGCAAATAGAGTAAAAAGTGAGAAAAAATTAGGCAAATTTTAAATTTAGTCAAAAGTAATGTGATAGAGCAGCCTTTGCTTTTGGCTGAATTTCAAAATGAGCAGTATACACGAAACCTAATATGGGAACTGGATTCAAAATACTGCTACATACAGAATGCCTTCAGGTTTAGGTGGTATTAAATTCAAGAGTGTAAGTCTCTTTGCTCCACATTCTAAGATTTTTTTCCAGGTTTTTAAAAATAAACTTAATTTTAGTAGCTTGAGATTTACAAAATTATTGCAAAGATGGTACAGAGAATTCTCATGTAAAACACATCATGGTGATGGTACATTTGTCACAACTAATGAACAAATACTTATTATACTTTAGGCGATACTTTATTTGGATTTCCACGGCTTTCTCTTATGTCCTTTTTGTACATCAAGATCTCATTCACGGTACCACATTATATTTAGTTGTCCTATCCTAAGGTTCCTTGGTTGTGATAGTTTCTTAGACTTTCCTTGTCGATGACATCAATAGTTTTGAGGAGTGCTGGTCTGGCATTTTATAGAATGTTACTCATTTGGGATTTGTCTTAATACTTTTTTCATGTTTTGACTGCGATAAATAAGTGGGGAAATACTCTGTGTGCATGGGTCGGAAGACTAAATTTTGTTGTCAGGTCTTCTGAACTTGATGTACAAAGTCATTAAAAATCCCAATTAAAATTCTCTTTCGTAGATATCCACAAACTAATTCCAAAGTTTATATGGAAAGGCAAAAGACTAGTTTAGCCAGCACAACACTGAAGAACAGCATTGGAGCATTCACTCACTACCTGGTTTCAAGACTTTACCGTACATTCCTTTATAGGAATCCAGACAGTGAGGTATTGGCAAAAAACTAGACACATAGATCAATAGAGAATGATCAGAATAGAGAGCCCAGAAATAGACCTGCATAAATAGTTGGTCTTAAATGAACAATGTCAATTTAATGTGTTTTTCTGCCTTAGGTCAGCATGAACTAGCAAAAATTTCATCAGCTAGATCATTGTGACTAATGTCATACTTCTGTGTGTGTGTGGGGCAAGATCATTTTTGCCCTCATGACTTCAGTTTCTGGAACTTTAAAATCACTTAGATAAGTTTGGTACAGTGTAAATTAAGTGAAATCCAGCTTTACCTGTAGATTATATTTTGAGGTCGTACCAGGTTTTCATTGTTTTTACCTTGGATAATTTCGGCATAGCTTTAGAAGTAAAAAAAAGTGACCTCTAAAAAGGTGATTATTGAGTTCAGAAATTAAAACAACCAATTTAAAAAGCAAGATTTAAGACTTTTGTGTAGTGTATATAACTGATTTTAATTCTCCTGAATTACTTTTCCAGAATTTCTTGAGGTTGGCAAAAAGCAACCTGCTTTGGATGTTCTTTATGATGTTATGAAAAGTAAGAAACATAGAACATGGCAAAAAATACACGAGCCAATCATGCTGAAATACTTGGAACTTTGTGTGGATCTTCGCAAGAGCCATTTGGCTAAAGAAGGATTATACCAGTATAAGAACATTTGTCAACAGGTATGAACATATCTAGGTTTTATATTTTTGATAAGTGCTTTTAGTAATTTTCGGTGGAACTTACCTTTCAAAGTTAATACGTTATATTATAAACTTTGCTTTTAAAATATTTTATGGTTTAATTCTCCTGAATTACTTTTCCAGAATTTTCTGAGAAAAAAGTTTTAAGTTTTTTTTTTTTTTTTTTTGGTTAGGTGAACATCAAATCTCTAGAGGATGTTGTAAGGGCATATTTGAAATTGGCAGAGGAAAAAACTGAAGCTGCTAAAGAAGAATCCCAGCAGATGGTCTTAGACATAGAAGATCTGGATAATATTCAAACTCCTGAGAGGTATGTGGATTGAACTAACAAATTTTTCTCAGTGTTTTTCTTTACATATGTCTCCATCATCCTCATTTGAAGTAGATGCTTACTAGAAAGACTGCTTACATTTGAAATTTGAAATATATGGTAACCAAAAAAATCATGTACTCAATGTTTAGTGGAAGGTGGAATATTACAGCCTTCAAATAGGTAGATGTGTAGTAATTTAAATGGTTGTAATATAGGTTGGGAATTCAAATACTTGGATACTAAGTGACAGCTTTCTAAGTTATAAGAAGAACTTCCACTGTTTTATAATGCTCATTGTTAGTTTTGGTTTTTTAGTTATATAGCAAAGTAGGAAACCATGTCTAAAAGTGTTTTCAACATTTTTAATGTTTTTGTAGTGTTCTCCTAAGTGCTGTAAGTGGTGAAGACACACAGGATCGTACTGACAGATTACTTTTAACTCCATGGGTTAAATTCCTGTGGGAATCATACAGACAGTGTTTGGACCTTCTTCGAAACAATTCTAGAGTAGAGCGTCTCTACCATGATATCGCCCAACAAGGTAAAACAAGAACTGATTTGAAAAGTTAACTTAATAGATTTTGCAAAAGATTAACTATTATTGTTAACCTACTTTTCTCCATAGTACTTACTTTATATAGTTTTTATCCTTGCCGAAAGATGGTTGTCTTTCTTGCGAATATTAAATAAGTGAGTGTAAGGAACTTGTTTTACTAGTTAAGGTAATTCTATATGAAATATACTTCATTGATGTCTGAAAGACCTTTTAAGTCATTTTGTAATTTTGCTGAGAAAATAAACAACTTTTTGATCACTTTATGATAAATTCGAGTTCTGTTTTTAACCCCACGACTGCATGTTTTGGGCAAGCTACCTAACTGCGCACTGGTTTTCTAAGGTCTTTTAAAGCTCTGGATTTAGGATTTCATGAAAAGTGTATATTTTTCCTTTCTTAAACAGTATTACTAAATATGGAACTAAGCCTTCTTGATGACTTTGGATCATCATAAAAAGTATCCCTTTGACATACTACATATACTTTTAATCTGAAGAGCTATTGTTTTCCTGATGTCTCTTTTTTCTTACTGTCAGTGCAGCCTTTTAACCATCTGTGACGGCGATATGTGTGACTTGAGAGTGGCTCTTGGCTTTTTCCTACTTTGGCCTTGGCACGAGTTTGCGTTGTGATTCTTTTTACTATGGGGATGATTGACATTTATTTATTCAAGTTTTAAGTGACTTCGATTATGAATATTTTATTAGGAATATTAGAATCTGTTCCATTTTGCTCACATGAATTTGCTAGCTTATATGAATTTTCACTTTACACAAATAAACTTGGACTTTTTGATAATTACTGAGATAATATTAACTTGAAGTTAAACTATTTCTTTATTTTAGGTCTATCAAAATAGGAAAACTATTTTTAAAAAGCAGAATTCCCCTGAATTCTAATGCATATATGACAGAATTACTATTTTAATTAATACTTTAAAATTAATCACTAATAAATGTCCATTAAAGAATTAAAATATTAATATTTTAATGACAGCAAATAGTTCATATTTACATCTATGTAGACAGTTGAAATTAGGCTACCATAAACCCTAATTTGTATTATGTAGTTTTAATTAGTACAAAAGTTTGTTGCTTTCTAAGATTACAGTTTATCATACAGTTGCCTCTTGAACAGCTTGTGGGTTACAGGCACCAACCCCTCATCCCCCCCATGCAGTTAAAAATATTCGTAGAACTTTTGACTCCCCCAAAATGTAACTACTAATAGCCTATTGCTGACCGGAAGCCTTACTGATAACAGCTGATTAACACATTTTGTATATGTATTACATACTGTATTCCTGTAAAAAAGTAAGCTAGAGCAAAGAAAATGTTATTAAGAGAATTATAAGGAAGGGAAAATAAGTTTACAGTATTTATTGAAAAATAAATCAATAAAAATTTGCTTATAAGTGGACCTGTGTAGTTCAAACCTGTGTTATTCAAGTGTCATCTGTATTTCGGGCTAGATTTCTTTTTGCTCTTTAGGATTTGAGGAGAGAAGTGTTTGAAAGGTGAGTCTTCCCAGACCTAAATTTGAATAATTTCCCATTCGTAAACTCTTAGAACTACATTTTAGTTCTAGGACAGGACTGAAGACTATGTCCAGAAGGTGAGGTAGTCAGGGCACATGGAGTATTAGGACTCTGATCACTTCTGAAGACTGATAAGTTCAGTAAATTTGTTAAATAACTCATCTTAATATGTGAAGTAAAACCTATTCAAATGCTTGAGTTCATGGTGGAAAATACCTAATGTGTTTTACATTTGTGTTTATAGCTTTCAAATTCTGCCTCCAGTATACCCGTAAGGCCGAATTCCGTAAGCTGTGCGACAATTTGAGAATGCACTTGACTCAGATTCAACGCCACCATAACCAAAGTACAGCAATCAATCTTAATAATCCAGAGAGCCAGTCCATGCATTTGGAAACCAGGCTTGTTCAGTTGGACAGCGCTATCAGCATGGAATTGTGGCAGGTATGGCGTGAACTACTAGCTTTTTTTCTGAAGTAATAATAGCTCATGTTACTTTTTTTTCCTTTAATGAGTATCTTCATCTTGATAGATGTTGGTTAATTTTAATAATACATGAGGAATTTAAGATCATCTGATGGAGTAGGGAAAGTTCTGGGTTGGGATTCTAGTTGCCTGCTATGAAATCTGGGCCAAATCATGTAAAATCTCTTTTGGAACCAGGTTTTTTCCATATGCAATAGCTTATTCTTAGTGCTGCTCAAAGTATGGTTCAGTGCCTGATGCCAGTCTGTGAACTCTTCAGTGGTCTGATTAAAGACAAAGTTGTTTTCTTTATAGCAATTTCATGGTAATTTTGTGTCTCGTTACTCTCATTAAAAAAAAAAAAAAAAAAAAAACAGCTTGTCTTTCCATTTTGTTTTTGTAGTCATTTTGTATTTTAAAATGTATTGGTAACAAGTTGAAAATTAAAAACACAAACTTGTCTTCTAGTGGAGATAGTGGAGAAGCACTGCACTAGATTGTCTCCTAGGTTTCTTAGCGCTGCTTGGGCTTAGTAAGCACACGTAGTGGGTGTCCTATGTTGTAGATCTCATTTATGTTGGGAATCTGGTCCTCTACTTGGCCTTTTTACTCTTAAGAATTCTGCAAAGACATTTTCACAGAATTTTGTAGTCATAGTTTGAAGCTCTTATATATTTGACACCCCCCCCAACCTAATTGAAATTACAGAGGAAGAAACTAAAAAATTGGTAGTTTTTCAGCCAAATGAAAATGTGATTTGATTTCCCCCTCCCTTCTAATAATAGCTTCCTTCTTTATAGGAACACCCTTAAAAAAATAACTACCTGATAAATTAAACAGGAAAAAATAAGTTTTCTAGAAGACAAGTAAACATGCTCATTATAGAAAAAACGGATAAATAAAAGGAAGCAACTATTCATATGTTATGACTCGGAAATAACCTTTATATTGTGTTTTATGTCCATTCAGATTTTCTATATATTCCCCCAAATGGTATGATAATCACATTAAAAAAAAGCCTGCTCTGTCTACTTTAAGAAGTTTAAGGATTTTTGTAATTGTGGCAGTTTTCAGAAACTTATCAGATAATTAAGTTAGAGATGAATGAAAACCACACATGTAGGCTTTTTATTTGCCTCTTTTATTAAGTGTACTTTAAGTTGCGTAAAGAGATTTGAATTAGACTTTTTGTTTGTTTAGAATTCAGTGTAACTAATTTATACCACTTAATTTTAGGAAGCATTCAAAGCTGTGGAAGATATTCATGGGCTATTCTCTTTGTCTAAAAAACCACCCAAACCTCAGTTGATGGCAAATTACTATAACAAAGTCTCAACTGTGTTTTGGAAATCGGGAAATGCTCTTTTTCATGCATCTACACTCCATCGTCTTTACCATCTATCTAGAGAAATGAGAAAGAATCTTACACAAGAAGAGATGCAAAGGTAAGAATGTTATAGTTGGAAAGAATTGAAATTATGAAACAAATATCTTCTATTAAATGGCAAGGTACTACGCTAGATTAGAGTTTCTCCCCCTCTGCACTATTGACATTTGGGGTTGGATAACGCTTTGTTGTGGGGACCGTGCATTTAGGATGTTTAGCAGCGTCCCTAGTCTCTAGCCCTTGGATTCCAGTAGCAGTTCCTCCAGTTTGTCTACCAGAAATGTCTCTGGATGTTGTTCTTCTTGGGCAGTATTCTTGGTCTTCAGTAGCCGTATTTTTGTGTAATAACCAACTCTACCAAAAGCCCAATTGAGAAAGATGGAATGTTAGGAAAGATCGTTTTAAGGTATAAGCTTTCTCTCCACATACAGGTATTTAGAATCTCTTCTTAGAACAAACTAAACACCTAAAAAAGTAAATACTCCCATCAAGTTAACTTTTTTTTCTGATTATAAAATGTTAACTGTAGCATATTTGGGGTACATGTATAGATGAATATGAAAAAGGGTCTATAGCCTAATAATCTAAGACGCTTTTTTTTTTAACATTACATATAGCCTATTTTCCTTAAGATATTTTAAAATTATTTTTAAAAAAACATTTCAGTTGGACTTAGGCGACTCGCATAGTGTTCTTTTTTTCTTATTGGTAGACCATGTTATTTTGGCCTCTAGTAGAATTATGTACACCAAATTGTTTTCCCTTTTGGCTTTACAGCAATACATAGAACTGACTAAAAGAATTTTTCTGGTATATTTTTTTGAAACTCTTAGGGACAGTGTTCATTATGTCATTCACTGTCCCTTATGTAACCCACGTCTGAGATAAGGAAAAACTTGGTTTCCTTTAAGGTGCTTCTATACCCTCTCTTTAGAGAGGACTGTAATAAGCATTAGGCTACTTAGCTCTATGTACTTCATTTTGCTTAATCTTCACAGCAGCCTTGTGACTCAAAATTCAGTGTGTTGCCTCAGGTTTCAGTCTTGGAAATGGTAAAGCTGAGATTCCAACCCTTGATTCAGGTTCCAGAGCCCACAGTCCTTAGTGTCCAACGGTGCTCTGAATTCACCCCAACTTTCCTCATGTGTTTTAAGGAAGCTAAAATTTATCTTTTGCTCCCACCTCTTAATTGTGTTCCCTTATGGTCCTTATAATTTTTCCCTTTCTTTTCCTTAGTTTTTAAAGCTGTCTTGTTTTTATAAGGAAGTACGGGGTATGCAAATATGTCTGTCTTGCCATTTAACCTAGTCTTTTTCTGTAGCTAAAAACCATTCACAGTAGTAAGTGGGTGGATGAAGTTCTCATTGTCCAGGTATTTGTTTTAGCGCAGTCCATTTTTTAAAAAATTAATTTCATGCTTCAGTGAACATTTGTGAATGTTTCACCATGGTGGTGTACATAGGCTGTCACTGGCATATCGTACCAGATGATTAAAGAGTTATGTGTTTCTGCTAACCAAGTAACATTTACAACTTTAACATATTTGTAATTTTGTTCTCCAGAATGTCTACTAGAGTCCTCTTGGCCACTCTTTCCATTCCTATTACCCCTGAGCGTACTGATATTGCTCGACTTCTGGATATGGACGGCATTATAGTTGAAAAACAGCGACGCCTTGCAACGCTGCTAGGTCTTCAAGCCCCACCAACACGAATTGGACTTATTAACGATATGGTTGGTATAAGTTTGAGCATTCTTATAGATTTGAACAGAAA
>NW_011888827.1:2225777-2229102 GCF_000151845.1 Pteropus vampyrus
AAATTTTCTTTGTAGTCAAATTTTAAAAATAACTTAATCTATAAAACAGTATTTCTATGTCTTTACCTCCATGTTTCATTGTGCTGACACTGCTCACAGAAATCAGCTTTGTGTTGTGGCAAGTTTTTATGGGACTGATTTAGGATTAAATGTAACAAAACAATAGCATTGTTTTTAGGAAGGGGTTTTATTAGCAAATATGTTTTAAATTTTGTTTTTGTTTTTAATACTGAAAAAGTGTGTCAAATGGATGTATAAGCCATATCTCTTAAACCTGTGTCTGTGAACAGGTTATTAAAAATCGGTCTGTTAGGTACTGATTCAGGGAGTTAGTGTTGGAGGGCCTTGAGCCAGCTGTAGGAACATCCAAGTTTGGGTCCTCATCGTGCCCATAGATAAGTGTAGATGTTTATAAAAGAAGGTACTGGTTTGTGTCAGGTGAATAGATGAGCTGACTGCCAAGAGGCATGTATAAAATCTTGGTGAGTTTACTGTACATTTATGGTTCAGATCTGAGCTTTGGGCTCGAGTTGCTGAATTTGTAAGCACCTAAAAAACGATTCCATTATCTCAGGAACAGACTCAGATTAATTTAGTTCATAAAAGACTGATTGTTAGATCAGAAAGCCAATTATTAATTTTAGTGAGAAATATACTTTATTAGGTTAGGATAGCCTGTCTTAGCACATTCCCTCAGCATATTCTAGGCACTTATGAGGGAAGTATCCAGATGTTGTGGGACATGTGTCATGTACCGTTTTGTGTTGGCATTAGACTAGGGTGCTCCAGTACATAGACATCGTCCTATTTTGGGGATGGGACCTCCGACATTTGCCTCAGTCTTGTGACTTGGTCTCTGTGGTATGTATTCCTATACTTTTGGATTTTACTGTGTCCCTGCACTTGAACTGTCTTTGGGTTAGCAGTTCAAAGGTCTCATGCAGTACATATTCTAGGTTAAAGCACAGGTGAGATACAAGTTGCTTATGGGCAGTTTTTGGGTTTATAAAATAATGCCACTGTTTTGTTTCCTTTATAGGTAAGATTATGCAGGCAGTATCTTGATTGCGAAAGAAAGTTGAGTTCTATTTAAATATAAACAATGTTATTAAACTAACAGTTTTTAAAAAGTACAAAGCATAAATGTAATTGGGTAAATTCTTAAAGGTTTTTTTTCTAGTCATCACTTTCTAAAACCCCCAAGAATAGCTACTGTCCTGATTTATAACATCACAGATTTGCCTGTTTATGGATTTTATGCAATTTAAATTTCATATAAATGGAATTGTGAAATTCTTTTCCTAAGTTTTATATTTGTGACATTTCCTTGAGTTCAGTGTTACTGTTCACTGACCATTTTTGTGTATTACATGAACCTGGTTCCTGTTTTTCCTGAGTTTTTCTAGTTTGGGGCTATTAAGAACGATGGTGCCGTGATAAATTTTGTGGTTCAGTTATTTGTAAACTGGTATTTTACTTGTTATTGATAATAAATTAGATTATTTTGGCCATATGAGTTGTTTTTGGAAATATTTTATTGATGTTGTTTAGGGTTTTTATTTCTCTTTTAAGTTCTCGTGGGGCTTTTTATTATAGGAAGCTGCATAATTTGGGGCGAGAGACACAACGCGATTGTCCTGGATTCTTCTTTGGTAAATTTGAAGGTTGAGGCTAGGCAATCTTTCAGTCATTTTCCAGATATCAAATTCTATATATTTTTTCAATTTATACTCAATTTAGAATCCCAGTTTGAAAATTTCCCTCAACAATTAAATCTTTTTTTTTTGCTTACTGTAGGTCAGATTCAATGTACTACAATATGTTGTTCCAGAAGTGAAAGACCTTTATAATTGGCTCGAAGTAGAATTTAACCCGCTGAAACTCTGTGAGAGAGTGACAAAGGTAAGCCTTTGTGCTTAGGTTTTGGTGATACCACCATGTAGCCTGCCCTGTTGGCAGTTTTAGGTTGGTTGTGTTTCTGTTAAGAGAGAAACGTATGTCCTATGCATTTGAATTTAGTGCACATTTCATTGTCTTTTTTCTTTATCTCAAGAGAAAAGATATTTCTGATGTGCTAAATAAACTTTTGGAGGTAAATTAGCAGCACGACTAATTTTTAGCCATCGCTGTCAGTCACCTTCAGACAAGTATCAATAGCTTCACATCACATTTTGTATTTGCATTGCGATGTTTTCGTATGTTAAAATTGAAAAAGTTTTGCAGATGTTTTAGTATCTGTTACTTAGAAAGTATAATTTTTTTTCAATTTAATTGGTTTTTTAGGTTCTAAATTGGGTTAGGGACCAACCTGAAAAGGAACCAGAGTTGCAACAGTATGTCCCACAGCTGCAAAACAACACCATACTCCGTCTTCTCCAGCAGGTAAAAATTTTAAAATGAATGTTATATGTAAGAACTGGAATTTCTCCCCTTGTTTTGATTGCAAAACTGAAAGATTTAGGAATGGCCTAGAATCTGGGAGCCTCCCCAGATTCTACTTCCTGTCCAAAATTAGTCTTATTATATCATGTAATCTGTAACTGCTTTTTTGTTGAAACACTGTCTTGGTGTGTTTTCCCTTGTTAGTAATGTAAGGGTCTGCCTTACTCCATTTAATCCCTGCATTTTTTTTCATTGTCTAAGGTTGCCATGATTTATTAATTCAGACTATTGATGGAAATCTTATTTCTAGGTTTTTGCTCTTAGAAAAACGTTGCAGTGGACATCTTTCATAATGTATCTTTCCATGTTTCTGTTACTTTCCGTAGTATAAGAAGTGGAATAAGTCAGAGTTTACACATTTAAACCTTTAATGGCTCCTGAAAAGATTCTGTTACTGGCCCCTCCTACCAGTAGTACATTAGAAAGCCTTTTCTCCTACTAACACTACGTATTACCAGTCTTTTAACGTGTTTTAGTCTGATTTCTTATTTAGATTTGACTGTTAAAGATTTATAATACAGCTTAAATGTTCCTGTGTTGTCTTCCATTTGTTCCATTTGGGTGGAGCTATTATGTTCACTTCAGTATTCATGCGCATTTCATTGACCTGCTTTCTCTTGTACGTGTGAGCAGTGTTATTTCTCATGTGCTATACAAGTGGTCGAAGGTTAATTAGCAGTATAACTTAAATAGTAATGCTGCCAGTCTCCTTCAGACAGATAATTCTATAAAAAACACTCAGATGAATTAGGTAAGTAGCAGGTCTTTATCTACAAATAAGTAACCATTTATTTTTGTTTGTTTTATGAAAGGATTTAAAAAGATTGTGTTTTAAAGCATAGGATTTGGGGTTGAGCGCTTTATTAGAATGGCTAGCTCTAGC
>NW_011888827.1:2230462-2237955 GCF_000151845.1 Pteropus vampyrus
TTTTTTTTTGCTTACTGTAGGTCAGATTCAATGTACTACAATATGTTGTTCCAGAAGTGAAAGACCTTTATAATTGGCTCGAAGTAGAATTTAACCCGCTGAAACTCTGTGAGAGAGTGACAAAGGTAAGCCTTTGTGCTTAGGTTTTGGTGATACCACCATGTAGCCTGCCCTGTTGGCAGTTTTAGGTTGGTTGTGTTTCTGTTAAGAGAGAAACGTATGTCCTATGCATTTGAATTTAGTGCACATTTCATTGTCTTTTTTCTTTATCTCAAGAGAAAAGATATTTCTGATGTGCTAAATAAACTTTTGGAGGTAAATTAGCAGCACGACTAATTTTTAGCCATCGCTGTCAGTCACCTTCAGACAAGTATCAATAGCTTCACATCACATTTTGTATTTGCATTGCGATGTTTTCGTATGTTAAAATTGAAAAAGTTTTGCAGATGTTTTAGTATCTGTTACTTAGAAAGTATAATTTTTTTTCAATTTAATTGGTTTTTTAGGTTCTAAATTGGGTTAGGGACCAACCTGAAAAGGAACCAGAGTTGCAACAGTATGTCCCACAGCTGCAAAACAACACCATACTCCGTCTTCTCCAGCAGGTAAAAATTTTAAAATGAATGTTATATGTAAGAACTGGAATTTCTCCCCTTGTTTTGATTGCAAAACTGAAAGATTTAGGAATGGCCTAGAATCTGGGAGCCTCCCCAGATTCTACTTCCTGTCCAAAATTAGTCTTATTATATCATGTAATCTGTAACTGCTTTTTTGTTGAAACACTGTCTTGGTGTGTTTTCCCTTGTTAGTAATGTAAGGGTCTGCCTTACTCCATTTAATCCCTGCATTTTTTTTCATTGTCTAAGGTTGCCATGATTTATTAATTCAGACTATTGATGGAAATCTTATTTCTAGGTTTTTGCTCTTAGAAAAACGTTGCAGTGGACATCTTTCATAATGTATCTTTCCATGTTTCTGTTACTTTCCGTAGTATAAGAAGTGGAATAAGTCAGAGTTTACACATTTAAACCTTTAATGGCTCCTGAAAAGATTCTGTTACTGGCCCCTCCTACCAGTAGTACATTAGAAAGCCTTTTCTCCTACTAACACTACGTATTACCAGTCTTTTAACGTGTTTTAGTCTGATTTCTTATTTAGATTTGACTGTTAAAGATTTATAATACAGCTTAAATGTTCCTGTGTTGTCTTCCATTTGTTCCATTTGGGTGGAGCTATTATGTTCACTTCAGTATTCATGCGCATTTCATTGACCTGCTTTCTCTTGTACGTGTGAGCAGTGTTATTTCTCATGTGCTATACAAGTGGTCGAAGGTTAATTAGCAGTATAACTTAAATAGTAATGCTGCCAGTCTCCTTCAGACAGATAATTCTATAAAAAACACTCAGATGAATTAGGTAAGTAGCAGGTCTTTATCTACAAATAAGTAACCATTTATTTTTGTTTGTTTTATGAAAGGATTTAAAAAGATTGTGTTTTAAAGCATAGGATTTGGGGTTGAGCGCTTTATTAGAATGGCTAGCTCTAGCCATGTACTGTTAACAGATACTTTGAACTTCAGTTTCTTTTCTCTGAAAAATGGGCATAATTTCTCTACTTCCCATGGTTGTCATGAGACTACACCTAAAAATGCTGAATAAATGATAGCTATTAGTAACCTTGTGTTTTTTATGCAGGTGGCACAAATTTATCAGAGCATTGAGTTTTCTCGTTTGACTTCTCTGGTTCCTTTTGTTGATGCTTTCCAACTGGAACGTGCCATAGTAGATGCAGCCAGACACTGCGACCTGCAGGTATGTGCGACACTGAGGTAGCAGGCCTTTGAGGACTAAAAGCACATGTCCTTTGTTTCTCAGCTTTTAGTACAGTGGCACCATTTTAAAGCTATACTGAGTGGAATCTTTAGTTTTTGTATTAAACGTTATTTTCTCAAATTCAGTTGAAATTTTTTATCAAAAGTCATTCGTTTGTAGAATGACTTCATATATGCATATAGATTTAACTGCCGATAATATTTAATTTTCAAAGGTTCGCATTGACCACACTTCTCGGACCCTTAGTTTTGGATCTGATTTGAATTACGCTACTCGAGAAGATGCTCCCCTTGGTCCTCATTTGCAAAGCATGCCTTCAGAACAGATAAGAAACCAGCTGACAGCCATGTCCTCAGTACTTGCAAAAGCACTTGAAGTCATTAAGCCAGCTCATATACTGGTACGCATCTTTGGGAGAAATGAACTATAGAATTTTTGAGGGGCCCTCATGCTGTGTCTCTCACAAAAAGGTTTGAGATGATGTCTAGGAGAAAGGATTTATTTTATTTTTCCTATTCAGTTATATTTGGTAGGTTTGATATTTTATCAGATGTCTTTATCAGGTATACAGATCATTGAGCTGACTTCCATGATATAAAATAATAGACTACACAGGCAATATGAGTCCTGGGGGTAATAATGTGATGGCCCCTCAGATAGGGAGTACCATGACTGGGCTTTTCCTTTCTCCTTATGTTTCGTTTGTTATGTGTTTTTAGGATTCCTCTTTAGCTTGAACACTTTAAAGTAGGTTTGTTGCAGAGAAAAGTTGACTTAGCAAATAAAGATGTTTCAGCTGTCATTGCTATTAAAGACTGTATAAATATCTAACCAACGTGTTGTATACCAGAAACTAATATAAAGTTTTAAAAAAAAGATTATAGTAGTAGCACTGTAGCATTTAGTATTGGGAACTTAGTAGCTTAAATAATGTCATCTTCTGTTATTAAATGAAAACATATATAAAAGTAATTTATAAGAATTGTTTAGTAATTTTTTTGACGTCTACTATTATGGTATGTCAGCTTAAAATTTTTTTAATGCATTTGTTTTTGAAGCAAGAGAAAGAAGAACAGCATCAGTTGGCTGTTACTGCATACCTTAAAAATTCACGAAAAGAGCATCAGCGCATCCTGGCTCGCCGTCAGACAATTGAGGAAAGGAAAGAGCGACTTGAGAGTCTGAATATCCAGCGTGAGAAAGAAGAGTTGGAGCAAAGGGAAGCTGAACTCCAGAAAGTACGGAAGGCTGAAGAAGAGAGGCTACGACAGGAGGCAAAGGAGAGAGAGAAGGAGCGTATCTTACAGGAACACGAGCAAATCAAAAAGAAAACTGTTCGTGAGCGTTTGGAACAGATCAAGAAAACAGAACTGGGTGCCAAAGCATTCAAAGATATTGATATTGAAGTATGTAGCATATTGCTTATTAAACTTTTATCTGGATCTCTTAGCATAATCCTTTACCATATACTATTTGATTTTGGGTTATTTGGTTATTTTGGTACACATATTTTATTAAAATCTGAAGTAAGCATTAACATTTTTATATTGCGTTAGGATTTGATTCTAGAAGCAGTGCTCAATTATATTTCTTTTGTATCCTTATTAACGTGTGTGCATTTATATTTTCAGGACCTTGAAGAATTGGATCCAGATTTCATCATGGCTAAACAGGTTGAACAACTGGAGAAAGAAAAGAAAGAACTGCAAGAACGCCTGAAGAATCAAGAAAAGAAGGTAAAGGAAAGGATGGTAGACTTAACATGCCAAATTAAACAAGATTTTATTTAAAACTACATTTGTTTTCATGACATTCAGATCGACTATTTTGAAAGAGCTAAACGTTTGGAAGAAATCCCTTTGATAAAGAGTGCTTACGAAGAACAGAGAATTAAAGACATGGATCTGTGGGAACAACAAGAAGAAGAAAGAGTAAGTTTTTAATTGTAATATTTTTAGACTGTACACTATAATTAAATACTGTGCCAAAAGCGGGACCAGGGTTTCAAAATTGGTTTATTTTGCATTCTTTAGCCAGAAATGTTGCTTTAATGGCTGCATACTAACAGATTGGTGGACAGACAGAAATTTATACAGTAGAGGTTTAAAAAAAAAAATGCAACTTGTAATATACAAAAGCTGAAAAGTCTGGTTTTTAAAAGCAGCTTTATGGAGATATAATTTACATGCCATGTAATTCATCTATATAAGGTAGACAATTGATAGTTTTTAGTATATTCACAGAATCGTTCGACCATCTAATTTTAGAACATACCCCAAAAGAAGCTTGGTACCCATTAGCTGTTACTCTGTGATTCCTTTGCACCACTTGGCTGTAGGCTGCCGCTGATCTTTTCTATTTGCCTATTTTGGATATTACATGTAAATGGAGTCACACAATATGCAGTATTTTGCGACTAAACGGTTCTTTCAGAGTTTCGTTAGTTTGTATTATGTTTACCTAATGATACGAAAGTAAAGGCTTGCAAGTGCTTGTAGTGGTCAAATTGGTAATAAAAAGAAAGTGATCTCATTCTAGTTAAAAAAGGTAACCACAGGCAGGAGACTGTATACATCTGTGGAGTCCTCAGTGAGAGAATGCAGCCCCTTCTTGATTCCATCAGACTGTTGTCATTCTGGGTCTAGTGTTGCCAGCTCTTCTAATTTTTTTAGGAGTTGGAATTTTTGTGATAAGTCTCTACTGTATGAAATGAGGAAAAGTGCTGCAGACCAAATGAAATATATGATCTGCTGCAATCACTGCCCTGAAGCCTTCCATTTTTTCACTCGGAGCAAAAAAGGAAAAACCTTAAATCAGTAGTTCATTTTGCCTTAATCTCCAGTTGTTTTTAAGGAAGAAGTGCCTTTAATAATTCAACCATAGTGCTTATTACCATGAGCTATTTATTGTTTACCACATACATTATACTTTTTCCTTTACAAAATTTGCGGCACTATGGGTCTAAATAAAAACTTTCTTACGGATAGCCCAGGACTCTCTTATCCATCTCTGTCCCTGATTGCTTTCCTAGGGACCTGTTGGCACAAATGATAGTTACCTTCCATTATTGTGGCAAGACGGAAGCGTCAAAGGAGCTACTTGTATTCTTCATGAATATCTGTCAGGAATTTGGGGTAAATTAGTAATCAGATAATGAATGCTTTAGAAATTTAACTTTGTATTATGTATTTGCAGATTACTACTATGCAGCTAGAACGTGAAAAGGCTCTTGAACATAAGAATAGAATGTCACGAATGCTTGAAGACAGAGATTTATTTGTAATGCGACTCAAGGCAGCACGGCAGTCTGTTTATGAGGTGAGCTTATGACTTCAGAGAATGTTTATTGTTGAATATTTTGGCTTTTGCCTTAAGGGTTCTTCTTTAACACAGGACATTCTATCTTAAGCTAATATTTATAATGTTATCACTTATCATTCAGTAATACTTTAATAGAAAATTTTTTAAATATTCTCCAGGCTAAGTAGTCAGTCATCACTATATTCTGAAGGTAAAGGTGGACTGCATAAAATTTGCTGTCGATACAAGCTTTTGTTTACTGTTTGATTCAGAAAAAAATCAGTGTTCCACTCTTCAGTTCTAATGTAATGTAAATCATTCGATTTAGTGTGTGGTAGCAAACACACTTAATATTGTCAGTAATTTAAATTTTTAGAAATCTGACAAGTGAGAACAACTTCAAGTTATTTGGAATCCTGATTTTTATACTAGAAGGTTGTTTTTTATGGTTCCAAGAAACTTGGAATGCTTTTGTAAACTTAAAACTTACTGCTTGTTCGTGGCTCTTCAAAAAAATCTGATCTTTTTCTTTTAAATTTGGGGTAACCAATTACAGGAAAAACTTAAACAGTTTGAAGAGCGATTAGCAGAAGAAAGGCATAATCGCTTGGAAGAACGTAAAAGGCAACGTAAAGAAGAACGCAGAATAACATACTATAGAGAAAAAGAAGAGGAGGAGCAGAGGAGAGCAGAAGAACAGATGCTCAAAGGTAACTAGCCCGAGATTGGAGGTAGGTAGATAACACAGGTTGTCGTTAGGTCAGTATAGAGCGATCTCATTTAGACAGTAAAGGAACGAGGAATCAGGATCATCGGCTCATTAACTGCAACTAACTAGTTCTCAAGTTCTGAGGTCTTAGTTGTTTACAGTTCATTATATGTGAAGATGTTATGTCCTACCAGCTGATTTTCACATTTTTGGTGTTCTTTTAAAAACTGATACTGCCTTTTAAGTTTTTATCACTGTATTCTATGTAGTATTCAACATTTTTTGAGGAAGATATGCCAGATGAAACTGTCAAATACTTTATCTGGAATCCTAGATGCTCAGGAATTGGGAAGGGAGGGATTCCTAGTATCTCTTAAGTCATTACAAAGCTATAATGATGAGTGACATAATGCTTGTTTTCTCAAAAATCTTCTGCCCTTTAGCCGATTGTAAGCTGTTTTTAAATTCTTAAAAATAATTTGCTTCTACTCTGTGTTGCATGTTAAAACCCGCAAAGGAGACCTCGCACTGGGAGAAAGGTACGGGCAGGAGGCACACCTTTAACTTCATGTGTTCTTTAGAGCGTGAAGAGCGAGAGCGTGCTGAACGGGCAAAACGTGAGGAAGAGCTTCGAGAATATCAGGAGCGGGTCAAGAAGTTAGAAGAAGTAGAAAGGAAAAAACGCCAAAGGGAGTTGGAAATTGAAGAAAGGGAGCGTCGTAGAGAAGAAGAGAGAAGACTTGGTGATGATCCACTTTCTAGAAAGGTGAGTGTATAGACATTGTTTCCCCTGTTATGACATGTGTTTATCAACCAGTCCTCTTACAGGGTACATATGTGTCGGTGCATGTGTTGATGTCGGCCTTAGTGTTTTAAACTGGTTATATTTGCATCTAAGTATTTATTTTTAATATTTAACTTGTCAAAAACTGACCTGTTTCCCCCTGTATCTTGTGTCTTTAATTTCCTCTCCTGACTAGTGGCACCATTACTCAATCACAGTTTTGAATCTAAACCTCTCTTTTCTGTTTCTACATTCCTACCTTAATTCATATTTTTCTTTAGCCTATATTACTTATCGGTTTTCTTACTATTTTTCCTGGTCATAATTTTCCCACAGCTTCAGACCTTTCTCTATGTTGTGACCTGCTTGATTTTTCATAATGTATACCTGATCATTACACCTGCTCGTGGGTTTCAAACCTTTTTTGGTTGGTGTTCATTTCTTAGGGCCAAAGGTAAAAACATGCCTGAGCAGCCCGGAACTTTCATGTTTATTGCTTTTTTTCATTAGCTTCATATGTCACTTCATAAGTCACCTGCTTACTCTAGCCATGCCAAGCTGGTTTTATGCCTTATGTATCTGTGACATCTATCAGTATGCTCTTTGTTTTCCCTGGGATGTGCCCAGGCTGCCTTTTAAACAAAATGTTGGTTATTTTTTAAGGTAAGAAGTAATAAGTAACTGGAGTATTTCTTGTCTGTCTTTTTCTCCACTGCTTTATCTGTATCAGACACTTACCTTTATTGAAGGAGCTGCTGCTACTAGTTACCTATGTTGTCTTCAGTTTGTTTTATAATGTATGTGGATAGACTTAGCTTTGTTACTGTTGTTGCTAATTTATGTTTTTACTTCATTCTTGGTGAATGT
>NW_011888827.1:2238005-2242225 GCF_000151845.1 Pteropus vampyrus
AAACTTACTGCTTGTTCGTGGCTCTTCAAAAAAATCTGATCTTTTTCTTTTAAATTTGGGGTAACCAATTACAGGAAAAACTTAAACAGTTTGAAGAGCGATTAGCAGAAGAAAGGCATAATCGCTTGGAAGAACGTAAAAGGCAACGTAAAGAAGAACGCAGAATAACATACTATAGAGAAAAAGAAGAGGAGGAGCAGAGGAGAGCAGAAGAACAGATGCTCAAAGGTAACTAGCCCGAGATTGGAGGTAGGTAGATAACACAGGTTGTCGTTAGGTCAGTATAGAGCGATCTCATTTAGACAGTAAAGGAACGAGGAATCAGGATCATCGGCTCATTAACTGCAACTAACTAGTTCTCAAGTTCTGAGGTCTTAGTTGTTTACAGTTCATTATATGTGAAGATGTTATGTCCTACCAGCTGATTTTCACATTTTTGGTGTTCTTTTAAAAACTGATACTGCCTTTTAAGTTTTTATCACTGTATTCTATGTAGTATTCAACATTTTTTGAGGAAGATATGCCAGATGAAACTGTCAAATACTTTATCTGGAATCCTAGATGCTCAGGAATTGGGAAGGGAGGGATTCCTAGTATCTCTTAAGTCATTACAAAGCTATAATGATGAGTGACATAATGCTTGTTTTCTCAAAAATCTTCTGCCCTTTAGCCGATTGTAAGCTGTTTTTAAATTCTTAAAAATAATTTGCTTCTACTCTGTGTTGCATGTTAAAACCCGCAAAGGAGACCTCGCACTGGGAGAAAGGTACGGGCAGGAGGCACACCTTTAACTTCATGTGTTCTTTAGAGCGTGAAGAGCGAGAGCGTGCTGAACGGGCAAAACGTGAGGAAGAGCTTCGAGAATATCAGGAGCGGGTCAAGAAGTTAGAAGAAGTAGAAAGGAAAAAACGCCAAAGGGAGTTGGAAATTGAAGAAAGGGAGCGTCGTAGAGAAGAAGAGAGAAGACTTGGTGATGATCCACTTTCTAGAAAGGTGAGTGTATAGACATTGTTTCCCCTGTTATGACATGTGTTTATCAACCAGTCCTCTTACAGGGTACATATGTGTCGGTGCATGTGTTGATGTCGGCCTTAGTGTTTTAAACTGGTTATATTTGCATCTAAGTATTTATTTTTAATATTTAACTTGTCAAAAACTGACCTGTTTCCCCCTGTATCTTGTGTCTTTAATTTCCTCTCCTGACTAGTGGCACCATTACTCAATCACAGTTTTGAATCTAAACCTCTCTTTTCTGTTTCTACATTCCTACCTTAATTCATATTTTTCTTTAGCCTATATTACTTATCGGTTTTCTTACTATTTTTCCTGGTCATAATTTTCCCACAGCTTCAGACCTTTCTCTATGTTGTGACCTGCTTGATTTTTCATAATGTATACCTGATCATTACACCTGCTCGTGGGTTTCAAACCTTTTTTGGTTGGTGTTCATTTCTTAGGGCCAAAGGTAAAAACATGCCTGAGCAGCCCTGAACTTTCATGTTTATTGCTTTTTTTCATTAGCTTCATATGTCACTTCATAAGTCACCTGCTTACTCTAGCCATTCCAAGCTGGTTTTATGCCTTATGTATCTGTGACATCTATCAGTATGCTCTTTGTTTTCCTTGGGATGTGCCCAGGCTGCCTTTTAAACAAAATGTTGGTTATTTTTTAAGGTAAGAAGTAATAAGTAACTGGAGTATTTCTTGTCTGTCTTTTTCTCCACTGCTTTATCTGTATCAGACACTTACCTTTATTGAAGGAGCTGCTGCTACTAGTTACCTATGTTGTCTTCAGTTTGTTTTATAATGTATGTGGATAGACTTAGCTTTGTTACTGTTGTTGCTAATTTATGTTTTTACTTCATTCTTGGTGAATGTGGCCTGTATGGTTTCTAATTTTTTTAAATTCAATACATTTTTCTCTTGTGTCCTAAAACATGGTCAAATTTTATGAGTATTCCTTTTCTCTTGGGCGCAGAGTTGTGTGTATGTATGAAATCAGAGTTTTTGTTTCGTTTAATTTATGATAGCTTCATCTTACGAAGAAAGTGAGGTAACTTACCTATGTTTGTGAGTTTCTCTTAGTTTTTGCAAATCCACCTGTGTTTATCGTTTTGTGCATTTTTAACCTTTTGTTTCTGTTTTATGCCTTCTTCTCTTTCAGTTGGAGAGTCTTTAGTTTTACCATGTTCACATTTAACATGGTAACAGATTTGTTTTATTCTTGACATTGGTTTGGAGCTTTTTATTTGCCCCCCCATATCCTGGCCATTTCTTGTTTTCTTTAAGCCACACTTAAGAACTTTGCTCCGTTCATTTTGTTTCTCTATTCTTTTAGTGATTACTATCAATGTTGTCCAAAATCTGTCTAAGCTTTAGCAGTCAAAGTTTTGAATACTCTTCTGTCTCCAGAACAAAACAAAATTCTGAGCGTACCTATATTTATTTTTTATTGCAATTAGCTGAATATTTTTGCCTCCAGAGCATTAAAGTAAGTATCTCTATTTAAGGACTCATTTAACAGTTTTGTAGTCATATTGGAAAACATGATTTAGTTTCAGATATGTTCACGTATAATTTTTCCTCCTTTGTAGATACATTTTTTGTGTGTTTTATTTTAACTTTTTTCAACATATCTTTGTGTATGTTTCAAAAGAGGTTTTTATTTCAGTTTGGTTCATTGGTTCAGCCAGTTCAAAATCTTCCTCCCTCAGATAATTGGAGCCTGTGTGTCCCAGTACACAGTGGATGGGGTGGGTGGTTCTTGATAATAGTCTTGGTGTTGTTACTTCTGTAGACACTGTGTTACTCCTGGGAAACTTTAAAAATTTTTTCTATCCTTGGGGTAAAGGGAGTTAAAAAATTTCAACAGGACTATCTTTAGGCTCCTAAGTGAGTGGTCATCATTGTTCGATCCTTTTGGCTTATGTGCCCTTTCAGCCCAAGATTTAATTTACTTAGAGAAGATTGACTTTCCTTCACTTTGGGGACTTTTTTCTCTTTTTCTCTATTTTGGCCTTTCAAAGTTCTATTATCTCTTTTTATGTTTTGCTGAACTCTTTTCACCTCTTTATCCTTTTGTAGTTGATACTCTGGGATTCCTGCTTAGTTTGTGTGTTTTATCAGCAGGGCCTATTCTGTTTGATCTATCAACTGACTTAATTTTTGGTGATATGTTAAGTTTTTAGAATTCTTTTTGTTGCTTTCGTTTTAATTTATTTATTTTAAATTAAAAAGACATTTATAGAATCCATGAAGTGGTCCCCTCCATTACTCTATCACCCATCTGGCACTACACACTGCCATTAAAATAATATCGACTATATATCCTATGCTATACTCTAAGTTCCCGTGACTGTTTGTAATTACAAATTTGTACTTCTTCATCCCTTCACCTTTTCTCTTTGTTTATTGGCTCTCACAGCCACCCCGAAAAATCTCTTTTGAGGTTTTGATATTTGTTCTAAAACTTCTCATAACTTGAATTCTTTGTTGAGTTTAATTTGCAGAGTGAGTTTGCAAGGTGGGAGAAACTTGGTTTTCTTCCATTGAAGTGACCATAAGTTACATTGACAGTTGAGTTCATATTTCTTCCCATGTTCACTTGGACAAGTCTCTTAGAGCAGCTCCCATATTGAGAGATAGCCCAGAGTGAGTAGCTTTGATGGCAGATGACTTATCATCGGGCCATTCTTGTCCTTCACTGCTTCTTATTGCTAGTTGTTGGAGGTTTTTGTTGCCAAGACATTTTAAAATTTAAGTACAAGATTCTCTTCATCTACTTGGGATTATTGTTATTTTCAGCTTTGTTAGATTTTTATTATAGTCCTTCTACCGCACCCATCGACCTCGTTACATATTGTTCTTACTTTTCTTATGGCCTTGGGTTATGTTTGTAGGAGCAGTCAGGCTGTGTCAGAGGTGTGCACGATTAAAATTGTATGCATTGCACCTTAGAATGGTTCTACCAGATTTACGTTTTCTTCACCCTAAGGATGTTGAGTAGCTCCCACTGCCTTTCCATAATTTTTAACGACAGCGTAATATTTTGGAGAGGAAATTAACTATTATTTTGACCATCCTCATTAGACATTTACTTTGCTCTTCCTCTGTTTAGTAGACACAGATGTACATTTTGGGACATTAGGCTTTTTTTCACATAATCTCAAATGATAATTTCTAGGTCAAGAAAATCTGTAGACATTTTAATAATTCCAGTG
>NW_011888827.1:2242275-2252785 GCF_000151845.1 Pteropus vampyrus
GGCCATTCTTGTCCTTCACTGCTTCTTATTGCTAGTTGTTGGAGGTTTTTGTTGCCAAGACATTTTAAAATTTAAGTACAAGATTCTCTTCATCTACTTGGGATTATTGTTATTTTCAGCTTTGTTAGATTTTTATTATAGTCCTTCTACCGCACCCATCGACCTCGTTACATATTGTTCTTACTTTTCTTATGGCCTTGGGTTATGTTTGTAGGAGCAGTCAGGCTGTGTCAGAGGTGTGCACGATTAAAATTGTATGCATTGCACCTTAGAATGGTTCTACCAGATTTACGTTTTCTTCACCCTAAGGATGTTGAGTAGCTCCCACTGCCTTTCCATAATTTTTAACGACAGCGTAATATTTTGGAGAGGAAATTAACTATTATTTTGACCATCCTCATTAGACATTTACTTTGCTCTTCCTCTGTTTAGTAGACACAGATGTACATTTTGGGACATTAGGCTTTTTTTCACATAATCTCAAATGATAATTTCTAGGTCAAGAAAATCTGTAGACATTTTAATAATTCCAGTGGGATGCTGCCAGGATTGCTTTCAAGTGGTGTTTTATCAGTTTTTAAAGCCACCTACAACACGTGAGAATACCAGTTTCACTGTATTGTCAGTCTGATTTCAGGTTAAAAAAGAAACAGTTTTAAAATTTGTTTATGTTTAAGGACTTAAAATTATTTAATGTAAGTACAAAAACGTTTGAATGATAATACCAGTCTTTGTAATGAGTGTTGCGTCCCATTAACTTTGGTCAATGTAGGACTCTCGCTGGGGAGATAGAGATTCAGAAGGCACGTGGAGAAAAGGACCTGAAGTAGATTCTGAGTGGAGAAGAGGTCCTCCAGAGAAGTAAGTAGAGTTAAGGAAATTAGTACCAACTAATCAAAGGTCCTGTAAAGGCCTTACTAGTGGTTTTCTAATTTGGTTTCTTTTGTAGGCTTGGGAAAAGGAGAGCTGTGAAGAATTGTATGTGTGTCTATTAAATGTGTTTTATAGTTTACTCCAACACTGCTGTAATTACTGACTTTAACACATCTTGAGAAATACATGCTTCAGTTTTTTGAATTCCCTAATTGAATAATATTGAAGTTAGAGTAAGAATGAACAGTTCCATGACATATCTTTCTTTTCCTTTTAATTTCTTAAGTAGATCAAACCAGCCTTTAAAATGAAATTGCCGAGGTAACTGGTAAAGTGCAGATAACCTTTTTAAGGCAGTTGTCTGCTTATTGGTTTATTTATTTATCCACCATTTTGGGTTTTGTGTTATATTTTTTATTAGAAGAACATTCTTTTAGGAGTAGGATTAATGGATTTACACTGAAATGATTGTTAAAAATGAGTGAAGTAATTTTGAAAAGGATCCTACTTTTCTAAAAATGTTTGGTTTGCTGCTCTGTAGGGAGTGGAGGCGTGGAGAAGGACGGGATGAGGAGAGGCCTCATAGAAGGGAAGAAGATCGCCCAAGACGTTTGGGGGAAGATGAAGAGAGAGATTCTTCTCTTAGACCCGATGATGATCGGATTCCCAGGCGCAGCATGGATGATGACAGAGGCCCTAGACGTGGTCCTGATGAAGATCGGTTCTCTCGCCGCGGGGCAGATGATGACCGGCCTTCCTGGCGTAGTGCAGATGATGACCGGCCTCCCCGACGAATTGGCGATGATGACCGGCCTCCTCGACGAATTGGTGATGATGACCGGCCTCCTCGACGAATTGGCGATGATGACCGGCCTCCTCGACGAATTGGCGATGATGACCGGCCTCCTCGACGAATTGGCGATGATGACAGGCCTCCCCGACGAATTGGAGATGAAGATAGGGGAAGTTGGCGTCATGTGGATGATGACAGACCGCCTAGACGAGGGCTGGACGAGGACAGAGGAAACTGGCGGACAGCCGATGAGGACAGAGGACCAAGACGTGGGATGGATGAGGACCGGGGGCCGCGGCGAAGTGCTGATGATGACCGGGGTCCCAGGCGGAACATGGATGATGACCGGGGACCTTGGAGGAATGCCGACGATGAAAGAATTCCCAGGCGCAGTGCGGATGATGACAGGGGGCCTTGGAGAAACGTGGATGATGACCGGATCTCAAGGCGGGCTGATGATGATCGGATTCCTAGCAGAAGGGGTGATGACTCAACAAGACCTGGTCTCTGGAGACCATTCGTCAAGCCAGGTAAAATTCTGGAATTCAGAAAACCATATTGGCTGCTTTATAGAATCCATTTGACATATTTACAAATAGAAAGTGAAATTTTTACATAAGTGAGTTGCCACTATTTCATAGATGATAGCAGGTTATTTCAAACAAGGGGTGTCTCATGGCTAATCACGTCTTGATTTTTTAAATAAAGTTGATTTTCAACTGAAAAAATGAAATGTTAATGTAGCCCAATTTCTGTCATATGTACATTACTATTAGTTTTTAGATACACCGGTGTTTTATCTTTTTCCTGGAATATCTCTAGTGATTTTCATGTCAAAAGCTTGCTTTCAATATCCCATACAACAAATTGTGACTTAACCCCTTTTTCTGCTTTAGTGCTATGTGCTTTGTTTTCCTTTTACCTGTTGTCTGCTTTAAGAGTTTTTCTTTCTGTGTTCGTACCTTAAGTATCCATATTCTTCAGGTTCTGTCTTGGACTAGCCTCTTTGTAATAAATAGTGAAGAGCAAAATTTACTACACATTTGTCTGTACTCTTGCCAGACATGGGATTATGCTCATGGGAAGAGCTCATTGCCTTACTTTGTCAGTCTTAGGCCTGCTCATCTTTTCATACTTTATTATTCTTGAGCAATTGTATACAAGTGTGTGACATTTACCATATTCTCCAGATGACTTCTTTCCTTCCCTTCAGACCTGGTGTTTCCAACAGCACATCTCTACCTGGAAGTGTCACTGACCCTTCAAACTCAACTTACCAAAACTGAGCACGTGCGCACTCACACACACACTCTACACCCCTACACCTACACACCTGCTTCTCTTCAGGGGCACCACTGTTTATCTAATTATTTAGTTGTGGGCCATTTTAAACAATGAAATAACCAACCAAAAGCACAAAAATGCAAAAACATGGCACTAACTAGACCTCCAAAGGACACTTTTTTAAAATATGAAAGCTACAGCAAGATGACAGAGTGTTGTTTTTTTTCGACCTTAGCTGAGACTCTGCTTGTCAGGCCACTCAAAACATTTTGCCATTTTGCGCATGTGTCTGTGAGTGACTGTAAAAGTTTTCAAGTATTAGTTTTGGAGGTACAAATAAATTTTAGCATGTAGGCAAATATGAAATGTACATAGCTCAGAGCTATGGATAGGATTCTGAGTTAATATATGCAGAGTTTAGTGATGTGGCACATAGTAATATAAAGGCTAACAGCAATAATAATTATTAGCCTTATAGCTGTAATAAACTTTCATGAAATTTCTGTTCTGTCTTGGACTAGCCTCTTTGTGTACGTATACATAAATAAATAAAATGTTTCTAGATTTGGACGTTCCATGGATAAGTGAGAGGTATTGGACAAGGTCAAAGGGTATATCCTTATTTCATAACTGCATTGGTGGTAAATGGTAGAGAGCAGGAATATGAAAGGAAGAGTTTTTGGTTACACAGGTTTTGAAAATGCTGCAAGATAGAAATCAACTCATAATTGGGGCTTTGTCTCTCCTGTCCCACACCCTTTTACGTTTTCTGCTTAAATGAATTGTTTACCAACAGAACAGATTTTATACCCCAGATCTCTATCTGCATATGGGATACTCAGGCTATATAAGTTTCTTATATGTTCCTGTATGTCAGAAAAACATGATAGGTAGTCAAATAGCTGGTAATTCTATGAAATGAAGAAAATGGCTTTAATTTTTTTTTGAGGTTAGAATGTCTTAATATTTAGAATGATGATGGAGTAATGTTGTTGCCAATCTGTGTTTCTTGAATGGAAATTTTTTTTTTTTTGCTTTTAAAAAAAAAAAAAGGTGGATGGAGAGAGAAAGAAAAAGCCAGAGAAGAGAGTTGGGGTCCACCTCGAGAATCAAGACCATCAGAAGATCGTGAATGGGATAGAGAAAAAGAGAGAGAGAGAGATGGTCAAGATCGTGATGAGAACGACAAAGACCCAGAGAGAGAAAGGGAGAGAGAGAGAGATGGAGAGCGAGAGGATCGCTTTAGACGACCAAGGTTTGATGTTCTAATTCACATCGTTTGTGGAGTTAACATTTAGGATTTTCTTAATGTACTGTCTTGTGTATTCCTAATCATTTTTGAGAAATGGTACTAATCATTCCTGCCCCTGCCCCTGCCCCAGATTATCTATTAGAATCATAATGTACTGTTTTATGTTTGTTTTAATTTTAGAGATCATCTAATTGAACATTCCCTCTTAGCAAAATGAGAAAATGGGAGGTGTGGGCTGCGTGGCTGTGTATAGGTTGTGTAACTCTCTGGTAGTGGGGCAAGTCCAGGTATCTTTACCAATTTGCTACTTTTCCCCTGTGGTTTAGGTCAGTTTTATTGCCCTTAAATTATTAAAAGCCCTTTTGCTTTTATTAATGGTAGTAGTCCTAGCTTGTTTTCTTTGGCCAAAGTGGCTTCGTATTTATAGATCTAGATCATCTATGTTTAATAGTTTCTGCAGGAAGAAAAATGTTCTCTATCTGTAATGTCCATTATGGTAGCCAGCAGTCACATTTGGCTGTTACTATTTGGCATATGGTCAATGTAAATAAACTTTATTTATTAAAAGAAAAAAAATTTTTTAATTTATTTTTGTTAATAAATTTAGGTAGCCACATATGGGTAATGGCTACTGTGTCAGACAGCATGGATCTAGATGTTCTTATTTGACTGCCACTCCTGAGGCATCAGATTGAGATCAGGTTATGAGTTTAAACTTTATCCCTGTTATATCCAAAAACTCTGAGCACCAACTTGGGGTGATATAGTCACTTATAATTATCCACATAGTCTACCAGCAGAACTTAGGACGTGTCTTTTTGAATCACTGCAGGGATGAGGGTGACTGGAGAAGAGGACCAGCCGAGGAAGCTTCAAGCTGGAGAGATTCAGGTCGCCGTGATGATAGGGATAGAGATGACCGTCGTCGTGAGAGAGATGATCGCCGTGATCTAAGAGAAAGACGAGATGACAGAGACCGCAGAGGACCTCCTCTCAGATCAGAGCGCGAAGAAGGTATGGGCGGTCTGCACAGCTGCTGAACTATTGGAGAACCATGATTTCTAGGGAAATTTTGGATTTTATTGAATTTCCTCATAAGTTTGTATGAACAACAAAATTTAGATAGATGGTAGATATTTATTCAATTTAGAATTCATGGTTCTCATAAACTTAGTGGTTGCTCTGTGAAGTTAGCTTGTCTCAATTCAAAGTATAGTAGTAGACTGACTAAATTGGATAGTAAGCAAAATATATGTAGATAGTTTATTTTATGTAAATGAAACAATTTATTGGCTATTTAAAAGTAAGGTCATAGTAGATTACAAAGTATAAAACATTCTCTGAAATTGTAACAATTGAAACTTTAGTGAAAAAATACTTTTGGTGTTTTAAATGATCGTTGCACTTAAGTAGTCTCAAAAGCTTCTAAATATTTCGTTAGTACACTGGATTATAAGGGAATTTCTTCTGTTATAGCCGTAATTAAAAATATTCTTATGGCTAATTAGTTGTTTAAAATGTCTTCAACAAGAACCAAAAATCCTTTTAATTTAAAAATTTTCCTTCAGCCAGATTTTCGTCTTAGTTTTTGTTTTTGTTAAAACAATTAGGACACTTCTCAGACCGATGATTTCTTGTTTGTAAATTTGATATCTCTAAGTCTGTATGTCGTTTTAAAGGTTTTGTCAGAAATTGTATCAAAACGGATAAAGGTATTTAGTTTTGATTGGTTTTTAATGGTGATTCTGTATTATCTTCAATACAGGATTTCTGAGTAATTTTGAGGCATTCCCTTTGCTGAAGTTCTGTTTAATCTGAGCCGATAGAATATAGTACAGAGTTACTCTTTTTCTGTTCTATAATTTTTTAATTTTTATTTTTCAATTAGAGTTGACATTCAATATTATTTGTTTCGGATGTACAGCATAGTGGTTAGACATTTATATAATGTACACAGTGATCCCATTCCCTCCATATTCGTTTAGAATCCACCTGGCACTATGTACATAGTTACTACAGTATTATTGACTATATTTTCTATACTGTACTTCATGTCCATATTTTTTTTAATTCAACTTTTAGCAAGTTCTTGGAGACGTGCTGATGACAGGAAAGATGACCGGGTGGAAGAGCGGGATGCCCCTCGTCGTGTTCCTCCCCCAGCTCTTTCAAGAGATCGAGAAAGAGACCGAGAAAGAGAAGGTGAAAAAGAGAAGGCCTCATGGAGAGCTGAGAAAGATAGAGAATCTCTTCGTCGTACTAAAAATGAGACTGATGAAGATGGATGGACTACAGTACGACGTTAAGTCTCAAGATAATGGATTCAAACTCTCATGTCTTATAGGTTTGATCGCATTCAAGGATTATTATACTTGTGCTTCAACCAATCTAAATTGGATTCTTTAATGTTGTCTTATATAACACAAAAAGCATGAACTTGTATTAATCCTATAAAATAGATTGATCATGCACCGTATCCACAGGAGGTTGGAAAACCATGCCATTTTCTGGAATTTAAGGTGTTGCATTATTTCATCAATCACTTGTTTATAAAAAAGAAAAACTAAAAAATAAATTTAAAATGTGAACCCTTCAGGTATTGAGTAACACCTGTATCTTGATATAGAACTGATTTTTTTATTTTTATTTTGAAATATATTAATTTGGAATGAGGGAAAGTTCTGTTATAGAAAATGTATTTCAAGACTCTTTAAAGCAGGGAGCTGAAACAATTTTCACATCATTAGCAGTTGAGACATACCTCTAGGGATTTTGAGGTATCAACTAAATTTAGGAAGTTTTTAGGTTCACTCTAAGTGCCGCAGACATTACCAACATTGGATACAGTGGGATTTTCTGTAGGTTTTACTTGCGAGGTGAGTATGAAGCGATTTGCAGTCGTGGTAATGACAAGAATACTGCTCACGTGTGAATCCACAACAGTTACAGCTTTTAAATTTTAAAGCATTTGGTAAACTTGCTGAGCTTTTTTCTGTTGCCAGTAGCAAACTGCTTTTCCATTAATGGAGAATTCATGCTTTTCAAGCATTTTAAATAAGACAATATTTATAAACGTGTGGTTTGGAGGAATTGTTTAAATTCTTTTTCTTAATTTCCTTTCTCTTCAGGATAGATTCTTTCAACAAGTAATTCGTAGTAATGACTGTGTTGACTTCAATTTTGGAGTGTAGTAGCCATGTTAAAGATTAACTATTTCGTCTTATTGAAGCCAACACAGAACTTGCTGCTGTGTTTTTTCTTTGATGATAAATAAAATACTTACAGAATTTGTTTGTGTTGATTTGTGTTTATAGTCAGTGTTTTTTTAATGGTTAATTTGCATATTCGGTTGAATTTGACTTAAATTTTACCAGTGCCATTAAATGTCTCAGTGTTTAGTACCAAAGAAAATAACCTAAATATAACTAAGCAAATGTGGCTAGGATGTTTCCCCTAAGATGTTCTTCATTTAATGAGGACCCCCTTAGTTTCTGTGTAATGCTGTTGTCTCTGAGCTTGTATACATGAGTGTGTATGTATGTGTGTGTCTGTGGTACCATCTTGGATTTTCCTCTGAAATTAGAAAAGTCAATGCAGAATGTTAGTTGCAAATTTATAGTGGCTGTGCAGGCACTTAAATTATTTCTGATCCTGAGTAGCGGTGAGAACTCCTGTTGATACAGCTTTTAAGGCCAGAAGAGGGAGTACTGATGCTTTTCTACTGAAATATCAGACACAGCCTTTTCTGTTTGGTGTTACCAATGATAAAAACCATTTTTTTGAACATTTTGCTTTCTTTTTGAACAAGTGGAAGTCTTAAAAAGGTCTGTTTTGGGATGGAGGCCTTTTCCTTTGTAACAAGAACCCGGGGCAGTAACATGCTGAATCTTGCATTAGTAGAGCAGAACTGTTTCTGTGACATCACAGGCCCCAGTGCACAATTCATTTAAATGAGCACATTTGTTTAGATGAGTTACAGGTGCATGCCTGCTCACTAGGTTTCCTGGCTTGTCTGCAGGCCCACCTTTGCTGTCAGGACCCTTTCCCAGACATACTGTTCTCCCAAGTCCTCTGTCCTGGTGATCAGAATCCAGAGCACAGGACGAGAGAGGCAGTTGCTGCCACTTTGTGATCCTGCTCTTAGGTTTCTACTCAGGGCCTTATACCACCTGCGCGCCCCTATATTTATTCACAGGTGTCAAAAGAAAGCTAACCAACCTACTCACTAATGTGTAGAAGGCTTCCATGTTCCCAGTGGCTACTGTATTTTTAAACGATAATACCATTGCTGTTAAATGTGGGTAGATAAGAGGGTGAAGACAATGGCCAGAAAAGACTGCAATCCCATTAGTTGCCAACTGCCAGGAGGAAGTTGGCATCTAAATGTGTGGGATGTTTCTATGTCAAGAGCTACCTGTATTTTCTTTTTTTTTTAACCAAAGATTTATAATTTTCCAGGGCTAATTGACATATGGGACACTGTAAGGACTGTTTCTCATGTGGCTAAGAACAGACTAGAAAATTAGGACTAATACTGAAACTCCCTTAAAGTACATGTATATTTGTATAATTTTAAAACACATAATTCTGGCTTATGTAAAAATAACTCTATGCCAAAAGTTGTAATCAAAATTAGTAATTCAGATTCCAAAAAGGACTTAACAAAATTAAAATTCAAAAACATTAAAAGCCACTGGGAATGTCTGCTGAAGACAGGTAGGTTGGGGCAGTCTGTGCCTCTAGTTGGTGAAGCTCTTCTGAAGATTCCAGACATCTTTTTTTTAGCCAAATACGCATATTACAAGAAATTTTTCACATTTTTTAAACTTTGAATTGGAAGGTTGCTTGTAGAGTCTGCTTAGTATACTTTTCATAAGAGATCTCTAGAAAATTCACCATAGTAATATTCTCTTCATGCTTTAACTCCCAGTATTTTAATGTTAGCTGGAAAACAGGCAAATTTGAGGAGAGTGAGATGGGGTGTTTCAAATGAATTAATACAACGGTTGCCTGACTTCAAGACTTCATGTTCAAGATGGCCTCAGGCACATCTCACCAAGGGATTCTCATATTGGAGAGATATTAAAGCCACATGCCTGAGACCTGGAAACAACTCTATAATTTGGCTCTTTTAAAAATAACAAAGTAGCTGCCTGCCTAGTCCCTCTCTGAAGCACTGATCTGTTTATAGTGCCTTGAAAAGGTGGAACAGCGGAGAGAGAACATAAATTCACGTTGTCCTGAAAACTACCCAAAAAAGCACAGCTAATTTAAGCTGGTATGTTTTGTAGCAAGAAATAATTTCATGGCATTAAGCTACTTGAGTTTAGGCCCAGTCAAATCTGAAGTTCCACGGCCTAGGGTTAGGCTAACAGGAATTGAATTACTTTTTCCTGGCCAAGAACCCCTCCCTTTGTCCCTTCCTTTTGTTTTGATGCATCTTCCTTGAACAAAAAGGCTCAAGCTAACCAGAGTTTACCCCAGCCTCTCTCACCACAGGAGTGTTCAAACCAATTTGTTGTAGAGGAAGTTAGCTGTTTAATATGAAAAGTCTAACCTCTAATAAACAATCCTACTGGAATCTTTACATACTTAGACTAAACCTCCTGCTGGTATTTTCAGATAGTGATGCACTTTGTTTCCGTTCTTAGTTTACATTTCCCCCTCCTGTCTTCATAGATATAAGCCATGGTGTGACGTTGTTTGGTGGATTTAAAAATGAGGGTGGGAGGTAGAGTAGGGGTTAAGAACCTTTGCTTAAGGATCAGGTTTGCTCATTTATGGATAACTGGTTGAGTTCCAGAAATGGGCTAGGGCCTTTTCTGAGAAGAGGGTATGAACGGTGGTGTCCTTGTCTCCAACCCCCAGTTCCACAAACTGCTCATGTTTGCCTGCGCCTAAAGCCAGAACACAGATGGAACCTTCTTGAACACAGGTTATTACATTAACTTGGAGCACGGAGGATCCCATCTTCCATTTGGTTTGAGAGGCAACAGCTGGAATGAGCTTTCCGCAATTTAGGAATCTTGAAATTGAGTAATTCAGGGTCAAGACTGCACCTTCTTAATATCACAAGTGTTTTTAAAGAACCGGAAATGGGGGGGTGGGTGCATAGACAAAAGGCCAAATAGCGAAGTTATAGGCAAGATTAATGAATTCATATACTGTTACTGTATAAATACACAAAATTATAAACAGCACCGTTTCCAAGTGTATACACGATATGATTACAACTTGGCACAATTTTTAAAGGTGGAAAATGCTAGTTTCTAGTTTAGTAATAAAAGTTCTGGTACATAAAAGGATGA
>NW_011888827.1:2254605-2271719 GCF_000151845.1 Pteropus vampyrus
GCTCGGGCCCGCGCGGCTCCCGCGCCTCGCGCGCTGCGCCAGCCTTGCCAGCTGCGGGGCGGCTTTCATTCTGGGAGGGGGCGGGCGAGGTGCCGCCAAGGGCCCCGGCGCTAATTGGCTGCGGACCGAGGCCTCCTGCGCCACGGGCGCCGCTCCGTATGCTGATTGGTGAAGCCGGGGTAGGGGGCGTGCCCTGTCCGCGCAGCCGGGAAGGGAGGGGAAAGTAGGGGAGTGGAGAGCTGGGGAGGGGCGGCTGCTGGGGCTCGCCTTCGTCTGAGCTCTGTGCTCTAGGTTTGAACAGGTGACCAGGCCTGGGGCTCCCTTGGTCTGGTGGTGAGCTTCACCAAGGACAGGGGTAGGCATGGCGATTGGAAATGAGCCAAGATTCACGCACCCACCTCCCAGCCTTTAATGCCCCAGGCCAGAACCCCCTTCTTGCCTCCCGCCTTCTCACCAGCATCAGCAAGAAAAGCTGTGGGAAGGCAGGACTGGGTGTGATCTGAGGATGATGTTTCAAAGTCAGAGCCACCCAGCAGTCAAGTAACTTCCGTTTGCAGAGTGCTTTGGAGAGATTTCAACTGGACGAAATCCTTGCACAAACCTCTAGGTTCACAGAGGTTATGGTTCTCGCTGTAGTAAGTAGTGGAGGGACGCAGCACTTCGATACAGCACACAGCGGCCTCTCAACAGGTGTTCAGAGACTGGGTGGCCATTAACTGATGACTTAGGTGGGTATGGGGACTGGGCCAGTAAACCTTCCAGCCCTAGGATTGGAGTGTGTGCATGTGTCTGTGTGCGAAGCTCCCCTCCCTCTACTATCAGAATCGGGGGTGTATGCGCTGTTTGAAAAACAGCATATCCAGCATCACAGTTTAATACTTTGAAATGAATACAGTCGTTTTTGTAAAAGCAGTGGAAAAAAAACCCCAAGATTTTTGATTAGGAGGATGCGATGCGAGTTGGTCATGTCCTTCCCAGAGGAAGTGGCAGTGGAACCTAGTGCTGGCGCCAGCTGACGGTTGAATGAGTGAATCAGAATGTCAGCAGTGGAGGGGATCTCTGGGATCGGTCAATCCAGTCTCACTTCACGGGATGAAGAACATGAGACTCAGAAGGACTTCTTTAAGGTCCTTCTGAGGATATTCACATGGTGAATATCTACCAGCTACAGCTAGGACCTGGGCCCCATCACGCCTGGCTTGGTAGCCTTCTTGCTATACCGTGGACCCCAAAGATACTTCAAAGTAAGAGTCTCTGTTCGCATCCACAGAAATCAAGTGTAGAACTCAGGGGGCACTGGAAGAAGAGAAGTGAGATGCCTTTGGCTGAGGCCCCCGCCCTCAGGGGCAGTCCAGGGCCCCTGGCCGCAGGCACAGGGAATGACTGAGGCCGTAATGTGATGCCTGTTCTGGACACCTGTCCATGTGAGGAGTTGAAGATATGTTTTTCTAGTCTCTTCCTCACCTCCTACTCCCTAATGGTTGATTTAAGTCCTGAAACCAGGCAGTAATATTCTGTACTTGCCAACCCAGTTCCTTTTTCAAGTTTGTGTTGGCACTCAAGTGAAAAAGTCATTCCTTTATTTCCTCCCCTTCTCCCACCAAAAATAAATAAAAGAGCTCGAATGGCGTGGGGCTCCTGCAGAAGCGTGGCAGGTTTGCTGACACAACTCTGAGCTCTTACCACGAGAACGAGGCCCCCAGAGTGGTATGAAGGTTATTATTCTATAAATGGAAAATTCCACTCTGTTCGTGCAGCCCTGCAGCCTGCATACTTTCAAGGTATGCGGACGTTTCAAGCTCTGAGGAGTGGGAGCCACTGTTCTGAGAAACGCTTCTGCAAGGAGAGTTTAAAATCTCCAGCTGCTGTGTCTGATCCCCTAGTCAGGCCATAGAGAGGATGGCAAAAAAGTGAGGCCTCTCTCCGGTCCTACGTGACTGTTAGTGTGTGGTTTTACAAGGGGAATAAAAACTTTTAAGTGAACGTGAGAAAGAACAAATTTGGAGCTGCAGGCTGGGTGGGTGGGTGCCGATGATTGCTAGGAGTTGCCCTGGGAAGAGGTGGGAGGGAGCTCATGTGTCCAGGGGTCTGGCTGTGTGCTGTTTCTCCAGGCTGTTCACCTTGTCTACCCTTGGCCTTGTCCCCTGTCAAATGCCAATAGGTGTTTGACCCAGAAAGATTATCAAGAAGTTGGAGCACAAAGTGCAAGGCTCTTGTTTTGGGGCATGTTCTGGCCTCAGTGGACTGGGTGACCATAGCAAGGCTGGAGTGGGTGCCTGGTTCAGCTCTGAGTTAACTAGATAGTACTTTTATCACGAAGCACAGGCCTCACGCTGGCCACAAGCTCGCCAGCTCTCTTTGAGATGGTGGAACCGACTTTAGAGATGTTCTTAGCGTCTCTGATGAACTCTGTGCCTTTTATGCCTTTTCCAGAAGTCTGGAACAAAACAGACAGAAATAGCCAGAGTGTGAAGGTGTCTTCAAGGGACACCCTGGGATTGGTGGATACAGGGAGATGGATCAGAACGGGCCTCATCTCAGAGGTGAGAGGGTGCTGCTCAGTTTCTTCTGGAATGGGCCTGCATGGCCCAGACTCTGGCAGGCAGGCGTGAGTGGTGGGGAGAGCTGCTGGGCATTTGTCCCCACCTCTCCGCGTGGCCCCCAGCCTGGGCCAGTTCCTTTGCTGGCAGCAGAACTGAACTAGGAGAGGCAACACACAGACCTCAGGCGTCTTGAGGCTCTTCAGAAGCATGAGGTCAGCCCTGGGGAATGAGGCAGCTTGGCGGGTGTCCAGGCAGCTATAGAGATGCTATTTGTCAGGCTCTGGGTTTCCGCTGACTGGCCTGCCAAGCTCTTTCGAGGGGCAGGAAGCGCTCTGGCTCCCCATCCATGGGGCCTGGAGGCGGGCAAGAAGCGTCTGGGCACACTGGGTACTCTGTTCGGTAACAGTGTTGACCTTGTCCATGTCATGCCTCTGGCCAAGCTCAGAGTCCTGGGGACGGTCCTCCGGCCCTTTGGGGCCTTTGAGTTGGCCCGAGTCAGTTGAGAAGGCGCGTGGTGACGGGGTGGGAGCTTGCTGGGCCAGTGGCCCGGTTTTCTTCCTGGCCTTCCCGCAGAGTCGCTTGTGGCCTTGGATGAGGGACTGAACCACTCTGGGCCCTAGCTCCTTCCTGTGATTAGCGAAAGGGGTCCTTTCCCTTGTCCATTTCTCCTAGGCAAGATCGCGTTAGGAGAGGGCTGGCGACCCTGTTCTGGTCCCCGAAATGTAAGGGGAGGTCTGTTAGGAGGACTTTGAGAAGGCGTTTGCTCCCTCGTTGAAAAAGAAAAATTAAACAGAGCCTCTTACTTCTGGCCACCAGCAGGTTATGGGCAAGTCTTAGGGACAGAAAGATGGCACACTGGTGATAGCTGACTGGAGAAGTTATTTTTCAGAAAGCCTCGAGAACATTGTTGTTGAGGATTTGGTGACTTGTTACACAAGACAATTAGACGTCTTGGTTGTTTCAGCCACTGTGAGTTGGGTATTCTTTTCCTTGCAGCTGAATTCACTCCACTTGAAACCTAGTAATATGGAAAAAAAAAAAAAGGCACTTGGTAATTCTCTTAAAAAGGCAGAACACGATATTCTGGCCAGACGGAAGTGACAGCCAGGTCAGAATTGTGTGCGTGGGCAAGAAGGCGATCGGAGAACTGAGAACAGGGCCTTTGCAGGGTCTCTTCCCTCTCCCCTCACCCCGCCTGCCTGGCTCCAGAGCCTCCCAGCTGGGAGTGATGATACCACATCGTCAGACCAGGTGTCTTCCAGCTGCCGCCCGTGGACCCCCGATACAGCAGCAGTGTGAGGCAGGTGCTGTGATTGCCGTCGCGTTACAGGTGAGGGGCAGGCGGCACAGCTCACGAGCTGCGGGGCCAACAGTGAAACCTGTGTCCCTCTCACTGGGCCTACTCGAGGTACCTGGTCTTCCTCTGGCCATAGGGCTTCTGGGGACACATGGGCAAGGCTGGCGGGAGCACAGGGGGCAGAGGCAGGAGGAGAGAGCACAGAGAGTGGCCTGTGGCAAAACTAGGGCACATTCCCCCCCAAACAAAACCAATTCCGTGTCAAGCGGTCTGGATTTTTCTATCTACCCAGTAGTGGGTACTCCAGTATAGTGAGTAATCCTTTCTGTAACACACCTTCCCTTCCCCCAGAAGTCTGGATTGTCCCCATTTAGTTTAAAGCAGGATATGCCTGGAAGCTGACAGCTCGAAAGGCAGATGTCCCGGGCTGATGGCCAATAGTAATAACAGTAGCTCACAGATCTGGAGCCCTTACGAGACACTCAGCATGAACCCATTTCTTAAATTCTCCCATTTCACAAAAAGGAAGTGAGATTTTGGGAGGCAAAGTGTACCCATCATCTCCCAGGTAGTTGGTGGGTGGGATTTCCCAAGGCCTGTGCTGTGAGCCACTATACTTTCTTGACCATTTCCTGGCCCACGGCCATTCGTTCCGTTAGAATTCTCTGTGTCCTGCCTCCCCGCCTCCTCGTGTGCTTCGGTAAATCAGCCTTCCCTTGCTCATCTTCAACCTCTGCGGTCTGCAAGGGAAGAGGAGTAAAAGCTGGGGCCCCTAGTGGAGGATTATACATGAAATGATAAACTGGAGCTGGGGTAGGGGTTGAGGGAAGAGGTCAGTGAAGGGGACGAGACCAGATTGCCCAGCAGGCCTGCCGTGTACGGTTCTGCACGTTGCATACTGCACAAAGGCTTCCCATCCACGGGGGAGCCTTTTACTCCATAGATGTGGTAACACATATTCGAGTGAATCTATGACAGTTTTCTGACTGATCTGGAGTAAAGTGTCTTTTTCTAATGGAATTAGTATGATAATTTTATGACGTATGGGAAAAGATGTCTTATGGATGAAGTGCCTTTTCCCAGTGCGCCCGAAGCTTCGGCTCTGGCCAGAGGTGTGAAATGCTAAGCTTCTTGAAAGCAGGCCTCTAGTGTGCATTAGCTGGGTCCCCATGGGCTTTTTCTAAAGCTTCGGGTGAATATGTCTCCCTAAATTGAGATGAGCAGGCAGGTGCTGGGTGCTGCTCTGCCCGAGTAGTTATAGGTGTAGCAGCTGCTCCGTTGGAGTGAACATTTTTAAGATTGCTTAAGTCATCTTAGGCATCGTCTGGTCTCACCTTATACTTACATTTTCCCAGGTGTTCCGAGTTCCATAGGGATTTCTTATGACCTCATGGTACCTGTACACAATGGTGAGTTGGCAGTAGTGTCCGTCCTGGGGCTTCTGTGGCTTAGTGGCCAGAAGGAAGGCAGGGTGGTAGCCTAGGTTGGCATAAATTGAGCAGTCTCGAGCAAGTCATTTCCCTTCTCTGGACCTCAGTGTTCACTCAAGTAAAATAATTGGATGGCCTAAGTGTTCTCTTGGCTCTGTCCCATTCTTAAGTTTATTTGTTCACCCTCTAAGATTGAGACCACGTGGTGATTGAGACTGACATTCTCCTGAGCTCCTGGAGCTCAGACTCTACGTGGGCAGACAGACAAGCCAACAGGTAATGATGCTCTGGTGGGGGCATGTCAGTTTTCTGTGGCTGCTGTAACAAATTACCACCGAAAGAGTGGCTTAAAACGATACACACTTATTATTACTTTTTACTGTTCTGGAGGTCAGAAATGGGTCTCACCGGGCTAAAATCGGGTGTCTGCAGAGCTGTGTTCCTTTCTGGAGGCCCTAGGGGAGAATCTCTTTTCTTGCCTTGTCCAGTTTCTAGAAGCCACCTGCATTCCTTTGGCTCATGGTCCCCCTCCTTCGAAGCCGGCAGCAGCCGGGTAGGTCCTCCTTAACTTCTTAGGGCCATCTTTTTGTTCTTCTTTCTGCCTCCCTCTTCCACTTTTAAGGACCCTTGTGGTTATATTCTGCCCATAATCCAGGCTAACCTCTGTGTTTTAAGATCAGCTGATCGGCAACCTCAATCCCATCTGCAACTTTAATTTCCCTTTGCCAGGTAAGATGACATATTCACAGGTCTGCGTGGCCACTCTTCTGCTGACAGCACACTAGCTGTGTGACCTTGGGCAGGTGAGTCTCTTGAACTTCAGTTTCTTCGTCTTTGATAGGGTTTCCTAAGCTCGGCACTGTCGATATGTATTGACATAAAGAAAGAGAATTCTTTGTTCTAGGGATTGTCCTGTGCCTTGCAGGATGTTTAGCAGCATCCCTGGCCTCTATCCATTAGATGACAGTAGCAATCACCCACTTTCCCACAATGCGAGAACCTAAATGTCTTCAAACTTTGTCACATGTTTCTTGGGGGAAAGCTCGGCTCTGAAAACTGATCTATAAACTGGGTATAGTTCTTACCTCATAGTGTAGTTAGTTATGAGGATCAGGTAAAATCGTGTGTGTAAAAGGTTTAGTATAGTGGCTGGTGTGCAGCAAGGTCCCCCTGAGTGGTATCTATCTGTATTTTAATTTTCTGAATGAACATTACTGTAATGGTAATTAAAACAAAAGTTATTAGAAATAAACTCTTAGCAGTTGGGCAAATAGGCTTGAAAATGAAATACCCCCAAAGCCCAAGGTACCATTTCAATGAAAATATTACAAATACATTTTAAGTATTCAAAAGTGGATTATTCAAATAGTTAATTCTTATTATGAAAAATTCTAACAATAGAGACAAAATGAATATTTTCCTTCATCTTCTCAACCTCCATCCTCTATTGTTTCTTTTCCAGAGGTGACCCCTGAATATAAGTGCCCTGAGGACAGGGACTTCATTTGTATTTTTCATCATTTATCTCCAAAGGTTGGAGTGGTGCCAGGCACATTGTAGATATTCAGTTCATGTTTGTTGAATGAATGAATGAATGAGTTTAGTGTGTATTTTTCCAGTTCTTGTAAAACCTTTACTATATCAATATTTTTTCCTTTAAATTCTAGTATTTATTTCCTATACTCTAGTTACAAAGTTCAGAGCAGATTTCCATCATTAAATAGTGAGACATATCAAGTTTCAGATATTTATCAATCAGTGTAAACCCCAAAGTGATACACCAACGTGATTCTGTGCATTTGGAGGGGAAGTATTTCCTGGCTAAGTGGAAAACTGTGCGGATGACTTCTGGAAGCCCTTCATTCTAAGCAGCTTTGTAGTGAAACATGCCATTGAGAAGTCTGGACCTTCTTTCTTCAGTTTGCTGTAATCAACATTCACTCAGTAGAACTTGTATCAATCATTGGGATCCAGTTTGCTCCAGGGTTCTGGGTGGTTTTTTTCTGTCCCAAGGGACATCTGGATTGAATAATGCCAGGCACATTATTCACGCATACAACACTGCCCCAGAACCTCCATGTCTAATAAATACGAAGAGGGGGGATCAAGCTCGGATGCTTCTTGGCCTGACCCAGGTTCTGGCAGAGCATGCTTGTGGCAGAGGTCTCTCATCGGGAAGCAGAAAAACACAAAACGGCAAGGCCCAGAACCAGATCATCTGTGCATCGATGATGAACGGACTTCTAAGGTCTACTGTATAAATCATAGTGGTCGTTACTATTATACCCCAGTTTCACAGCTTAGTAGCTGTATGGTTAAGTTACCTAAATACCTCACAGAACCTTATAATTTTATTTGAAAAATGGGGTTAATGATATGGCTGCGTGGGGTTTTGCAAGACGTGCCAGTTCTTTGGGCATGCACTTATACGGGCACACACACATTCTTTCTAATTTGGTACATCTGAGATGCTGTGTACTATTCCGCAATTTGCTTTTTTCATCTAATACATCTTAGGAGCTTTCCAGGTCGGTATATATAAAGCCATCTCCTTTTCAGCTGCTATAAAGATGAACCATGGTTTATTTCAGGGATGGTGTCAAACTCTCTGCTCTCCTCCGGTGTCTGGCAGGTGCTCAGCAAACAAATATCTTTTGCTGAATCACTGGGCAAAGTGGTCCCCAAGCTGGAGGAGCCTGTTGATATTTTAGTTTCCATCAACTGTGCAAATCTTTGAGTCTTTTTGGTTTGAATGCGTCAGAGTCTGGTTTGGAAATCTCCCCGAGATTATTTTCATTCAGCCTTTTTGGCCAGGAGATCAGCCACTCTGTGGAAATGTACATTTGGGGCCAGAGGCTTGTCTACACGTGCTGCCTTCCGCTGACGATCACAGCTCTTGAAGATGTGCCTGGGCCTAGGGTGGCCGTGGCTCAGAAGCCCATGCGGAACCTTGAGTTCCTGATTCTTCAGGCAGTACTGGGGGGTCTCCTGGGGTCAGCTCCAGCCAATAGGTACAGGGTCCGAGGGGATTCCTGGGTCCTTCTGGTCCTACTTGGAACTGTCTCTCTGACGATGGTTAGATGCTGACAGGACATTTAACACTCTGGCCTCAGCCTCTGCCCCAGCCCTGCCTGGCTCCAAACAAGCTGTGAATGTTCACACTTCCGTGCCTTTGCACAAGCTGTTTCCTCTCTAGGAATACCCTTCCTCCCTTTTGCCATTCAAAACTCAGCTCAAATGTCCCCTCTTTGGTAAGCTTCCCCCTTTCCAACCCAGAAAGATCTGGTCATTACCTTCTCTGAGTGCCCAGGGACTTTATACCTGCTACATCCTGGTCACAAGGTAGGGCTGACCACTGCTACCTGACTGTTCCCCTCGCCAGATGGAGACTTCTGGCAGCAAGGACCCTTGGTGCCCTCCTGGTGCCTGGCGCGTGACCACTGGGGGAGAGAAGCTCAGTGACTACAGAATAAAGACACTGAGGAATGAGCAGGGAGGAGAAGGAGCTGAGAAATCATGTGATTAGGAAGTACAGGCTGACTTAAAGAGGCCGCTCCTTAACCATCTTCAGAGTGGTCCTTACAGGCTGGAACAAGAAACCCGGAGCGTCAGAGACTTTAATTCAACTCAGCTGAAATCTGTTTTCTAGAAAAATACTAAAAGAGGATGGCAATCATTTCAGTGATGTTTTATATTATTTATAATATTATATGTTATGATATTTTACATGTTTCTAAACAACAAAGCATCTTGACGCACTCTCCATGTTGGAAGTCACATCAGAGGAGCATAGTTTCTGGGGGGGTCTGACTCCTAAAACCTCAGCTATTGGGAAGAGGCTGAGAAATGGGACGTGAGTGAAAGGCCTTGGGTAACTGTCTCAGGGAGTTCTACCGAAGCTTTTTTTACTGTGCGGAAGAGTCCGTTCCTCTCCTCCGTAGAGATCTTCTAACTCTTGCTTTCCGTGGATTCGTAACAGGCTTCCTTGTCTGGTTTCTCAGCTCAAGCCGTAAGGTGGTAGTATAGGAGGTGGTGATGGGTTGAGCAAGCCTTGCCGAAAGCGGTGAGAAGCAGTAACTCAGAACCTGACCTTGACGGAGGAGCCCGGCAAACCGTAAAAAAGCTGATATGGGTATTCTTGGAACAGAGCCACCTTGGGTTGGGCCATTTAGCATTTGGACAAGTGGCCCGACTTGCATCTGGTCACCTCTATAGATGTTACTGTATGATGGCAGGATGCGGTCATTTGGTAATGTTAATTCCGAATTATTGGGAAAATGTGAAATTTCAGTTACTCCATTCAAGAAGGCAGGAAATGCATAGTACAGTTTAGAAAGTGATTAACACATAGTTTGGAGTTCGGAGTGTTTCCAGGCACCTACACTTACTTCTGTGAGATCTCTCCTTTCTCAGAACCACCAGACAAATAATAATAACAGTGGGTAACGTGGCCGGCACTGGCTGAGACCTCCAGCCTGTTACCTCATTTACTTTCCAACAACTCGGGGAGGTAGGTAGGATGGGTAATCCCATTTTATAGATGTAAAGGGTGAGGCTCAGAGAGGGAAAGCAATACATCAAGGTCACACAGCCAGCAAGAGCTGGCAGGGATTCCGAACCCAGGCTAGTAGGCTCCAAAGCCGGTGTTCCCTGCCCTTGGGCCCTGTTCCATGGCGATTTCCCTCTCTCGCTTCAGCAGACGCAGCCCTGTCCGATGTGTCTCCTGCTGTGCTTTAATCACTCCGCTTTCCCCAGCTCTGCGAAGATGAAGGTTCGGGGAGACGCGATTGCCTCCCAGGAGGCTGGATGCGTCATCAGGACCCCTGACGTCCACTGCTGTGACATTTCCTGATGAAAGCGCGCTTCTTGGAGCCAAAGAATATTCATTGTCCAGCCACAGGACAAACACACCACGTGTCCCCCGACAGCCCAAAGATGGACAAGCTTGGGATGCGCCCACGGCCTTCGGTTGAACCAACCACACCTTGTCTCTTGGCCAGAGGTAAAGTCTAGGGCCATCTCTCTGTGTAGCAACTGGGCCCAGCTGAAGGGCAGGAGGAGGCAGTTCCTGGGAGGCGGGGTCCAGGGTCCGGGGCCCTGGCCAGGAAGGCCTGGTGGCTGCCCCACAGGTTGCCATTGTGTGGGGTCGAGGGCACGTGAGCACTGGAATCTGCTGGGGCAGTCTGAGGCATGATTGCACCTGCCCCTCGCTGCTGCCTCAGGCCCCATGTTGAACATAAGTGTCACCTGCAGAAGGGAACTCACCATGTGCAGTGGCGTCATGGGCGGGAAGGGGCCCTGAGTGAGCCGGAGCTGGGGGACTGGTCAGACCCATCAGCAACTCGCAAGCCTTTTCCCTCCTCCGGAGCTCAGACCCTCACCGTTAAACAGAAGGGCGGGCAATGGCATGAAAAATGTGACTACGTGTCATGGTTAACAGGGCCACGAAACAGGACGACCTCCCCCTTTCTGTTAGAGGAAACATTTGGTCAGTAGAGTCGCCTCTATATATTTTGTGTGAAAAGTATAGAAGTATATAAAAATAGGTAAAAGTGTAGAAGGATATATACAACATTGCTAACAGCGGTCATCTCCAGATGCTGGATTTATGGGTGACTTTTTACATGGTTATATACTTACTTTTTAAAAATACAAAAAATTCAGACCCAGGATGTTCGATTCCAAGTACTACGCTCCTGGCTCATCCATGCTGCTTCCTCTGCTATTAAAGCCTAACAGTGACTGTCTTCTCTTGTCCCTGGAGACTGCAGCCAGCTCACCACGGGGACCAGGACCATCTGCCAGAAAGCTCTTGGTAGCCACACCTGCCCACTCTGCCTCTCCCCTCCCGCTGGGATCTCTGAGTTGCACACCTGAACATGTGTCCAGCTGGGATTTTGTGGTGCCAGACTCCATTTTCAAAACAGCCCAAGTACAAGTCTGGGTCCTGTATGATTTTTCAGCTCTCACCACTGTACCCCTTGCCCCAACCCCCAGGTTCAAACACTGGATGGTCCTGGAGAGGTGAGAATTGGAGGAGGGGGCGGCAGGTGAGTGGATCTCTTTGGGGTCCCCCTGCTTTCCTCTCTGTCTTAGCCCGAGTTGCTGTGGCAGGGCGCAATAGACGGGGCGGCTTATACACGACAGAAATTTATTTCTCAAAGTTCTGGAGGCTTGAAGTCCCAGGTCAAAGCACCGGCCGATGCATGTTTTGTTGGGGGACCGCTTCCTGGTTTATAGACTTCTGTCTCCTTTCTGTGTCCTCATTCACATGGCTTCTTTTATAAGGGCACTAATCCCATTCGTGGGGACTCTACCCTTATGACCTAATCACCTCCCAAAAGTCCTACCTCCAAAAACTGTCGCTTTGGGGATTAGGTTTCAACATGTGACACAGACATTTAGTCTATAGCGTTCTCCTCGTCAGCCACTCCCTGGGGTCACTCCTGTCCCACACCTTGTCCCTCTGCTCTCTCCTCGCTCTCCCTAGTCAATCCTGCCCAGCCATGACTGCCAGCTCGGGTACACCTCCTCAGAGAAGCCTTCCGCAGTGGACCGGGAAGTGCGTTTGATCTGCCCAGCGAGCTTTCCCTCACTTTTCTTTGGGTTCTTCTGGAGAACTTCCTCATGCCATGTGATTCTGGTAGGGCTGTCAGTCACAGCTCTGCCCCTGCCACAGGGGTGGGCATATGACACAGGTGGACCAATCAGAGGATCCAACTCCCATGGCCACAGAGGTTAGGTTCAGGGATGGGTATGTGACTCATACAGGACCAGTCAGACTTCTCTGAAATGGATATGAGAATATTGCAAAAGAGAACTGCCCTTTTCACTGTCACCGCTCACCTGGGATGCTGCGAGTTTGCCGCTGCCGGTGGCCACCTTGCCTGCCTCGGAAGAGCACCTCTGTGCAGAAGAAAACCAGACACAGTCAGAGCCTAAATAACACCACTGCACGGCCTCTGCATCCAGCTGTACTCGAAGCAGATACTCTTGGACTTCCCAGTTAGGTGAGCCAGTAAATCTCTCTTTTGCTTGAGCTGATTTGGTATGGGGTTCTGTTCCGTGCACATGAAGGAGACCTGACCAGTATGACTTCCCCGACCCCCCACTCCCAAATGTTCCTCACCATTTGGGGAGTTTGTAACTCATTTTTACTTCTGTGCTATGTTTTACATTTGGGGAGTTTTTACTTCTGTGCTATGTTTTACATTTGGGGAGTTTGTAACTCATTTTTACTTCTGTGCTATGTTGTCGCCACTCACTCCTGTCCCCCTCAGCAGGACCTCTCTGCTCCTCTTTCGACCCCCAGCTCTGAGACCACAGGTCATTAAAATTAGTGAAGGATGATGGAAAGAACGGGGGTGAGGGGTGGGTGCATATGGCTGCCTCAAGACCTTTTCTGCAGCCACCACCACTTCTACTCAGGGACAAGCTGGGTCCAAACTTACCTCGCAAGGAGACTTTTTTAAAGAAAATAAACAGATCTAGCCCCACCAGCCAACATTCCTACTTCAGGAATGAGGCTGGGCTTGGGCAGTGCCTCGATGATCTGGTTCTGACCTGCCACAGGCTGAGAGAGCAGAACTGTTTCTGGAGGAACGAGAGAGCCCAAAGCCACAGCTCTGGCATTTGCCAGGGACAGAGCTGATATTAGAGTGGGTCTTGGCTCCTTTAGAGGGCAACCAGGAGCTGGCTGGGAGGTCAGAGGCAGGTCCCCATGGCCAGGGACAATGGTCCGTTGGAACGAATGGAAAGCTGACTTCCTGCCAGGAATCTTGACCATATACAGCTTCAGCTCCTGGTGAAAAGTTCTGATTAATTTACTGAGACGCAGCCCTGGGAAACAGGCACTGTTTTCAGTGTGGCTTCAAGAATAAAAGTTATGGATTTAAAAAAAAAATGGAATCAGATGATCAACATGCTTCCAGGTCTGCAACTGGTAGAAAGCTTGGCAGACAGTTGGAGAAATGTTTTCCTATAATAAATTAGAAAGTGTTTTATTTTTCCTTCAGCTAATCTTTCATAGTAAATTCGATTGTGGTGCGGTGGGGCAGGATTCTTTTAAATAATTCTTCTCTGAAACAAAACATCTGCTGGTCTCACATTGCCAGAAAAGACTCTTGATAAGTCTGAAGTTGTTGAAGGTAAAATATTAATTTTGTAATTTCCCCATATTTTGTTTTGAGTCGTGGAAGTCACCCTCTCCTCCTTACCCTGGCTCTTAAGTAAACACCGTGATTGTGTGACAAGTATTCGGTAAGTCCGTGCATGGCGACCTTAGCAGAAGCGTGGACAGTGGGGAAGGCACGTCCATATTTAGAGAGTCTATTCCAAGGAGAAAGAAGTACTGCTCCTCCCATAATGGAAGTGACCCAATGTAATTTCCTTGCCACTGGATCACTGGCTGATCCCCTTGGGGAATGGTGACATGCCTATGGCCAGATGAGCCTTGAGGACTGGAAGCCCACATGGCTGAGCCCATGCATAACCTCCATTCATCAGAGTGCCGTGGCCACTTTGGTGTAGGTTTGAGGAGGTAGAGGAGGGGCCCCAGCGGCTGGGAGACAGAGCCCGTGTCTGATAATTCCTGAAAAGCCCAGTTCTTCTCAATGCACAGGAACCTGGTAACCTGATGGAAGGCGATGCTGGGGTAGCAGAGTTCCTTCTCACGGGGACTGTGGCAGATTGGGCTCCAACTGTGGCCATACTGGATGTAGTCCATCTAATGATACGATGCTGAGCATCCTCCACTGGCCAGCAGGCTCTGTGATCTCTCCCTTTGAATGTGGGCTGTCTTAGTTCTAAGACAGAGCGCTGATGGTTGCTGTTATATGCCAGCATGACTGGGCTCAGGGAGGCCCAGAGAGCTGGTAACACGTTATTTCTGGGTGTGTCTGTGAGCAGGTCTCGGGAAGAGATCAGCATTTGAATCGGTGGACCGACTAAAGCAGATGGCCCTCCTCATGTGGGCGGGCATCGTCCAATCCACCGAGGGCCTGAGTAGGACAGCAAGGCAGAGGAAGGGCTAGTTCACTCCCTACTTGAGCTGAAATGTCCGTCATCTTCTGCCCCCAGACATCCACGCTCCTGGTTCTTAGGCTTGCGGACTCGGACTCGTATCAGGTCTTAGACCATCAGCTCCCCTGCCCACCCCCATTTTCAGGCCTTAATGACACCACCGGCTTGCCTGGGTCCCCTGCTTTCAGAAAGCAGACCGTAGGACTTCCTGGCCTCCATAACGGCGTGAGACAATTCCTATAATACATCTCCCCTTATATCTATCTATCTATAGCCCATTGGTTCTGTTTCTTTGGAGAACCCTGACTAATACAATGGCGGTAGTGATGCTGCTTGGCATCTGAGGCCAGGCTATAACAAACGATCTAGTTTCCATCTGGTGCACAAGCTCTCTCTCCCTCCCTCCCTCCCTCCCTCTCTCTCTCTCCCTCCTTCCCTCCCTCTCTCCCTCCCTCTCTCTCCCTCTTTCCCTCCAACATGTGCCTTGGGAATTCTGAGCCAACATGTAATAAGTCTGGTCACCCTGGATAGAGGCCATGTAGAGATGGAGAGAGGCGATCGAGGGGCCCCAGCTGCTCCAGCACCGGCTGTTTGAGTCCCTTAACCACAGACATCTGGATGAGCCTTCGGATGGTTCCAGGCACCAGCTTTTGAGTTGCCGAACTGATGCCGAGTGGAATAGACATGAGCTGTTCCCCTTGAGCTCTGCCCCAAATGCAGCTTTATGAGCAGAATGAATGATGTTTTGAGCACTAAGTTCTGGGTTTGGTAGACAGCACCGCGTATGGGCTTTTGGGCCTCTGGACTGGCTTGTCCGGGAAGGGTCGAGGGGCTATGACTCTGCTGCTGTCATACAAGTCAACATCTGCTCACCTGACCTAGTGTTTTCCTGTTCAAGTCAAGTCGGTTGCCCATCTCTTTCAGTTGTAGGGACACTGTGATCTTTAGCCAATACCAAAGGCATCTGCTTGTCAGACCAGGAACACTGGTTCTGTCGCTCGTCACGGACACCATGCCAAACTCGTCTCTGGTGATCGACTACCATCACTTGGCCTCTGCTTCCTAGGATTACCTCTTCCCTATTGAATTCAGGGAATTCAGTGTGATGCCACCACCATTCTTGGTCTGTAGAGAATAACCTCTGTAGAGATCTTTGAGGGGGGCCAGGTAACCCCCACCACCATGGGATCATGAGTATGATCCCCCAGGCACTCCATCGTAGCTGGTGTCCTTGTCGACAACGACGAATGACGGCTGAGCCCTTACACGGTGGGTCTGCTTCAAGTGAGCATGTCCTCTCCAGGACACAGTGAGGAAAGGACTTGAAGGAATGTCAGTGATGTTGTTGGTGACTACCTACCATGGAAACGGGCAGTGGAGGGGGGCCAGCCTGAACCATGGGAACGGGCAGCATGCGTGCCCCACAGGGATAGGCTGCGGGCACCTGAGGTTACCCCGTGGGGTCTGCAGGGCGGGGCAGTTCCGCTGGGGCTGCTGGGCTGCAAATCTGTCTTGGGAGGCAGATGGGGGAGCCCGTCTCCCATCGGTGGGGCCCCTTCTCCACCTCCGCCACCTTCACCACCTGTTTCTCCTGAGTGCGTGTGTCCGCATTATTTAGATGTCCGTTTTGGGGATGCCAGCTCTCATTTGTCAGCCACCTTCATCCTGCACCTGCTGTCCAGGTCCTCACAGAGCCCCGGAGTCTTGGGGCTGCTCAGGGAGCAGGGTGAGGCCTAGGGCTGGTCTGAGCAGAAGAGCTGGTGGGTGGGGTCAGGGCCCACGCGCTGAGAGACCCCCACCAGGACCCCTGCTCCCAGGTGACAAGGGGCAGGAAGTCCCGAGTGGTCCAATACTGTGATTCTCAGTTGGGGGAAATATTACCCCACACGGGACATTTGGCCACGTTGGGGGACGTTTTTAATTGTCACGACTGTTGGAGATGCTCCTTGCATCTCGTGGGTAAGGGCCAGGAATGCTGCTAAACATCCCTCCATGAATAGAGCTGCTCCCCACATCATTCTTTGTTGTTCTGGCCCCAAAAGTCACTATTAGTGACAAGGTGAGACCTAGGTGCAAAGTGAGCACTGAAGTGAAGAGCCTCAGTGTGAGGGGACCTTAGAGGATGTAGCAGAGACCTGTGTGACTCAGTGACCAGGCAGAATGAGGACCTCTCAGGAGCTGTCGGCTGGACAGAGAGCAGCTGGGGGCCCATCTCTGCCCACTCCCTACCAGGCCTTAGCACCATGTAGAATTTAGAAGCCAACAAGGAGAAATGAGGGGATGGGGACCCCTCAATCGATTAAGTTTCTACCATCAGGTAAAAAAGGGGCTTGCAATAGGAATTAAGTTTGACAAAAAAGTTCAATTGTGGGTCTGAGAAGCAGACCTGTTGTTGCAGTGAGCCCTGGCTGAACGCTGCGTGCATCATCCCATTTAGTCTCATCGATAGTTGGATTATTACCCTCTAATTTTAGGGGATTTTAGGAGGCTCAGAGTAAGGAAGCGACACACCCGAGGTCTCAGCTGATAATCGTTGTTGGGATTTGAACCCAGGTGGGCCTGAGTGCGGGACAGTACGCCCTGCAGGTGTTTCTGTTCGTGGATAGATTTGTGAGGGGCCCCAAACTCTGAGCCTCAGTTCTTCCAGGACAAACCTTGGGGCCAGGTGGCCCAGCCTACAGCGGTGCCTCACTGACCCTAGTCTGAAAACCCCCTGGGGTGGGAACGCCAGAATCACTGCTGTTTCCTGGGCTCACCCTTTGCCGAGGCCTTGTGTCTGAGCCTGGCCCTTATCTCCTCCACGGAGACAGACTGCTGCGGTAT
>NW_011888827.1:2271769-2281451 GCF_000151845.1 Pteropus vampyrus
CTCTGCCCACTCCCTACCAGGCCTTAGCACCATGTAGAATTTAGAAGCCAACAAGGAGAAATGAGGGGATGGGGACCCCTCAATCGATTAAGTTTCTACCATCAGGTAAAAAAGGGGCTTGCAATAGGAATTAAGTTTGACAAAAAAGTTCAATTGTGGATCTGAGAAGCAGACCTGTTGTTGCCGTGAGCCCTGGCTGAACGCTGCGTGCATCATCCCATTTAGTCTCATCGATAGTTGGATTATTACCCTCTAATTTTAGGGGATTTTAGGAGGCTCAGAGTAAGGAAGCGACACACCCGAGGTCTCAGCTGATAATCGTTGTTGGGATTTGAACCCAGGTGGGCCTGAGTGCGGGACAGTACGCCCTGCAGGTGTTTCTGTTCGTGGATAGATTTGTGAGGGGCCCCAAACTCTGAGCCTCAGTTCTTCCAGGACAAACCTTGGGGCCAGGTGGCCCAGCCTACAGCGGTGCCTCACTGACCCTAGTCTGAAAACCCCCTGGGGTGGGAACGCCAGAATCACTGCTGTTTCCTGGGCTCACCCTTTGCCGAGGCCTTGTGTCTGAGCCTGGCCCTTATCTCCTCCACGGAGACAGACTGCTGCGGTATCGTCAGGAGTCTGTGGCCTCCCTTGTGCTACACAGGACATCTCCAGAGTGTGGGGCTATATATTGGCGGGGAGCGGGGGAGGGGGGAGGCAGGGAGGGGGCGCGGTAGCAGCTCCAGATCCACACTCTGGCCTGGGCTTCCCCTTGCCCTACCCAGGAACTCATTGGGGACCTTGGTATGGCACTGCAAAGAGGCAGGAGCTTCAGCTGCAGGGGAGATTAGAGGCTCCTAAAGTGTCTGAGGAGGCCTTCTTGGCCACGTGTCCCCAAAGTTACACAGCGATGTTGGCTGAGCCTCTGTCCTCCCTCACTCTGGCCGGCTAGGCGTCTCCTCTTCAGACATCAACTATATGCCCTGTTGATGTCTTTTCTGGAATACGTCACTGCTGTAGAGGAGGGAAAAACGTTTACTCTTAGGTTCTGCATCAGAGGCCCAAAATTAACTAACAACAGATTAAACTGAAAAATAACAGGAGAAAAGGCATACAAATGTTATTTGATACTAATATTTTAATTTTTTTTTTTTTTTTTTCTGTGCACGGAGGCCTTCACAGAAAAGTGAAGACCCAAAGAAACAGACCTGGAGACTTGTATATCATCTAAGTCCATTTAGAACCATTTGGGCTTCTAGGGGTGACGGAGGGTGGGAGCCCAATATATGGGGGAAGCTGATAGAAGATGAGGGTTATTTTAGGAAGGTTGGTGTGTGCAGAACCACCTCACTGTTGACTCTCTGTTACCTGTGATAAGGGTCATTCTCCTGGTATGGGCGTGGAGAAAGGGGACACCTTTACAAAGGGAAGTTTATGTCCTGCTTTTAGGCAGATGGGGGACAGCTCTTTGTTTGCGGCTCGACTGCCTTCAGCTCAAAGTTTTATGCCAAGAGGTGCCAAAGTGGCATATTTTGGGGCAGCATATTCTCGTCCACTGCACTGCACCTAGGTCCATATATTTGCCCCCGCTTCTATAAACAATGTAATAATGCTCTCAAAGAGTGTCTTGGCAGCTGGGATCAAACAAATTGCCTTGGAGAAGGTGACAGTGCAGTGACCGGGCAGGAGGGGCCAAGAGGGGCCTCCTGGTACCAGGCTTGGGAGCTGGGCTTTGCTGTTCACTTGCGGAGAGGCCTCAGGCACGTGGTTTTACTTTTGCCAAATCTCAGTTGCGTTATCAATAATGTGGGGGGTTGGGGTAGGGCTCCCCAGTAGGCCAGTGTGAGGATAAAGTGAGCTGGTAGATGAAGGCATCCTGAGAACCATGGAGTGTTGTAGGGGGCGCAGCGGCCCCTCAGCCTTTTCCCCTAGTACTGACCTCTCCCGGGAGTTCTGATCCTTTGTCACCCCGCTGCCAGAGACAAGCTGGGATGGGGCAGCCGTGGAAACAAACGGCCTGGTTTACTCCCAGCCAGAGCTGCTGCCCCCGGGCCTGGACGCGCTGTCTGCAGAGCGCCCCCTGCTGTCCATCACCGCAGATCGTCCGGCCTTGTTTGGGAATGAATGACACGCGGATGTGTTCCCCCTTTCCTGAGTTCGTAACCTCTTCTCCACAGCGCAACGTGAAGCAGGACATTATATGCGGAGCCAGGTCTGGTGTGCCGCCCTCCTACTTATGCACCAAGATGCAGTCGGCACAGGAGCGAATGGTAAATACCACCCATTGCTTGTTCTCAACCCCGGGGGAGCTTACACTTTCTATGTCCTGTTTGCGAAATCTTTGCCTACCCCGAGATCATGAATAGTTTCCTAATTCCTTTCTAGAGGCTTTTGTTTTACTTTTCATGGTCTATACTTAAAAAAACAAAAACAAAAAACAAAAAACAGAACCCTAAATTTTGCTTAAAGATTGGTTGCTGGGGAATGAAATCCAGTTTGGGGCAAAAATAGGTAAAAACACCTAAGATTTAGTTTCTTTAGCTGGGAAATGGGGATAATTGTCATAGGGTTTGTCACGACATTAAAGAGATAATACAAGTAAAGTGCTCAGAGTAGGGGCGGGCGCGCACTGCGTAAAACTCGACATAGGCTCTCGTTATTGATCCAGACCCACCTAATTGTTTTTATGGCCATCTGGGTTCTGTTTGACAGTGATGGTCAAGGAGGTAATTTCCATTTTCCTCCCTTACAACCCACACAGCATAAATATGCTCATAAATGCAGGCACTTAGAAGTATTTCGCAGGACAGAGTGTATCTATTCTTAGTGATTCCTGTGCCCCCATCAAATGCCCCCACTAAGTGAAATGGAAGAGAGGACTGTGATGTTTCCCCAGGTTCCTCGCCCTTCTCGTGGGACTAGATTGGGGAGGAGGAGCTGTCAGCTGAGAAGCTGGAGGAAGGCCAGGAGGAGGAAGACAAATTTCTCAGTTTTGCCTTCAGAACTGGGGAGTGATCAGGATGCAGGTGTGGAAGGAGAGGGTTTGCTACAGAGGGTGAGAAAAATAGCTTGTAGGAGCCTTTGTTCCTTCAGGACTAATTGCCTTGGATGGGCTGTTAATAGGAGTCATTATGTGGTTATTAAGAAGGGAATGCGATGAGCCCAGCTCTGAAGAGCTAAGTTCAGGGGTCTCCTGGTTTAATGTTGTTTTTTCCTCTGCAAATAGGGAGCCAGGCACTTTCTCTGGAACCCGCCCCCCCTCCCCCGAATTAGGAGTTTTAAGGCCACCTTGAAGGTGCTTATGAATTTCTGGGGTAGCAAATGGGAAGGCAGGGAAGAAACGGAAAGGCAGCGTGAGAAGAGAGTTAGGTCTGCACATCAAGAAAGATGGGATGAAGGAGAGAGATGGCAAGAGAGAGGGTAAGGAAGAGAAAGAGAGAGAGAGACGGGAATGGAGAGAGAGTGAGCAGGGAGGGAGGGGGACAGGGAAGGAGGTAGGTAGGGGGAGAGAAGAAAGCGAGAGGGAGAGCTAGAGAGAAAAGGAGCAGGGAGAGGGAGAAAGAGAGAGAACATTAACTTTAAGCTACATTCTAGAGCGTGAATTCTGGTCTGGGCTGGAATCATCAGCATCACCTGGGACCTCATTCCAGATGCTGGTTTTCCGGCCCAGCCAGCCCAGCTCTTTTCATCTCTGCATTTAACAAGCTCCCCCGGTGATCACTCTGCATGTTCAAGTGTGAGAAGCCCTGATTTGGAGCTCATCAGGTAAGGGATGCAAAGTGGCCTAAAAGGTCTGGGGCTTGGAGTGGCCTTGTCAGAGCCATGAGGACTCTCAGGGAGGCGAGCTGGGTGTGATCTTGCTGACAAGATAATCTGATAGTATTTAGATGGAGAAAAGTGCTCAGGAGAGAAATAAAACAGAAGAGGGGGTTGGAGAGTGTCAGGGAGGGGCGAGTTTGGAGCAGATGGTCAGAGGTGTCATTAAGGTGACATTTGTAGAAAGACTTAGAGGAGGTGAGGGAGCCAGCCTGCAGATGTCAGAAGTGGCCTATGTGGCACTTACAGGGTGGCTTCTGTCCCAAGTTCTTCACTGTATTAGTTCACTTAGTACTCGCGCCCCCTGAAGGGAGGGTCATACCTCCTACTCCCTTGCGCGTTTGGCCCCAGCCCCATAATTCAAAGCCAGGAGGGAACTGAGCAGTTTCAGCCCCATTATCCTCCCTGCAAAGCCTCGAGTCACTGGTGCAGATGGAAAGAACCACCTCTGAGCCTTCGTGGTCGCCCCCTCTGAACTTCTCAGCCATCACCCATGTCACCACTGCATCTGCCTGACGCCCAGTCCTGGAAAGTCTGGTTTTCTTTGCAAGGCCAGAGACCCTTACACTTCACGTAAGATGGTGGCTAAAAATGCAGTTGGTTTGTGGCCAGGAGGGTGACCTGCTTTAGGTCCCTTGGAGGTGGGTTGGGATGGGGCGACATGTGCTGACTCCCCATCTTGCCACCAGAACCTAAACCATGCAAAGATGCTGGCCTGTTGGAGCCCAGAGAGCTGGGGATTTGTGACTCTGGGCCACAGGGGTGGCTGAATAAGAGCAAAAGCAGCCATAGCTGTGGACTCAGGACCAGGGGACCAGGATTCTCATTCTAACCAATGCCACCGATGAGCTGTGTGACCCTGGGCAAGTGGGTTTACCTCTTTGGGCCTTAGTTTCCTTAACTGTAAGATGAAGTTCATGAGAATATTATCTACCTGTAGGGTTGTTTAGAGCATAAATGTTATCAGTTCTCAATAATAAAAATAATAGTAATGCCTTTCGTTTGTATCACTCGCTCTTATTCCTCTGTGACTTCCTCCCTCATTGGCTCAGTGATTTAGTTCGGGGAACATTTCCTGCCTGCACAGAGGAGTCAGGTGCTTGAAAAGAACCTGCGAGAGAGGACCCAGGAATGGTCGCCCCCAAGCCAGGGCGAGCCTGGGCAAGGGCTGCCCCTCAGGCTTCCCCTTAGGCAGTGAACGGGGTTCCTCCAAACAGCTGGAAATGAGACCTTCATGTACTGCACCCCCACCTGCCCCTCCTTCCCTGTTTGAGGGGTTTGCAGCCGCCTTCGGAGCCAGGGGGAGGTCATAGGGCTCCTCTGTGAGTTACAAACCTCCCAGGCACCTGCCTGGCCAGACATGGGGTGCTTCTTTCCTTTTGCCCCCGGAGGTATTTGGAAACTGATGGCAAGAGTCAGGGGTGTTTTAAGAAGCCCTTTGTCAAGCCCGAAGGAAATCTTTAGTTTCTTCACACTTTCCAGTTCCCGGCTGGTCAGTGTGTGCAGGTGATGGGCAGTGAGGCTGCCCAGGGGCTTGATCCAAAACAGTTTTAAATGCATTCAGGATGTCAGCTGGGACTTGTGGATGGCGCAGCCTCTGTCTGCCACCTGTCGGGGGTTTCTCAGACCCCCCGTAGCCCAGCCGGTGCGGGCCAAGTCCAGACTCCGCTGAGCAGTGCCTGCGTCCTTCCAGGGCCTGGCACTCAGGCCTCCTTGTCCTGGCATCCTGGCCTCTCCCAGCTCACCGCAGCAGTGCCATGCTCGTCTCCAGATGTTCGGGTGAGCTGGTCTTCCCACCCAGCAAGCCATTTCCACCCCCTTTCCTCCTGGCTGATTCCTCCTGCCAGTCCACCGTGGGGCCCACGGGTCTCAGGTGCGTCTTCCTGCCTTGCAGGCGGGCACTTTCCATCCACTCACTGACCTCCTCCTGGAGGCTGTGGGCTCCTTGCTGGTTCAGTGTCTCTCCTTTCCAGGCTCTCTGCCGACTCCGTGAATGGACAAATGCTCCTCCTTCTCCCCAAAGCCAAAGGTGCCCTATGTTTGCTTTCTAGAATGGTCTTTCCTGTTACAGTCTCTGCTACTGCTTTCCACCAAAATGTCAAGGAGTTCCTATTTTCTCCGGAGAATGGGGAGGAGAGGGGAAAGGAAATTCATCTGGCGTTTGTTTTGCATGACCAGCATGGGGGCGAGCTTTATCAGATCATCCTTATCAAAATGAGAAGATCTGGCCAAAATGCTATTTTTCTCTTTCTGTCCTTTTCCTCCTCTCCTCCCCATCCTTCCAGGAGGGCTGATCCACCCCAGTCCAAGTGACTCAGAATCTCTGGGGGGGGTGCCAGGCCTGGGTGTTGTGTTGTGTTGTTTTTTCCAGGTGTCCCAGGTGATTCTAATGGGCAGCCAGGGCTGAGAGCCACTGCCCCGGGGTAATAGTTGTTATTAGGACCAGAAATCCCAGAGGCCATAGCCGCTGTAGGGGAACAGCGGTAGCTAGTGATGTCAACGGGACATGGCATGCCTCTCCTTTTTCCTATTGTCCTTTATCCTGGCTCCTATTTTAAGCCCTCACCTCAGAGTCACAAGATGGCTGCAGCAGCTCCAGGATTCATATCCCCTCAGCTTCAAGTCCTCTGGAAAGAACATCGTGGACATAAAAGGGGGGCTGTAATAAATCTAACTGAAAGTAACCTCACAGGGTGACCTGGACATAAATCCCTACCTGGGCAGGTCACGGAAGGTAGTCGCGCCCCAGGCCTATAACTTCTTTAGGAAAAGGTTTTTAAGCTCAGCCCTGCCCATTGTTCTTGTGCGGCTAAGTTAACACACCTTTTAAATGCCAGAAATAATCCTCTTTTCCAGACCCCTGGAAGGTATAACCACCCTCGAGGGAGCACAGGACCTGGTCAAGGATCCTGTAATTCGGTCCCCACTTTGCTTTCTTCTGCCTTCATGGACTCTTATATATTCCGCCCTTAATTCCACATGCATAAAAGAAGCTGCAGACGGTCATTCTCCGGAGCATTTTAGATCTTGCTCCTTGGCAACTATTGTCAGTTTGGCTCAAATAAACTCTTATAAGATCCTCTACAGGTTTGGACATTTCTTAGGTGACAGTGTCCAGCTGATGACTCACTGTGTCATTGGTGCTTGCCCTCTCTACCTCTGGCTGGCTCCTTTCTACTTGTTTTCATTCTACCTATAAGCTTTTGCCAGCAGTTGGACTGGTGCAATTTCAATTTGGGGTCGTGGCAGACGGTTGTAATAGGGGACGTATGAGGTGCTATGGGAGCACAGAGTGGGGTCACTGGCTGGGAGAGGGGTCAGGGATAGCTAAGGAGAACCCGAGAGAAAAGGCCAGCAGAAGAAGGCTAGGGCGAAATTGGGAGAATTCAGGAGCCACCAAGATCCTGTGGCCATCAGGTGGGGCTGGGGAGGTGTGAACTATGATTGATGATGAGAAATACATATCTGGGCTTCCTCCTGTTCCTCACACCTCCTTAAACCCTTGGAATTTCCCTAAGGAGTAAGAGGGTAAAGGTGTCTTTTATTATTTATAACAAGCCCCTTTCAACTGCACCTGAGTTTATGTGGATGGCTGCTTTTTGGAAAGCCCCTAACGCTGGGGCTGGTTGCCATGGAAACCAAACAAGTGATGAGAGGGTTGGAACTTTCAGTTCCACCCCCAACTTGGGGGAGGGAAGAGGGGCTGGAGGTTGAATCGATCTTCAGTGGCCAATGATATAATCAATCATGCTTATGTAATGAAGCCGCGGTAAAACCCCAAAAGGAGAGGATTCTCAGAGCGTCGGGCTAGTGATTAAGAAGACATCTGTGGCACACCCCAAATTCCACAGAGACAGAAGTTCCTGTACTGGGGAACCTTCTGGACCTTGCCCTGTGTCATTTATCTGGCTGTTCATTCATATCCTTGAGTATCTTTCGTAATAAACTGTAATCTTGGAAGTAAACTTTTGTTGAGTTTTGAGCTGCTCTATGGGAATCTCTAATTTTTGGCTGTTCGGTCAGAAGCAACTGGCTTGCAACTGGCATCTGAAGTGTGGGGAGCAGTCCATGGTATTTAGCCCTTAACCTGTGGGATCTGTCGCTAACTCCAGGTTGATAGTGTCAGACTTGAATTAAACTGTAGGACACCAAGCTGGTGTTGGAGCATTGCTTGGTGGTGTGGTGAAACACCCCATGCATGGTGGTCAGAAGTGCCTGAGTAGAGTCTTGAGAGTAGACAGAACACAGGAATGTTTCCTGTGCAGGAGGTAGTCCATACACATACAGTCACATACTGCTCGGGGATACGTTCCGAGAAGTGCATCGTTAAGCAATTTCCTTGTGCGAATAGTATAGGGTGCACTTACACAAACCTAGGTGGTATAGCCCACCACACACCTAGGCTGTGTGGTGTAGCCTCGTGTTCCTAGGTACAAACCTATACGGCATGTTACTGTGCTGCATACCGTAGGCAACTATAACACAGTGGTAGTATTTGTGTATTTAAACATATCTATACATAGAAAAGGTACAATAAATATGGCATAAAAGATTAAAAAATGGCACACCTGTATAGGGCACTTACCATGAATGGAGCTTGCACGACTAGAAGTCGCTCTGGGTGAGTTGAGTGACTGAGGGTGAGTGAATGTGAAGGCCTAGGACGTGACTGTAGACTACTGTAGACTTTATAAACTCTGTACATTTAGGCGACACTCAATTTATAAAACAAGTTATAAGACTATTGAATTTGCCAAGCTCGTTTTTGAGAGTAAAGCAAGCAAAGAGAAAATGATGTAATCAGGAGACGTGGGAAACTGATGTGTGAGGCTGCTGCCGGTGACGCGGTGTCCTGTTTTCCAGCAAACCTTTGTAGGTCGAAAGAGCATGGTATCGTACATGCATAAACCAGTAACAGTCGCTTTTACCATTCTCGGGTATTATGTACTTTACATAATTGTACGTGCTATACTTTATACAACTGCAGCAACACAAACCCGTGAGTAATGAATGCATCGTGCTCCACCGCTCCAGGCTGTCGGCCGCGTGTGACGTCGGCTGTGCGTGACGTTGGCAGCGTGTGACGTCGGCGACGCCGTCACTGGGTGATAGGAATTTTTCAGCTCCATTATAAACTTATGGGACCACCCCACGTACGGGCGGTCTGTCATCGACGCCACATCGTTATGTGGCGTGTGACTGTGGTTTGAAAAGGTAAATAGTTTTAAAAGTTGAAGCAGTGCTCTGAGGCTTATAATGTAAAAACTACAAAACCCTATCCCCACCCCCACCCGGCTGCTCTGTGGCAACGATTTTTCTGCTTTTCTAGAACTGTCTTCTGGTTTCTCTTTCCATATTCCAATGTTTATACTGCTCTTTCTTTATTTTTCCATTTCAGACACTGATGACTTCCTGCTCTGGAAGCTGGGAATTTCTCCCCTGCCCTGGTCTGCAAAATAATATCCTCCATCCCTCCCCAGATGTCCACGCCCTAATTCCCCTAACCTGTGAATATGTTACCTTATGTGGAAAAATAGACTTTGCAGATGTGATTCAAATTAAGAACCTTAAAACGGGGAGATTATTCTGGAATATTTGGGTGGGCTCATCTCAACAGCTGAGTGGGTAAGAGACGTGACAAAGAAGAGGCCTCTGTTGCTGGCTTTGTGGATGGAGGAAGGGGCCTGAGTCAAGGAATATGCAGCCTCCAGGAGCAGGAACAGCCTTCTGCTGACAGCCAGTGAGGGAATGGGACTTTGTCCTTACCCTTCTGCCAACATCTGAAATGAGCGAGGCAATGGATTCTCTCCTAGAGCATCCACAAGGAATGCAGCCCTGCGTACACCTCGACTTTAGCCCTGTGAGACCCATTTCCGACCTTCAG
>NW_011888827.1:2283046-2287834 GCF_000151845.1 Pteropus vampyrus
TGTTAGAAGTTTTCCTCAGATATCTGGTGACTCTGGCCTGTGTAGTCATATTTAAAAATAGATACTAAATTGGCTGCTCTGATTGAATGAATGGGCTTGTCAACTGCAGGCTTCACGTTTTCAGTGTTTTTCATTTCAGTGATTTTTCAGCTTTTGCTGCATATTAGAATCACCCGGGGAGCTCTTACAACTAGCATGCCTGACCCCTTCCCGATTAATTACATCAGGAGCTCTGGGGGTTGGGGCTCTGGGGTTGGTATGTTTTCTAAGCTTCCCAAGTGATTCTAACTGCAGGTAAAGTTCAGAGCCCTGCTGTAGGGCAATCTAGTTCAGCTGTCAAGAGAAACAACAGCAAGAGAGTAGAATCTGTGAACTTGTAGTCATGCATGTCAAACGTAGCATACTATTTCCCCTGTCTAAAATAGAAATGGTGGGAAATAAAGCAGGAGAGTGTGTTTCCTCTGACAGAAGTCAATTCTAGATCAAGTATTCCTGAAAGAAAAGCCGGGAAACCATTTTTACTTGTCTATCATTTGTCCTTAGAGGACAAAACAAATATGTTGGCACCCGGAGCTCTTTTGACTTGGTCAAACGCCCCCGTGAAGAATTTTCCAATCTCCTGCTTCTTTGCCAGCATTCTGAGATCTGAGTGGGGGAAGAGGACTATGGGTCTCCATGTCTAAAACGTAAGCTTTGATTTAATTTCCTGTTTTCAGTCCTCCCTCCTCATAGTTCCTTGGTGTCCCCCAGTGCAGAGATCCAGAGACTCAGCTTCCAGTCTTTGCTGGGGCAGAAGGGGCATCCGGCCATCTGTGGGGCGTGGGAGGTAAGCAGAGTCTAAATACAACTTAGGTAGACCTTCAGAGAATCATCATGTTGCGAACCCACTTCGGTCCGACTGCCAGGGCACTGGTGCTACTGGTCCCTGGTGGCAGGTCCCTTAGTGTAATCAGGTTGAGTCTCAGCTTTCTCCACTCAGCTTTCTGGGTTCTACTCCATCAGTTACAACTTATCCATTACAACTTTCCAGCTTCTGAAATTTTGTTCTTGCTGTTTTTCATTCGTTTTGTTCTTATGAATTTATTCCTTTAAAATATTCCTTTACTATGCTTTTTAATGGGATTCAACGAGGGATCACAGGTGGCTGTGTTCAGTCCATTGTCTTTCATCGATGTCTTCCCTATCACATAGTAAGGATCTATGGTATCACTTTGTATGGACATGAGAGTTACTTCAACTTTAGTAAGTGGCTCGTTGACAATTGCAAAGTTAAATGTTCAGGTGTAATATATTTTCCACGAGGCACAGACTTTACTGTGAACAAAATGATCTTTTGGAAACCAGCAGGGTGACGGGCTGTGTGAGAGGAAGGGCTCTGTGTTGAGCACTGATGGGACAGATGTTTTTTAATTGACAAATTGGTTCCCATTCTGCACAGAAATGCGGTGGAATGTACCACTGGTGCTGCAGAGTGACGAGCTCAGGGATTTATGCCATCCTTCTTCGTGTGGGTTTCCATTCACAGTTGCTTCCAGAATATGTCCTGGGACTTCCTTTCCCTGAAGGCTAGAGTTATACATTTAATTTTATTTTCGACATAAATGCCAAGATCTGTAAAGTTGAACCCCGAGCCATTCGCTGAGGAATGCATTTGACTGAAATAAAAGAAGTCAGAGCTTCTGGGTATTGGATCTCCACGGAGATGTCTTGAAATAGGGATTCATGTGGTTCTATTTAAAAAAAAATTTTTTTTTTAAAGTTTTCAATGATAGTTGACATCATGTGCTTCTATTTTTGACTAGATAGTTCAGGCAGCAGTTGGAGGTGAGCAAAGGGGTCAAGGGTCCATGGGAGAATCTGCTGTCTGAGTGGCTCCTGTCTGATCTCTGGGGAGGGGGCGTAAGACTCCAGACAGCAGGTGGGGAAGGAGGTGTCCGGAAATCCGGACTCTTGGCTACAGGCAGGTTGCCAACTCTGGTGAACTTTTGACGAACCATTTCAGTCAAAACTTCTGGGGATCAGAAAGAGGCCGTATTACAAGGCAGGAAGGCAGACCTTGCCGGTGTAGAGAGCCCCGCTCCCACTAACACTGTGGGTGTTGGCAAACTTTGTCTATACAGGGCCAGATAGCAAACGTCTTGGGCTATGGGGGCTGTCAGGTCTCTGCTGTGTATTCTTTTGCTTTTATTTATTTATTTTTTTACAACCCTTTACAAATGTAAAATGGTTCTTAGCTTGCTGGTATCCAGAAAGAGTCTAAGGGCGGGATTTGGCCCGCGGGCCACAGATTGCCAACCCCTGCATCACACGGCTGTGTTTATTCCCCTCGTAAAACCTCCCACGTTCTGAATTATTTTGTTTTCTCTACTGGTATGTGAATGCCACAGGGGCCACAGCCATGGCTGCTTTATTCTCTGTTCTGTCCTTAAAGCCTAGTGCAGGGCCTGGCACAGAGGGGCACCCCAGTGTTGGCCGAATGATTGAATGGGTTATTAGTTTTAATTTTATCTCTGGTAACTCATCTGTGAAACAAGGGATGTGATCTCTGAGGGACCTTCCAGAGTTCAAGTTCTGAGATTCTAATTCACTGAGCAGTGTGGGACTTGGGTTTTTATTATAGCTGTGTGTGGAATCTCCAGACATCCCAGCAGGTAGAGGTAAAGCGGATAGGCCTTATGAGCTGAGGACTGGCTCTTGCCCGCATTTCTCCGTGGCCTCAGGCCTGTCTTGCCTATGCTCAAAGCGGGATGTTTCTGTAAAAACCAACCTGATCCTACCAATCCTCTGACAGTTTGCTGCTCCGGCCCTTGTCCAAATAGGTGTGATAGTCAAATTATTCAACAACTGGCACAAGCACAGGCACTGACCAATCAGGACAGATGCTGGCTGCAGACAACTGGAGCTGCCATGGCGACACGTACAGATGCTCTCTCCGCCTGCTTTAGCCTTGCCCTAACTATTCTCCACCTGAGCATGAGCGTTTCATGCCTCCCACCTGTGTTCATGCTGTTTTTCCACCTGGAGTGTCCATCCCCAAACTTATTTTCTTTTGCCCGGCAAACTCCTAAGCATCCTTTAATGCCCAACTCTTCTATCCCCTAGGCACACCTAATTGCTCCTTTATCTGCAGTCCCAGAGCACTGAACTCTTCTCAGTCATACCTCTATGGAATTATCACTGACTTGGGTTTGTCTCCCCTCTTGGACTCAGGTCCTCAATGCCTGGCTCCTAAAAGCCTCAGTAAATGTTTACAGAATGAAAGGGATTTAAATCAAAAGAATGAGACTCAGGTGGCAGATTTCAGGGACCATGAGCTTGGGATTGATATGACATTTCCTCTCCTGGGTTTTGACACTTGGCTTCATCACAGTTGCATGTGGGTATTTTTGTGAGGCTCTTGCATGTTGAGAGAATTGGATGGCAGCCCCAGGCAGCTGGTTCTTCAAGAACTGGCATGTGTCCTAATGGTGCCCAGACCACGGTGGCCATCTGCAGGAGGCGGGTGATTTAGAGGAGGCAAAGCTTCATGAGCCTCACACCAAGAGTCCCTCACCTCCCTGGGCCCTGGCGAGATTCCTCAGAAAGGACTGATCTCTGGGTTCCCTTTGAGGTCCCCTCCAGAGGTAAAATGTCAGCGATTCCATGAAAGGAGTGTTGGGTTTTCGAATCGGATGCTTTACCTGCTGATCTAATACTACCCACTCTTTAACTACCTCCTCCTCTGGGAGTCTCCCGGGCTCTAAGTCAGAATCCCTCTGTGGGACCCCGAGCCCTCTGGCACATTGTGCACACGGCACCGCTGTCGTTCTAGAGCGACGAGGCTGTCTGTACAGAGCCGTCTCCGAGTGCCAGGCACCGTGCCGAGAGAGCACCTGCCGCTCTCTGCTGCTCAGCCTGCCCAGCAGTCTTGTGCCCAGTGCCCCATGAGGCTCAGTGAGGCAGAGCCCGTGGCTGAGGGTGTGCTCTGCAGCCCACCCCTGCAGACAGGTCCTGAGCATGGGTGACTCTCCACCCCTCTTCCTGAGCGTGTTCTTTGGCCAGGGCGTGTGCCAGGGAGTGACACCCCAGAGCATTCCCCAAGTCCCCAGCCAGCAGGGGAAGGAGGGTTGGTAGATAAGTGCTCAGCTCCCACGCCCTCCCTGGGACCACTGCAGGGAGCTCTGCCCGGTGTCCCGGGGACTTGCTGTGAATTAAGTCCCAGCCACCCAGGGTGGTTGATGCTCATGAACGCACCTGTTCTTGGTTTTCCTCCCTTCGCTGCCACACCTCTCCACTTCCTGGGATCACGTCCCAGACAAACTACTTGCACCCAATCCGTGCATCACGGTCTGGTTTGGGAAAACCCACACTTACGAAGTAGTAAAGCCAAGACGTGACCAGGTCAGGCCGACTCTGATACCCTCTCGTGTTCGTGGTGATGGGTGCGTGGAGGCTTGGACGGTTGAGGCCTGAAGTCTAGCTGTGGTCTAGGTCCTACTTGTTTCCGGCTCTGACGCCTGATTTCAGTGCGGCCCAGATAACCTTTCAACAGACGTTTGCTGGCTGGCTGTGTTTTCTTCTGGGAAGCAAGAATCCTGAGCTTGTGAAGAACTGTGCCTCTTGCCTCCATGAAGGCTGTTGGCTAAAGAGGACAAGAAAGTGTTAGACGGTGGGGAGGAGGACTTGGGGATGCCACCCTTTGGCCTTGCCTCTGGTCATTCATGCTTGGATTCTCTCTCCCAGGCCCACTTGTCATCTTGACCACTGTGCTTAGGTTCCACGAACCTGGAAGGCATAAGGGGGTTTGGC
>NW_011888827.1:2287884-2293631 GCF_000151845.1 Pteropus vampyrus
AAGTCTAGCTGTGGTCTAGGTCCTACTTGTTTCCGGCTCTGACGCCTGATTTCAGTGCGGCCCAGATAACCTTTCAACAGACGTTTGCTGGCTGGATGTGTTTTCTTCTGGGAAGCAAGAATCCTGAGCTTGTGAAGAACTGTGCCTCTTGCCTCCATGAAGGCTGTTGGCTAAAGAGGACAAGAAAGGGTTAGACGGTGGGGAGGAGGACTTGGGGATGCCACCCTTTGGCCTTGCCTCTGTCATTCATGCTTGGATTCTCTCTCCCAGGCCCACTTGTCATCTTGACCACTGTGCTTAGGTTCCACGAACCTGGAAGGCATAAGGGGGTTTGGCTGAAGGCGTGACCAGCTTAGCCAGACAACTGCTTAGCAGGCTACAAGTGGATGTGAGTGGTGTGCACACTCTAGCGCCTGCCCTGGAGGTCTACAACTGGCTTGGTAAAGCAGACCAGCATCCAGAGCACGACTGTGCTTGTAGTGGCTCAGGGAAGGAGGCTGGAGCCCAGGAGAATTTCTGGAGAACATGGGGAAATCATTTAGGTCCTGGCAGGGAGTAGAGGGGACACCTAAGTGGGGTCCCTGAGGAGAGAGGGCTCAGGGACTACTCACAAAGGGGAGGGTGTGGATGAAAGAAATCCCTCTGGAATAGGGTGCTTACAACCCCTGCGGGAAGGGTCAAGGGCAGGGAGTGGTACCAGAGCCTGGAACTGGAGCAGATAAGCCATTGGCCAGAGGGCAAGGAACTAGGCCCTGCTCACCTGTGGCTGACTCAATTAGCCCTTCCCTATCCTCCCACACCCCAGCCTCTTGCTGGGGCCTTCCACTGAATGAGCCCAACTGGAAGCTGAGCCGCGGGGCAGGGTGGGGAGGCCCAGTAAGGAGACATCTAAGCTTTGGGGATCCCAGCCCGTGTTCTCATTGGCGTTAAGGTCTGTTTGCACCATCATACTGTCCCTGATTAACCAGAAAACATGCCAGTCCCGGGGCTTGCCGTGCAGTTTTATTCCTGACGGGACGCCTCCCTCTCTCTGACGCAGAGCGCCCGAGCACCCCACGCTGGAGTGATGGCTCCTGCTGCTCCTTTGCTCTCGCATTTCCCTGACCTTGAAAGAGCCTTTTCCTGGGACTGTTGCTAATGGGCCTTCACATGGTGAATTCCCAGCTCCGGGAGAAAAAGAAGGCAGAAGCCACTTGGAGCCATCCTTGGGGTTCCCCAGTGCCCTCGTACGAAAGCCAGAAGGATGGCTCCCCAGCCACGCCCCCATGTGCCTTCGCCCCTTTTGGTTTGGCCCCTCATGCTGGAAATGATGCTGCATTTAATAACCCTTGACTGTCTGCGCAAGCTCCACCTCCCCGTGCTGAGTAATGGCCGTCTCCCCTTAATGGCCAACAGCTGCCCCTCGTTTTTACAGCCTTCTAAGGACAAATGAACACACGCTGAGAGCCGAGGCTGGGGGTCCTTGTCGGCAACTGAGTGGGGAGGACCCGCCAGTGGACGCATTTGGAGTGCTCAGTGAGTTTGCTGAGACCTGACAGATTCCTTTAAGTAGGATGCTGGGTCTCTGGGCTCTCAGGAATGTTCGTCCTTTCCCTCCAGTCCCACCTCGGAGCTTGTGGCCTTGTCTAGAGGCCCAATGTCTGTGTCCTCGGCTGGTCCTGCTTCTTCCTTCCTGGCCAGAGGGTAGAAACACATCCTGGTACAGAATGAGCTTCTGGAACCTGACCTGGGTGACATCTTGGCTGGCAGCCTTGGCGATTGTCTGAGTGCTGTACGGCAGCTGCAGGAGGCTTCCTTGGGATGGGGGTGGCCCACTGGGGGACGTCCAGCAGGGTCGTGAGGTGCTTCTGAGCCAGGCCCTGGAGTCAGCGTGAAAGAACCAGAGCCCTACCAAGATGGGTGTTGGGGGGTGCCCCAAAGGGGCTGCAGGGCCTCCTCCCACCAGCGTCCTGTGTCTGGGGACGACACAGCTACAGGTGGCCAGAGAAAAGCAGACCGAGCAGATCTGAGCAGGTCCCATCTGGTAGGTGTTTCCTGAGGCCCAGGCTGCCCTCTGCTCAGTGTCCTCAGGTGGCGTCAGTGCACACTGGCAGCAGGACACAGTCCTGAGGCGCCCGGAGCATGTTGGTTCTTGTCTCCTGTGGTACTGGGTGGAGGGTAAGAGTGTGGGCTCTGGAACTAGCCGGAGCGTGGTTTGAAATCCCCCACTCCAGCTCACATTTCTGTGGCCTTGGATGAACTTCTCCACTTCCCCAGCCTCAGTTTCTCCACCTGCGAAGTGGGGATAACAGGCACCTCCCTGGAGTCTGCCGTGAGAATCCAGTGAGCTCGGTGCCAAGCCGCTCTGTACAAACTAAGCACTCAGGGCAGGCGAGAAAGAAAAAGTGCCAGTGGAAGTGACCTGCCTGGGGACAGGCACTAACAGTTTCGTTGAGGCAGATCTTAAGCTGAGACTCCATTACCCATGGGGGTCACGCGTTCCTGAAAGCAGAGAAGTCAGCGTGGCTTCCTGTATGTCTGGGACTTTGCGCTGGTGGGCTGCCTCTGTGCCTCTGTGTGCGTGTGGCACATTCTTGCCCTTCATAACTGGCGTGGGCGTTGGGGTCGGGGTCACCTTGTTTGTTCACTGCCCCAGGAACTACGAGGATATTTTTCAGAGGGAAAAATAACAGCAATGAAAGCTCTTAGAACAAAACTCAGTTAATCTCCAAGACTCACATACAGGAGGCGTTTCCAAATACTGCTGCTTTCACAGAACCCAGGACAGACACAGGCGCAGGACGTCCCGGACACACGGATCACCCGCCCCTGCGGGGTCTCAGCCGCATACGTGGTGGTTCCACTTGTAAGTTCTCAAGGCAGCGCCATGGAGGAAAATGGCAGCCTCTCTGTGAACTGTTGCCAGCTGGTCGTGGACTGCAGGTTCTTTGGGGAAATAGCAGGGCGGCAATCACTCTAAGTCACTTCTGTTTCTTGGGATAAGGCTGTACCCACCCGTCAGCATTCAGGACCCGTCCCCTGCCGCCCATGGCTCACACACGCCAGGGCTATAATGGGCTGGTTCACTAGTGGGTGCTGTGACCCAGCCAGGAGGCATCTTTTTCAGCAGATAGCTGAACCCCAGGTACGTGGACGCTCAAGGAAAAGTGCCAGGCACGGGCTGAGCTGGGTTTTTATGTGGGAAAGGAGGCGAGGGACCAAGGCTTTGAGGCTGGTATTTCAGGATCTCCCACCTCAGATCAAACAGTCCGAGAGGTTATGATTAATAATAATGGGCAAAAGAAAGATGATTGATTTAGCATTGACTCGGTCAGACCCTGAGCTCGAGGTGCCTCCTATGTGTGAGCTGGTGGTTACGGGGTCCCATATGTCCCCATCTCTATGGGGAGATGCTTTCAAAGAGTGTAACGTGGCATCTCAGAAGTGATTAAAGGTAGCTCAAAACTGACTCCATCTCCTGAGGAGAATTAAAGGCAGGAAGAAGGTTCTCAGTGCAGTACTGCGAATTTCTTTAGAAACACTTTTCTCCACATCTCTGCTCTCCAGTGCGTTTCACAGGGTTGCGTTCCCTAAAACTCTCCCTCGCACTCCATTCTCAATGCCAAATTCTCCCTGAAAACCTGCCGACTCCTCTTTTCCCTCCGCCCCGCCCCCCAGTTAAACCAGACGCAAATTTCCGTCCTACTGCTGTGTCCTTCTCGATGTGTTGCCTTGTTTCGGCATCCCCGAGGTGGGTGAAGAAATGATTCTTCGGGGGATAGGGTGTGGAGATCGATGACTGCAAATTGTGTAATTTAATACTTTTTCATTTTCTCGCGTATTATTAAATAACCCTGACATCACAATTTGCTGTGGTCAGTGTTAACATCCCCATTTTACAGATGAGGAAACTGAGGCACAAGGGGGCCAGGAAATCAAACACAGCCGTTTCTGAGACCAGGGCCCAGATTCTTGCTCACTAAGTTGAACAAAGGGACAACTTTATCTAAAAGAGCGAGTGTCCTTGGCGTAGTTCCCTTTCTGCTGCCTGTTTTTTTTAAAAGGCCAACTCTTCTAAGAAGCTTTCAGCCCTTCGTATTTTCAGGGCCCTACTGTTCGTGAATACTCTTGTTTATTCCTCATTGATTTGCACTCCATCCTGCTTTCCCGGGGTGGGAACAGCAGGAAGCAAGCGATCAAGGTGTCCTTCGGTACCTGGTTTGTACGCTGTGTTATCTCGGGCTGCCATGGCAGAATACCACAGACTGGATGGCTTCAACAACAGTCATTTATTTTCTCACAGTTCTGGAGGCTGGAAGTACAAGGTCAAGGGGCCATCAGGTTGGTTTCTGGTGAGACCTCTCTTCCTGACTTGCAGACGGACGACTTCTCGTTGTATCCTAACATGGTCCTTCCTCAGTGCATTTTTAGAGAGACAGACAGACAGACAGACAGACAGAAAGGGGATCGTGATGGGACAAGGCAAAAAGGAAGGGAGGATAAATCTAGCGTGAGCAGGAAATACTCAATTAGCTCAGAGAAAGTGCTGGAGATAACAGTGGGTTTCAGTGGCCACAGGGACTCCTGGCTGTAGCCGCTTGGCCCTAACCAGATATATAACCTTGTACTTGTGTTTTAACCCCTTTGACCTCTATTTCCTCATCAAGAAAATGGGAATAATAGTAGTATTTGCTTCATTAGGTGGCTTTGAGGATAAAATTAGGCAATCTATCTAAAGGCCTTGGCACCATCCGTGGCACCCGGTCAATGGCCAGTAAACATCAGAAGACAGGAAAGTGACAGTAACGGGTTTGGGTCCCTGGAGCAGATGCTCTTGAATGCCAGCGTGAGGCATGAGTTGGGGCAGCAAGTGTCCCTCACTTTATAGGAATTAATCTCAACAAAAGGGCGGATTAAGAGGAGGCTGCTGTGCTGGGCCAGGTGAGGCGGTGCTTGGGGCCCCAGTGAGGGGACCCTGTGGCAGACAGGAGGGGACAGATGTGAGACTCAAGGCAAATGAGGCAAGCATCCAGGGAGCTGTCTTGGTTACAGAATGGGACAATAGCCTCGAGACAGGAACGAGTCGGTGTTTGGCATCAGAGGCCAGAGTGAGGGGGGCTTGGGGGCCAGGTCCTCATCTGGGAGATGGAGAGAATCATGGTTCATCCTTGTAGGATCTTCTTGGGGCTTAAATGAGTGAACCGACACAAAGCACTCAGAGGCACCCGGGTCACCTGTGAGCTATCCTTATCCAGTGGGTGCTTGTCATCCTGGGGGAGGGGTGCGGAGGCTCTGCCCCAGGCTGACCTACTTCTTCCTCAGGCTCTGCTCTCTGGGGTGAATGACTCAGCGTTTGGAAATCTGGCTGCTTTTTAAAGAAGCCAGATCATTCCCCCACCAAACCAAAGATATTCAGCAAGGTTAATCACCAACTGCCAGATAGCAGAAAATTGTCCGGATAAAACCATGAACAAAATCGCAAGGGCTTCTTTGTTGCAGGACTTGTCAGGGCCTTCAGCACGCTAGTGTGCATTGTGCACGCACAGGAAGGGGATATAGGAGTGGGTCATGTGGTCACAAAACCCTCTTCTCAGAACCTCTGGTGGAACTCACTTCTGCAGAGCAGTTTGGAAAACAAGAGAGAATACAGAGGTAAAGGGGAAAGGCACCCCCGCTTCCTGGAGTCCCCGATATAAAACACGTTTGCCCTTCCTTGGCAGCTGGCTGTGGTTTGGGAGATAACTATTACCATCCGAATAGGTGCTTTT
>NW_011888827.1:2293681-2304726 GCF_000151845.1 Pteropus vampyrus
GGTGCTTGGGGCCCCAGTGAGGGGACCCTGTGGCAGACAGGAGGGGACAGATGTGAGACTCAAGGCAAATGAGGCAAGCATCCAGGGAGCTGTCTTGGTTACAGAATGGGACAATAGCCTCGAGACAGGAACGAGTCGGTGTTTGGCATCAGAGGCCAGAGTGAGGGGGGCTTGGGGGCCAGGTCCTCATCTGGGAGATGGAGAGAATCATGGTTCATCCTTGTAGGATCGTCTTGGGGCTTAAATGAGTGAACCGACACAAAGCACTCAGAGGCACCCGGGTCACCTGTGAGCTATCCTTATCCAGTGGGTGCTTGTCATCCTGGGGGAGGGGTGCGGAGGCTCTGCCCCAGGCTGACCTACTTCTTCCTCAGGCACTGCTCTCTGGGGTGAATGACTCAGCGTTTGGAAATCTGGCTGCTTTTTAAAGAAGCCAGATCATTCCCCCACCAAACCAAAGATATTCAGCAAGGTTAATCACCAACTGCCAGATAGCAGAAAATTGTCCGGATAAAACCATGAACAAAATCGCAAGGGCTTCTTTGTTGCAGGACTTGTCAGGGCCTTCAGCACGCTAGTGTGCATTGTGCACGCACAGGAAGGGGATATAGGAGTGGGTCATGTGGTCACAAAACCCTCTTCTCAGAACCTCTGGTGGAACTCACTTCTGCAGAGCAGTTTGGAAAACAAGAGAGAATACAGAGGTAAAGGGGAAAGGCACCCCTGCTTCCTGGAGTCCCCGATATAAAACACGTTTGCCCTTCCTTGGCAGCTGGCTGTGGTTTGGGAGATAACTATTACCATCCGAATAGGTGCTTTTTCCACTTCGTAGGACTTGGCAATGGTGTTATCATGTGCAGTAGTTAGTAAATATTGAGGGTTTACTGTTGCCAGTCACTGCACTGAGTGCATTACAAACAGCATCTCATTGGTCTTTACCGCAGTCCTGAGAGCTGGTTCTGTTATTACCCTGTTTAATAGAGGAGCAGGTTAAGTGAGTTGGCGCAGCTAGTTAATTTTGAGCTGTAGTTTAAACCTGTCTGTGTGTCTGCCTGGCCCTGGCTCTTAGGTTCCGTGCTGTGTGGGTTTAGGTAGAAATAGTCTGCTCCACATCAAGTCCTTATCCCTGTCAGATGCATTTGCCACTCACTTTCCCCGGTCTTCATATACTTATTGGGATTTCGATTTGATTTTTAGTGAATTTATGTCCATGTATTTTGCCCACTTTTCTGTTTTTCTATTATCAATTCGTGAGAACTCCATGTAGCACAGATAGTAACTCTTTATTATCTCAAATGTAAATATTTTTCCACTCAACAACTTGTCTTTTTACTTAGTATATCTTTTACTATTCAAGAATGTTTGATATTTTTGGTTAAAATGTCTTTCTTTTATAGACCGAATTTCCTATCTCATTAAAAATAAGTTTCCCAGTACTTTTAAATTTTCTTGTCTTTTAAATCATATGATTTTTATTGTTTTACTCTTTACATCTAGAACTTTTTTTTGCAAATAGTTTTTGAGGTGATGGTTTGATGTTTTTTTCTTCCAGAAAGAGATCCACTTGGGCTAGCACCATTCATTAAATAAACTGTCCTTTCCCATTGAATTACCACTCACAAGCTTTTATCCAGGGAGGATAAAGCTAGGAAGGTATTATGGAGGAGGTGGGATTTTAGGAGCTGCAGGAATGTGGAGATGAGGTACTCTGGAAGAAGGGAAGGGAGTTGGGGATAGAAGGTTCTAGTTGAGAAGAAGGGGCAGGTATTATGGGGTCAGAAGGCCAAGCAACACCAGATTAACTCCTGCAGGATGAAGCACCCCTGGAGGCCCCCCCCCCCCCAAACTAGAACTTCCAGCTAAGGTGGGCTCAGAGCTGTTGGCACAGGGAGACGTGGATGGACAGAGTATACCCATGTCCACAGGGTGTGGCCCCAAATGATTGCCGCTGGAGATCTGGGGTGCTGAACAAAGGAGAGCATAAGGCCTGGGGACTCCTTCGGGGCTGGGAAACCAAGTGGGAGCCCAGGAGCCCAGTCAGTCCCCTGATGCGGTCCCAGACGTAGCAGCTGCTGTCATGCCTTGCCCACCTCCCTGGGCACTCACCTTTCCGTGCATGCTGTTGGGTCCGTCCTGGAAGCACTTGCTACTTTGCCGGGGTGCGTGCTCGCCTTGTGCACGAGGCAGGCCAGACATGGTAACTAACATGTCTCCAGAAGCAGCCCTCAATCCAGGACGGATGAAGTTTGGTGTATAAACCTCCAGCTTCCTTGGCCCTCAGGTGGGCAACTGAGCCGTGGGCTACGCCCTCTCCCAGAGCGCCCCAGCAGGGTTGAGCCTCAGTGGCCCACGCGATAACCTGCTCATGAACACACTTCCCATTTCCCCAATCCCCTGCCTGTGCTTCCTGGGGTCACCTCCCAAATCAACACCTGGCACTCGCTTATCTCAGGGTCCGCTTCCGGGGAAACCCAAATTCAGAGTGAGATCAGTGCCCCAGGGGGCTGGTCGGAGCCCCTCCCGTCCCTCCTGCTCAAGCACAGCAGGTCCCAGGGCTTGGGGGGCAGGGGAGCGTGAACCTGTGGGGAAGGAGGGAGAGACCTGCAGAGCCTGCCACCAGGGAAGGCTCAGCATCGGAGGTTGTGAGCAACAGAAAAGCAGCTCTAAATAGGTTAACCAGAAAGAGGGAAATAGTGACTTCTGGAACCGAAAAGCCCTTATGCTGGCACTAGCTTGCGTGCCTGGGTCCAGGGGCTCAAAAGAAGTCATGAGATCTCTGCCCACTGCTTTCCTCGTTGTTGGCTTCATTCTGGAAGTGTGTGTGCGCGCGCGCCTCTTGTCCTGGCTCCAGATTTCCATTCCACTAGCTTAGCAACCCCAGTAGAAAGACTCTGCCTCTCCTCCGGTGGTTTTAGAAAACGTCCCAGCCCGGACTGTCATGGAAAAGGACCAACGTCTGAACCAATCCCTGCGTCCAGGCAGCGGTGTGACCCAGAGGGATGGGCTCAGCTTCCTAAGATTGGGGGTACTGTCTGTCCCCCAGAAGATGCGTCCTGTTCTCTGTAGAAGAAGGGACGGGGAAGTGAAATTTACAGATGAGGCATCAGCAGGTTGGGCTGATGAGGGACAAAAGAGAACAGGACAACGGAGAGGGTGGCATAGAGCCAAGGGCGGGAGGAGAGGGAAGACTGTGGGATGCCCACCCCAAGGCACTGTTATGAGAAGGCAAGTTTTTGTTTTTGTTTTTTTTAAATAGGGATTTATTTTAAAACTTTCTATTCTGAAATAATTTTAGGTTTACCTAAGATTTGCAGCTTTCCTGTATGCCCTCATCTAGTTTCGTGTTGACACCTTGCATATCCCTGGCGACTTATCAAAACTAAGAAATTGACGTTGCTGCGTTACTGTTAACTAACCTACAGACTTTATTCAGATTTCCTGCAGTTTTCCCCACGCATGTCTGTTTCTGTCCTGGGGTTGAATCCAGGATTCTACATCGCTTTTAGTCATCATGTGTCCTTACGGTCATCCTGTGTCATCTTATTTTTGTGATCACGTGTCTCCTCCAATCTGTGACAGTTTTCTCCACCTTTCCCTGTCTTTTATTACGTGGACACTTGAAGAGAAGCAGCACCAGGTCAGATGTCTTATAGATTGGGTTTACCTGCTGTTTTCTCACCTGTAGACATATGGATTTGGGACGATCGCAGAGGTGAAGGCGTCTCAGTGCATCACGTATCAGTGCGTTATATCAGAAGGCACAGGAGACCAACGTGACTTATCACTGCTGCTGTTCACCGGTGGCCACTTACTTGGTTTAGGCGTTATCTGCCAGGTTTCTCCATAGTATTTTCTCCTTCCTATACTCCACTGGGAATGCAGGCATTTAGGATGAGTTTTGTCCAGGAAGGGAGAGCAAACACCCTCTGAGCCCTCCTAGGCCAGGCTTCCATTTATATCTGGGGCTAAATGCTGGGGAAGACATTGGTTCTTTGCCCTCTGTCAGTCTCTGGGAAGGTCCGCAGTGGCTTCTTCTCGAGGGCTCTGGATTTCAAAGCGATCTTACCTTGTTTGCCGTTTCCTAGAACTGTCAAGTTTCAGATGCAGCCCATTTGGGGATCTGGTTGCTCATGTCTGGATTCTAATTGGGAAAATGGGCCAAAGCCAGATTCCGTTTGCCCCCGCCTCCTGGAGAAAGCTGGCGTTTTCTCAGGATGAAGAGAGTTTACTCCGGGGAAGGGAGGAGAGTTTGCATGAAGATGCTAGAAATAACTGAGTTACGTAGGACCGCACTGGTGGCCTCTTGCTTGCTGGGGGGAGATGGATGTCTCTATGGAAACTTGGAGGTGGAGGTGTGGTTCTCCTAGTGACCTGAGTGGAGGGCTGGCAGAGCGGGGAGAGGGATCAGGGCCCGCGAGACTGGCCCTGGCCTAACCAAAGGAACCATTTGCGATAGTCTGTTTGCCAGGGTCTCTGCTAACCTGTCGCTGCTCTTGCTGGAAGTGAAACATTTTTCAGATTCACTCATCCGGGTCCTGTTTGCACTTATGTTCTGAAAGATAATCAATTGTTGGAGCAAGTAAGACCCTGTGCCTATAAAAATAACTGCAGTTGATGACCCAGAAAAAATGGAGGTTTGTACAATTCCTGTGCTCCTACAGAATTCGGACACTTTACTTCTTACTGGCATCAAGGGACAGGCTGGGAAGACATTGGATTTGGGTTTGGTGTCATCCCCGCGAGATTCAGGCCTCAGCTGCACCTTTTATTAGCTTGGTGTGACCTGGGGCAAGCCACCTGGCCTCCTGAGCCTAGTGTCTCTCTGAGAAATGGGGATAAAGAGAGTGCAGCCATCTCGACTTGCACCTCAGGGACTGTCTGGACTCGAGGACATTGGGCAGGCAGGGAATTAAATATATGCGTGAAGGGTATTTCTGTTTGGCCCAAGGAGGGGGAACAAGATTTGGGCACAGCGTGCCTGCGGCCGAGAGCGGCACTGGGGAGGTAGGATGGTGTCCATCTCCCTCCATTCTTGGCTCAAGAACTGGCTTGAACTCCTCCAGAAGAAGGAACAGAAGTAGCTGTTTTGGAGAACCCTTGTGAGACTTGGGGCTCAAGCAGTGCTGCTCGGGGACCTCAGGACAACAGAGAACCCTGATTGGGGGAACCCCTGTGCCATCTGAGCCTGGAATATAGCGAGGGCTAAGGACACATGGCTCGCTGGCATAGTGCAAGGGGCAGGTGAAGGAAAAGTCCCCGAGTGGCTTGTGGGCAGCAGCCAGGAGGTCAGAGTGGAGAGAGGAGGTGATAGGTTGTTCCTAAGCCCACGGGAGCCCCACGAGCATGGGTCAGCAAGGCCGAGAGGGTGGTGGCCTCAATCTGGCAAGATGCAGGCTCACTGGTCATGGGGCCCACAGATAGCACCCACCTGCAGGGGTGGCTGAGGACACGTGACTCACTTTAATACCTGCCTCGGAAGGCTGGGGCTTAGGTGAGAGCACCTGAGGGAAGGCATTCCGACAACGCAAAGGGCGACAACACGCTCCAGCGCTGCCCACTGAGCCACCTTTTCTTCCCTCTGAGCCTCAGTTTTCATATTCGTGAGGTGGGGGTGATGAGAATGAGCCCCTTCGCCCAGGGTTGCTACGAGGATCCAATGACCCAAATATCGGTTCTTCTCAGAGACTGAATGGCGTGCACAAAGTCACACAGCTAGGAGTGTCCTAGCTTCCGTCTGCCCTGTGTTCGGTGCTGTATCCCTACATGGTAAACGTGATGGGCGGAACAAATAACTGTTTCCATTATTCCATAGTGTCTCGTTAGAGACCAGAGTGCTCTCTGGAGAAGTCCTGATGTGAGCACAGTCCCATGGAGTTAGAAGACAGCACCTGAACCCTAAGCAATGAAGGCGGCTATTGGTCATCGAGGGCTGGCCCTGCCAGCTTGTACATACTGTTTTCTTCAACCCTCACAATGATCCTAGGAAGTGGGTCCCATGACTAGGACCCATAGTGTACAATTCCCACTGCGTGGAAAGGAAACCAAGTCTTGGAGAGGATAGGTAGCTTGCCCAGGGTCATAAGGAGGTAAGAGGTAAAGCCAGAGCCCAGACTCTCCAGCCCTTCATTTGACAGTCGATTCGAGCGCAGAACTTGGTCCCAGTTATCAACGGGCGGTTAGACCCCACGTCTGGGTAACCGACCCAGGACCCCTGCTGTACCGCACTGCGAACGAGCAGCTTCCAGGAAGGCGGTTGCCTCCAGGATACGCGACACCCCAGGCTTCCTCCAGGAAATACGTTAGGGGATTAAGAGGCAGAGATGGTTTCGGAATAGCTGTTGGGGCTAACAATTTTTTTCTTTTTTTTTGTACAATGGGTAAAATTTTCCTCTCCGCTCTTACTCCTCTGCTAAAAGACTCAATTGAATAAGTAAGAGAAACAGTAGCGTGTGTTATTTGAAAACTGTTGAGTACAATTACCGCTGCAGACTTTACTGAATTTGAAAATGATAGATGGCAAATCTTAATTTCCCAAGCTCTCTATCCTCGCAAGCAGTTTTTAAAAGACTAGCAGTGCAGCTAATTGCCGGTGCATAATGCCCACGAATACATGGTTTTCTCTTTTATATAACACATTATGCTAATCACCCGGTATTCCATTTTTCAATAAAAGGTCAGCAGAGCACTGTTTGTTCAGAATGTGCAATTTAAACTTCATGTCTGTCATTAGAGATAATCTAGGTTTGCTGTATCAAGTGGGGTTGTCATAGAAACCAGACCCACAAGCTCTGTTTATGGCCTTTGGAGAATAAACACTTTGCATTTATTTCTCTGGAAAGGAAAAAAAAAATCAGAAATCATCAAACAATTAAGTAAGGTTTGAAAACAAAGAGATAATAGCTCGGAAGAGAGAGCCGTGTCATTTATCAAAAATCTATAACCGTCACACAATTGGAAGACTGGGGCATTCAAGCAGGTGACTTGGCGGAAGTGGTCAAGTACTTCCTCTGGAAAGAACAAGTAAGGAGAGGACAGAATTAATGCTAATGGGTTTTATCCAAGCAATTATACCCTTTTCTTCAACCCTCACAATGATCCTAGGAAGTGCGTCCCATGCAATTTACACAAATATTTCGTGTAAATTGCATTGAGTGTCTGATCAGGCTTTTTATGCCACATATTTGGACTTTCATTTGTAAACCTCAAATAGCCAAAATGATTCCATATTACGGTTTCTCTGATCTTCCTTGTGTCACTTATAAGGACTCTCCCTGGAAGCACCTCAGGGATCCTGGGCTTTAGCATTTTAGGATTCTGCGTGGGTAGCATCACCATATTTATCAATAAAAATGCAGGATGCCCAGTTACATTTAAATAGGTTTTTTTTTAGCATAAGTATGTCCCCCGAATTGCATGAGATATACTTATGCTGAAATTCAAACTTAACTGGGTGTCCTGTATTAAATCTGTGACTTTGAACCTGAAGGGGTGGGGAGGTAATTCTTTGACCTCTTCTGTCTGCCTCAGGCTGTGCTTCCTTTAATAGGGGAATGAGAAGTAAGGGCACAGAATGTGTGTGCATGACTAATCCTGTTAAGACACAGTGTAATTGTGGCTCTAATTTGCTGGAGGCACCAGCAGAGTCAAGTTCAAAAATGTCACCCACTTGGAAATGACCAAACACCCACTTGGCACAGCCACTCCATAGGGGGAAGCTTCTGGAGGTTTTTCCACTGAAGGAGGGTTCGGACCTCTATTCCTGGGGAAGGAGAAAGTTGTCCCCGGTTGTTTTTGGAGCTGGTCCCTAGTCATTTTTTAGACCTGAGCCAGAGGAAGAACCTGAGCTTGTCTGTGGGGGGCAGCATTCATTCTGGGCCAGAAGGGTGGGTTTTGTGAACTGTGGCCCTGGAGGTCGTAACCTCCACCCATGCAAGGTAGCTCACAGAAATCCGGTAATTGGCAGAAGGTGCATCACTAGACTACTGTATCAGATTCACAAACCTGACACACCCACATTCAGTTCAACGAGTGGGAATTCAGTATGCTTTGCCCTGGGCTAGATGCTCCAGGGGACCCAAAGCCAGATGATGGTCAGTTTCCTAGGGACCGACCTTGGCTAGTGGGAGAGAGTGAAGTATAGATGTCTCTAGAATGAGCAGACGGGACCAAGAGCTAGAGCAGAGGCTGGAACAGAGTGCCACAGTAACATGGGGAGAAGAAGAGATGAATTTCACCCAGGTAGTCCGGGAAGCCTTCTTGGAAGAGGGGGCTTCTCAGCTGATCTTGGAAATGACTGTGTATTAAATGAGATTAGTTAACACTAGAAAAATTTATTTGTCTCATAAAGATACTCTCACTGGATTTGCCATCTACCCCAACTCAGTATGATCTCATCTCAATTCTTAGGTTATGTATATTAGCAAAGACCCTATTTCCAGATAAGGTTACTTTCTCAGTTTCCAGGTGGACATGAATTTTTGGAGGACACTATTCAACACACTACAGTTGCTCAGATTAAAACTTGGTAGATTTCACAAACTATAGATTTCTGCCTTCTCTTGAACAATCAGCTGGCCCCAGTGGGCCTGCAATAGGCTGGGGTGCAGGGGTAGTTAGCTCTTTCCTTGCACATGTCCTCTCCAGGCACCTGGGTGCCCGGCTCAGTTTTTTACCTGCCCTGGCCCTGCTTCAGTTCAGGTGGAGCGGTCCCAGGGCCTCTGTGAGGCTCGAATCTGCATTGTGCTCTCCCGTCTCCTTCTCAGTGTCTCTTTATGACATACTCATTTATTCTATGCATGAGCCACTGGTTAATAGTATCTATTTCCAGAGTCAGAAGTATTTGATTCCAATTAGGGACACCAAATTGAAATCCATGCAGCATCAAAAATGCTAGTCAGGTGATAATTGAGAGCCCTGTGACACAGGGCAGGGAGGGAGAGTGTAGGCGCCCAGATCAGGCAAACCAGGCAGCTCCCTCTCTGATCCCCGTGTGATCTTGGGTAAATAACTCAGCCTTCGCCTCAGTTTCACACTGAGATGGGTACACCAACAGTTCCTTTTAGTGTTGTGAGAACTTGGAACACTATGTGTAAAGGGTCAGGCACAGTCCTGGCTTGCAGTAGAGATATAAGTGCGTGGTGAATAAATGATGTATGAACTCGTTTGAACTTTATATCACTTCCAGCTGAAACAGGAGAAGAGTTCAGACGCAAATAATAGCCTCCAAACCACACTGATGAAATCGGAAAAGAATGTTTCAAGAAAGATTCTCCTCGGCCCTGCAAGGCAAGAAACTGCATTTTTCAGTCAAAGGGAAATTCACTCCAAGATCAAGAAGTAGTAATAATGACAAACATCAGTGGTCATCCCAACACATGAAGTTTACATAATTAGGGAGCAAAATAACATATTTTTTGAGCATCTAGTGTAGCATTTCCAATTGTGTGTGTTCTAAAGAAGTTAATAGGAAACACTCTATGAGAAAAGCATTCTTGGTTGAATAATTTGGAAAAATACTCAAGTATAAAAGATTATTGCAGGACTTTTCAGAGCCTTTAATATGTTCACATGTAGTATGAATTTCCTAAATGAGGTTAGAGTATGAAGTATTTTCCAAATATATTTTGCCATAAGTAAACTGACCCCCCCCCCCGCCGTCCCCTTTTTGGAACTAGCATTGCATACAATACAGCTCTGGAAAACACACCATGATTTTTGATGAATGTGGTCCCCCATCAAATGCTAGACATTCTTATAGGTGTTAGGAAGGCTCTAATCCTGGATAGAACTGTCTGGCTGCATGGTCCTATGACTTTGGTTATGAAATGACCGGCTGATCAAAAGGCTTTAGGTATAGAAGGAAAGACACTAGGCATTGAACCTGGGAGAAGTAACCTTTAAGGCAACTGGTAAGAGATTCCTGCAGGCCACCTGCCGATCGCCTGAATGGGAGGGGTTGGGGAGAGCCAGGACAGGGGTTCATCCTCCCCAAGCAGGCTCTCATTTCTCTCTGCTTCCAGGTCTTCGAGGGCCAAATCTAATATTCAGAGTAGCTTCTAGCATCACCTCCTGAAGTGCTTGAGCACAGATAAGGCTCCCTGGAGCCTGAGGCTGGGGGCCGACTGGTCTTCAAGCTGTCACTTAGTCTCCTGATCTCTCTGCCACTAAACCCCATCAGCTGACTCTGCCCAATAAACCTCCTCCCACCCAGACTCGAGGACCCAGACAAAACTCATCAGACTTTAAGCCTTAGACTTTACCTATAAGTCATCCTTTGCAATTTCTCTGCTCGCATCTCTTGGCAGTTCAGTCACATGACTCCTAGCTGCAAGAGAGGCAGGGGAATGATTCTCTTACCCGGTGTCCTTGTGCCTACCTAAAAATCAGGCCTTTCTTCAGCAGGAAGGAGACAGTACTGGGAGGATACAGGGAGGTAACTAGCAGTCTGCTGCAGCATCCCTTTACTTTGGACAAGACACTCTTTTTTGTTTATTTTTAATTAAAAATTCCATACATGCTCATTGATGAAAATCTGAAAAATACTGACAGTTTTCAAAAAGAGAAGGTCTGTCCATGAGCACTAGTCTTGCTTCCTAGAAATAACCATTATTAGTACTGTATGTAAATGTTCCCCTTTCCAATTTTGAGGTCATATCTTAACTTTGATTTTATAGTCTGCTTTTTCTCACGTCATGTCATGAAGAACTATTCACGAATATTTTTAACACTGACATGAGATTCTGTCATATGGCTGTAATTATACGCACCATAATTTACTTAGTCATTCCCCTGATGGGTATTGAAATTATTAGCAATTTTCCATTATTAACAATAAGGAACATTTCCTGAGCTTCGACCTCATTTTGGATTATTTCCTCAGGCTTGATTCCTAGAAGTGAAATTACTGGTTTACAAGGGCTGACATTTGAAAATTTCTTGATATACAACGCCAGAAGACTTTCCTGAAAGCTGACTCACCTCCTTTTCTCTAGGATTGAGAAAAAATACAGATTTTAAAAAAATTATCTTTGCCTCTACTTTTGTGA
>NW_011888827.1:2304776-2306980 GCF_000151845.1 Pteropus vampyrus
AGATGATGGTCAGTTTCCTAGGGACCGACCTTGGCTAGTGGGAGAGAGTGAAGTATAGATGTCTCTAGAATGAGCAGACGGGACCAAGAGCTAGAGCAGAGGCTGGAACAGAGTGCCACAGTAACATGGGGAGAAGAAGAGATGAATTTCACCCAGGTAGTCCGGGAAGCCTTCTTGGAAGAGGAGGCTTCTCAGCTGATCTTGGAAATGACTGTGTATTAAATGAGATTAGTTAACACTAGAAAAATTTATTTGTCTCATAAGGATACTCTCACTGGATTTGCCATCTACCCCAACTCAGTATGATCTCATCTCAATTCTTAGGTTATGTATATTAGCAAAGACCCTATTTCCAGATAAGGTTACTTTCTCAGTTTCCAGGTGGACATGAATTTTTGGAGGACACTATTCAACACACTACAGTTGCTCAGATTAAAACTTGGTAGATTTCACAAACTATAGATTTCTGCCTTCTCTTGAACAATCAGCTGGCCCCAGTGGGCCTGCGATAGGCTGGGGTGCAGGGGTAGTTAGCTCTATCCTTGCACATGTCCTCTCCAGGCACCTGGGTGCCCGGCTCAGTTTTTTACCTGCCCTGGCCCTGCTTCAGTTCAGGTGGAGCGGTCCCAGGGCCTCTGTGAGGCTCGAATCTGCATTGTGCTCTCCCGTCTCCTTCTCAGTGTCTCTTTATGACATACTCATTTATTCTATGCATGAGCCACTGGTTAATAGTATCTATTTCCAGAGTCAGAAGTATTTGATTCCAATTAGGGACACCAAATTGAAATCCATGCAGCATCAAAAATGCTAGTCAGGTGATAATTGAGAGCCCTGTGACACAGGGCAGGGAGGGAGAGTGTAGGCGCCCAGATCAGGCAAACCAGGCAGCTCCCTCTCTGATCCCCGTGTGATCTTGGGTAAATAACTCAGCCTTCGCCTCAGTTTCACACTGAGATGGGTACACCAACAGTTCCTTTTAGTGTTGTGAGAACTTGGAACACTATGTGTAAAGGGTCAGGCACAGTCCTGGCTTGCAGTAGAGATATAAGTGCGTGGTGAATAAATGATGTATGAACTCGTTTGAACTTTATATCACTTCCAGCTGAAACAGGAGAAGAGTTCAGACGCAAATAATAGCCTCCAAACCACACTGATGAAATCGGAAAAGAATGTTTCAAGAAAGATTCTCCTCGGCCCTGCAAGGCAAGAAACTGCATTTTTCAGTCAAAGGGAAATTCACTCCAAGATCAAGAAGTAGTAATAATGACAAACATCAGTGGTCATCCCAACACATGAAGTTTACATAATTAGGGAGCAAAATAACATATTTTTTGAGCATCTAGTGTAGCATTTCCAATTGTGTGTGTTCTAAAGAAGTTAATAGGAAACACTCTATGAGAAAAGCATTCTTGGTTGAATAATTTGGAAAAATACTCAAGTATAAAAGATTATTGCAGGACTTTTCAGAGCCTTTAATATGTTCACATGTAGTATGAATTTCCTAAATGAGGTTAGAGTATGAAGTATTTTCCAAATATATTTTGCCATAAGTAAACTGACCCCCCCCCCCGCCGTCCCCTTTTTGGAACTAGCATTGCATACAATACAGCTCTGGAAAACACACCATGATTTTTGATGAATGTGGTCCCCCATCAAATGCTAGACATTCTTATAGGTGTTAGGAAGGCTCTAATCCTGGATAGAACTGTCTGGCTGCATGGTCCTATGACTTTGGTTATGAAATGACCGGCTGATCAAAAGGCTTTAGGTATAGAAGGAAAGACACTAGGCATTGAACCTGGGAGAAGTAACCTTTAAGGCAACTGGTAAGAGATTCCTGCAGGCCACCTGCCGATCGCCTGAATGGGAGGGGTTGGGGAGAGCCAGGACAGGGGTTCATCCTCCCCAAGCAGGCTCTCATTTCTCTCTGCTTCCAGGTCTTCGAGGGCCAAATCTAATATTCAGAGTAGCTTCTAGCATCACCTCCTGAAGTGCTTGAGCACAGATAAGGCTCCCTGGAGCCTGAGGCTGGGGGCCGACTGGTCTTCAAGCTGTCACTTAGTCTCCTGATATCTCTGCCACTAAACCCCATCAGCTGACTCTGCCCAATAAACCTCCTCCCACCCAGACTCGAGGACCCAGACAAAACTCATCAGACTTTAAGCCTTAGACTTTACCTATAAGTCATCCTTTGCAATTTCTCT
>NW_011888827.1:2307407-2307777 GCF_000151845.1 Pteropus vampyrus
GAATAACGCTGCTATAAACGCTCATATATAAGTTTGTGTGTGGACGTATGTTTTTAATTTTTCTTGAGTGTATAAGTAGGAGTCACATTGCTGTGCGGTGGGTATGAAGTGGTAGCTCACTGTGGTTATGATTTGCATTTCCCTGATGTCTGATGATGTCGAGCATTTTTTCCATGAGATTTTTGGTCATTTGTATGTCTTTGGAGAAATGTCTATTCTTATCCTTTTATAAATTATTAATGGGGTCGATTATCATTTTATTATTGAGTTGTAAAAGTTTTTTTTGATATATTCTAGATACAAGTCCCTTATCAGATATGTAATTTGCAAATATTTTCTTCCATTCTGTGGATGGTCTTTTAATTTTCTT
>NW_011888827.1:2307827-2312346 GCF_000151845.1 Pteropus vampyrus
GCTCACTGTGGTTATGATTTGCATTTCCCTGATGTCTGATGATGTCGAGCATTTTTTCCATGAGATTTTTGGTCATTTGTATGTCTTTGGAGAAAAGTCTATTCTTATTCTTTTATAAATTATTAATGGGGTCAATTATCATTTTATTATTGAGTTGTAAAAGTTTTTTTTGATATATTCTAGATACAAGTCCCTTATGAGATATGTAATTTGCAAATATTTTCTTCCATTCTGTGGATGGTCTTTTAATTTTCTTGATGTTATGCTTTGAAGTACAACATTTTTGACTTCGATGAAGTCTAATTTATTTTTCCTTTTGTTGCTTGTGCTTTTGGTATCACACTCACAAAATCATTACTGATCTGAAGTCATAAAGCCTTGTGCCCATATTTCTTCTACGAGTTTTATAGTTTTAGCTCTTATGTTAAAATTTAGCTCTTTGATCTGTTTCGAGTTAATTTTTGGATATGGTATGAGGTAGGAATCTAATTCCATTCTTTAGTTTGTGAATATCCAGTTGTCCTAGCACCATTAATTGAAGACACTATTCTTTCCCCATCGAATGGTCTTGGTGCCTTGTCAAAAATCAATTGACCATAAACAAAAGGCTTGCTTTCTCAACTCTCAATTCTATTCCATTGATCTAAATGTCTGTCCTTATGCCAGTATCACAGTCTTGATTACTGTAGATTCGTAGTAAGTTTTTAAAATCAAGAAGTGTGACACCTTCAATATTGTTCTTATGTTTTAAGATTATTTTAGTTCTTCTGGATTCTGTGAATTTCTGTATGAGTTTTAGGATAAGCTTTAGGATAGTCAATTTCTGCAAAGAAGCCAGCTGGGACTTTGATAGAGATGGTATTGAAGCTGTAAATAACTTTGGGGGAGTATTGGCATCTTAACAGTGATAAACCTGGTCTGTGAACATGAGATGTCTTTTTATACAAATTATATTCTTATTAAATTATCCTTTCATACTAAATAAGTAAAAGGTAGCAAGTAAAGCAATGAACATTTGGTATTTTATAATTGTCATCCTTCACATGTTATATCTAAAATAGTTTTCTTTGATATAAATTGAGAAAGTGAGGTGTCACTGTGGTTATGAACATCTGTATATTTATATCTCAATGCCAGCTTATGCTGGAAAATATCACAAAGAGTATGTCACAATATTTATATCTCATATTTTACTTGTCACATTCAACATGATGTGACACAAAAGTCAGAATGCATCTCCGATGGCAAGATTCTTACCTGCGGAAGAATGTAGCCAACAAAGCTGAAGTGGTCCCTTATGTCCTGAAAGTACATGGTCTGCCTCTTTTGTCTGAGTAAAGGCTCAATTGGAAAAAGTTGGAACTTTATCAAAATTGGATTTTCCCTACCACAAGGGCATTGTCTTGAGTCATCCTGCTTGCTGCATTGTTGGATAAAAGGCCTTGGTGAAGCAATATGACCTGGACATTGTTAAGCTGCTTTGTGCCTTAGAGGGAAATTTAAAAACTAAAACGCTGCTGCTGTCAAATGTTCTCATCCATTCCAGAATCATCAAAATCTATTCCAATATTTTGAAGCCGATAGTGCGGAATGACCATTTCCCTCTGTTGTATATTGAAGGTATTGACACCTCTTGGCAGAGCCAACTCCGTGCCATTTGCACAAGGACAGCGTCAGATGAAGACTTCTATTTTCTGAGCCTGTTCGGAAAGTTCAAAGACCTCTGTGATTTTTTTTTTTTAATTAAAATTTTAATTTTGAGATAAATGTAGATTCACATGCAGTTTTAAGAACTAATGCAGAGTCATCTCTCCTACCCTTTGTGCAGTTTCTCCCAATGATGACATCTTGCAACAACAACAGACTAGTACAATGTCAGAACCAGAATATTAACATTGATACTGGCAAGACACAAAATATTCCTATCACCACGGGGGATCTCTCATGTTGCCCTTGTACAGTCACCTTCCTATCCCCACCTCCTCCTTGACCCTTAGTAACCACTATTCTGTTCTATATTTCTATGTATATATTTGTCATGTTAACAATGTTATATAAATGGAACTATTATCGTATTTAAACTTTGGGAGTTGGCTTTCTTTTTTTCACTCAGAATAATTCTTTGAAGAGTCATCCATGTTGTTTATGTTAATAGTTTGTTCCTTTTTATTACTACGTAGTATCCCATAACATGTACCATAGTTTGTTTAACGATACAATAAAGGACACCTGGGTTATTTCTACTTCTTAGCGATTATCAGCAAAGCTGCTATAAACATTTATGTACAGATTTAGGTGTGGACGTAAGCCTTAATTTCTCTAGGATAAATGTCCATAGTACAATTGTTGGGTCATATGGTAATTGCATGCTTAGATTTTTTAAAAAAACTGTAAAAGTGTTTTCCAGAGTGACTCTACCATTTTACATTCTCAACGGCAATGGATGAGTGATCCAGTTTCTCTGTATCTTTGTCCGCATTTGGTGTTGTCATTATTTTTTATTTTAGCTATTTGATAGGTTTGTAGTGATGTCTCGTTGTGGCTTTAATTTATATTACCATAATGGCTAGGGATGTCGAACATTTTTCACGTGCTTATTTGCCATTGCATATGCTCTTTGGTGAAATGTCTGTTCATGTCTTTTGCCTATTTAAAAATTAGATATTCTTTTTTACCCTGGGTTCATTATGGATTCTAGATACTTATCCTTTGTTGGATATGTGTTTTGCAAATATTTTCTCCTACTCTATAGCTTGTGCTTTTATCTTCTTAACAGAGTCTTTTATAGAGCAAAAGTTTTTAATTTCGATGAACTCCAGTTCGTCAGTTTTTCCTTTTATAAATCATGCTTTTGGTATTAAATCTAAGAACTGGCCCTAGATCCTGAAGATTTTCTCATGTGTTCTTTTTCTAAAAGTTTTACAGTTTTCTGTTTTACACTGCTCCACTTTGAGTTAATTTTTATATAAGGTATGAGACTTAATTATATGTCCTTTTTTTTTTTTTTGCCACAATTACTCTAGCATGATTTATTTGAAAGACTATCTTCCCTTCATCAAATCGCTTTTTCACCTTTGTCAAAAATCAGTTGGACATATTTGCATGAGTATGTTTCTGGGTTTTCGATTTTGTTTATTGATTCATGTATCTATCCCTGCATCAATACCACTCAGTCTTAATTACAGCAGCTTTATTCTTTTTCTTTTCAGAATTGTTTTAGCTCTTGCATTTCCTTAGCTTTTCATACAAATTTCAGACTAATCTTGTCTATATCTATAAAAATATTTGCTTGGATTTTGAAAATAATTGCATTAAATCTGTATATCTATTTGGGGAGAATTGACATCTTTATTGTGTCGAGTCTTCCATCCTGAATATAGTACATCTTTCTTTTTATTTAGAACATTTAAAATTTGTTTCATCAGCATTTTGTAGTTTTGAACATGAAAGTAGATTTATCCTTAAGTATTTTAAATTTTTGGAGCAATTTAAAATGATACTGTATTTTTTATTTCAGTGTCTACACGTTCATCGGTAGTATCCAGAAATACAATTGATTTTTGTGTGTTTATCTCATGTCCAAAACCTTGCTAAAATCAGTTATTAGTTCTAGGAGTTTTTATAGATCCCTTTAGATTTTCTATGGAATAATCATGCCATCTGTAAGTAGAGACCGTTTTATTTCTTACTGTCCTATTGTATGAATTTTCTTTTCTTGCTTTATTGCCCCGGCTAGAATATCTAGTGCTATGTAGAATAAGAGTGATAAGAGTGACTATCCTTGCTTCATTCCCAGTTTTAGAGAAAAAACATCAATCTTTCACTGTTAAATATAAGGTTAGCTGTAGCTTTTTGTGGATGCTCTTTGTGCAATTAAAGAAGTTTTTTTTCTATCCTATTTTGCAGAGAATTTTTAACATGAATATGATTTGAATTTTGAAAATGATTTTTTACATCAATTGAGATGATCATGTGGTTGTTCTTTTTTAGCTTGTTAATAGGGTGAAATATATTGATTGATTTTTCAATATCGAACCAGCTTTTCATTCATGTAATAAATATCACTTGGTCTTAGAGTGGAATTCTTATATATTGCTGAACTCATTTTGTTAAAGATTTTTGTGTCTACATTCGTGAGGAATATTGGTCTGTAGTTTTTTCTTTTTCTATTGCCTTTATCTGGTTTTGGTATTGAGGTAATAATAGCTTCATAAAGTAAACTGGGAGTTGTTCACTTCTATTTTCTTGGGGAGATTGTGTAGAATAAGTGTTAAACATTTTGTAGAATTCACCAGTGAAATTATCTGGATCTAGAGATTGCTGTGGCTCTTTTTATTCTCCCTTCCCTTCCCTTCCTTCTTTTTGAGGGGGGTTTAAATTATAAATTAAATTTCCTTGATAGTTAGAGGGCTATTCAAATGATCTCTTTCTTATCTGATGAATTGCGATAGTCTATGTTTTTTTGAGGAAGTAGCCTATTTCTTCTAAGTGGTCAAATTTACTTGTGTAGTGTTGTTTG